>NC_058133.1:51130876-51238157 GCF_016433145.1 Gracilinanus agilis
TATCTTCCTTTTTTCCTTCCTTCCTTCCTTCCTTCCTTCCTTCCTTCCTTCCTTCCTTCCTTCCTTCCTTCCTTCCTTCCTTCCTTCCTTCCTTCCTTTCTTTCTTTCTTTCTTTCTTTCTTTCTTTCTTTCTTTCTTTCTTTCTTTCTTTCTTTCTTTCTTTCTTTCTTTCTTTCTTTCTTTCTTTCTCTCTCACTCTCTTTCCTTCCTTCCCAAATTTTATATACTTCACATCCAGCATTTGCTAGAGAGCTCATTAGCAGTAAATTTATTATTGTGAATAGAGTGGCACAGAAAAATAGGAAAATGCTCTAATTCACAAGTTTCTATTCTTCAAGATGTCACTTAATGTTCCCAGTCAGTAGGAGCATATTAAAAATCCCTTGCTTTCAGAAGATTCACTTCCACAGTCTAAAGTCAGTACTGTTTCACACCTCATTAGAAATGCAGGTCTTGGAACTACAATGTGCATGGTGTTCCTCTTTGACTGTAGGATGATCAACTGTGAATAACTATTATCAGCAATGCAAGAATCCAGGGCAACTCCAAGGGACTCATGACAAAAAAGGCTATCCACCACCACAGAAGGAACTGATGTAGTCTGAATGCAGATTGAAGCATACAATTCTTCTCTTTATTTACTCCATGAATTTTTTTCCTAGTGTAAATGTTATATGTCTTCTTTTACAAAATAATGAAAATGGGCAACTATATCATACATCTGCCCTTTTGGAAAGGGTGAGGACCGGAAGGGAGAGAGGAAACATGGATTGGAAAATGTCAAAAATGATTATTAAACATTGTTATCAACATGTAATCTGAAAAATTAAAATTAATAAAAAGAAAGAAATATAGATAAACGAGATAGCTTTAAAGAAATAAGGTAATGTAGTGATTGTGGAATAGAATGAGGTTGATGGGTCAGAAAAATGAAGGACACAGTTTAAAGAATAAATATAGAATTGAAAACAACTCATTTATATTTTCACTCTCTAGCCAGTATCCTTTCATTTTTGTCTATGGCAGCAATAGAGGTAGGAAGGAGTGATACTGTAGACTCTAAACAATGTTAACAACTAATACATATAATTTTGCTACATGTTATATGGTAATATTTGTTAGACATGATCTTTATTCTGTATATACTGAAGTAGTTCTTCATGAGTTTCAAATCTGAGGTGGCTGTGATGTGGAACAAGCCACATTATTATATAAACTGTAATTACTTTATTATCTAGAAGTATAGAGATGAAAAGTTTTGCATACAGTAACTGATCCCCTGGGCTAAGTATCCTTTCATATTTTGACTAGTATAACACTAATTATCAAAATAATGTTTGGAATTAATAAAAATATTTAAGACAGCAGGGAATATGATTGCTAATAAAATCCTATTTGAAATAAAGTTGAGATAAGTCTTTAAAACTAAAAACCAGCTACCATTAAATTTAATTTGTGGTTACTTTAATTATGTTGAATATTATTTTAGTATTGTCAAAAGCACTGCATTAAAAATTTAAAAGATAATAAAGGAATCTTCAGTGTAGTATGTCTAAACTCTATCCACCAATGCAGGTCACAATTCGTATTTAACTGAGCAAACAAGTCCTTGGGGAGGGACTTGAATCAAAAAGAAGTTATCTGACTTGCTAATGGTTATATATCAATTAAGTGGTATGTGAATTCATGTATTTGTATGTCTAAGCCTATCCCTTTTTTGAGGAGGAAGAAGGAAGAGAATGATGATGATACTGAGGAAGACAAGGACGAAAAGAAAAATAGTAATAACAGAAAGGAGAAGAGAAATAGGATATATAAGAAAGAGAAAGCAGAGATGGAAGCAAGAAGTTGTACTCATATAATGTGTCTTTGCCTTACACACTGGAGAAGACTTTGTTTATTCAATTTGTTAGGGGGCAAAAATGAAATAATATATGTGTGAAATTCTCTGTAATCTAAATCCAATGTTGTTATGAAATGAAAGGCCCAGATTAAAGGATCTCTAACTTCTCATCTAAAATTTTCTGTTTCTAAAGTTATTTTATTTGATTATTGTAATACAGAATCTTTCTTTCTTCTATTCACATTCAGCAGATTTTGTTTAATTTTTCTTTTATTCCTCTTATGATAATATTGTTACAACACTCCATCTCCTACTTTATTTCAGCCTGTTTGTGCCAATGCCTGACCCCCAGAATTTCCTTGAGGTTTGTTTCTTGACTAGTATTTAACCAAAAATTCCTTAGTAGGGCTATAACCTAAAGACATCACTAAAAAAGTTTAAAAATGAATATCCAAATAAGAACAAACATCATAAATACTTTAACACTCCATATTCAACTAAAAAGAACCTATAAATCCAGCATTATCAATAATAATGTAAGGGGGTATTTTGGTATATTGGAAAGGGAAATGGCTTCAGAGGCAAGAAGATGTACATTCAAGTCTCACCCCTGGGATAACTGTATGAGTCTAGGAAAGTAATTTATTACTGTTACTACTAGTAATAATAATTTAAAAAGGTAGTTCTCATTTATTTAGGGCTTTAAGGTTTGCAAAGTGCTTTCTCATAAAATACTCACACAGACTCTAGGTAGCAGGTACTATTATGGTCCCCATTTTATGTATCAGAAAATTGAAAACATGAGAGCGTCTTTTCCTGAGTCATTCAGTTAATCAGTATCTAATCTAAGGCTTAGAAAGGGCCCTATCCTCTAACACCATTCTCATCTTTGATTTTTATTATTTGTCAGTTTATTTTTTATGTTCTTTAATAAACAGTTATACATTTTTCCCTCTTTGTATTCCCTCCCCCACCCACTGAAGAAGGAAGTTATATGATATCAATTATACATGTAAAATTATGAAAAGAACATATTTCCATGTTAGCCATATAGCAAGAAAAATTTGAGTAAAACAAAGAAAATTATACTTCAATACTCATTTAGAGTTCATCAATTCTTCAAGATAAATCAGGACTCATGATGAAAAATTAGAACTTTCATCATGAATCCTTTAAAATTGTCTGGAATCATTGTGTTGACCAGAGTAGCTAAGCCTTTCACAGTTCTTCCTTACAATCTTGCTGTTACTCTGCCAATGATTTTTAAATTCTGCCCATTTCATTTTGCATCAGTTTATATAAGTATTTCTAGGCTTTTCTAAAGTCATATCCCTTGAATTTTGTATGACAATCATAGACCACAACTTGTTCAGGCATTCCCTTGATTTCCCATTTTTTGCCACCACAAAAAGAACTCATAAATATTTTTGTATGAAAAAGTCTTTAATCTCTTTTGGCTTCAGGCTTAATTGTAGCTTTGCTAGGTCAAATGATAGACACAGTTTTTCCTCTAATATGCTGAATCTATAAAGACTAGTGCTCTTTTTGGAACTTTGACCAGGTCTCCTATTCCCTTGCAGCTTCAAGTCCAAGCTCCCCTTTCTGCCCTGGAACAACAATCAAGGCCTCTTCTCCCTTGTGACTGACCACTAATATTCCTCTCCATTCTGGAAGTGTGACCCACATCTCTGTATGGGTAATAGAATTGCCCAATATTCCCAAAGTCTACATCTAATGCCAGCAAAGGGTCCCCTGTAATCTCTATAGGACCATTCGTTTGAACTCCTAACATCTCTGGGTTTAGAGTTCTCAAAGATGTTATTGCTTTCATTACGACCACCCACAAGGCTCTTCACTAGTACTGTAGGTGCATGTACTCTGAGCTAGCCCTTTGTCCCAGTGTTATAGACTTCTCATGCTGTTCTCCTAGATTGTCTCGGGCTGTAAAAAAAAAAATGTCTCCCCCTTTTCTTGATTATTCTGTTCCAGAATTTGATTTGAGGAATCATTTTAAAGTTGTTTGGAAGGAAGTATCGGGAGAATTAGGCTGAGTTGCTGATTCTATTTCGCCATCATTACTCTCCCTGGTCCCCATCTTCTATGTGAGGAAATTGAAGCTGAAAAAAATTGTCCTGGGTCACACAGATAGATAGGAAGCATTACAAACAGGTATTTGAACTTAGGATCCTGTTATGCAAAGTACATTTCTCTTTTCACTGCTTTATAACTGCCCACTAGTTTGTTATTTTTTCATGCATTTTCTTAAACTTTCATATGAGATTTTATTCCTATTTTCATGTCAGTTATTATTTCTTTGTAACAGTTGGGTAAATTTTTAAGATAAATTAAATGCACTCAGTAATGTTATCCCACCAGATAAAAAACACTAACCTGCTACCTGAACAGTTTGAATCCCAAGACAGAAAATATGTAGTAAATAAAATGGTTAACATTGTAGAATGTTATTTAATAATTAAGAAACATTTTTCATGATTCATGAGATAATACAGGTGGGAAAGGAGGCTTATTTGTGTTTAAAGGGTCTGTGGTGGGGAATGGGATCTATAAATTTATATTAGAAAAAGTCCAAATAAGTAAATTCAGCCTGCAATCTGGAAAAAATGATGCTTGGCTACTACCAAACATAGTTTTTGTTTATTTTTTTGTTTCTCATTAAAAGAAGTTAAATTTTATGAGAAGAGTTATTGTAGGTTTACTGAAATCAGAAATTTGAAAATTTGAATCCAAGTTCTACTACCGAGAAGGATGCTAACCTCCTTATAATTCAGTTTTTTTAATATACCAAACAAAACATTTCTCATAGGGATGTCAAGTAGAATAATTATTTATCATTTATGAAGGGCTCTGAAATATAATGAACTCTGTCAGTGTTACATTTTATTATTCAAGAGCTACTTTTAAATGCCATTTATGAAATGAAGGTAAATAAATAAGCAATGCCCAGATGAAGTGACTGAAGAGTAAACATTTAATAGGGTGGAATCTTCTTCCCTATTCTTTTGAACTCTGCATTATTTTTAATAATCTCATCTTACCTCACTTGAGCTTTGAACTGAAGGAATCCACACAGAATAAAAAAAAAGAAACTCTCCAATTCTACAGATTCACAAATCATATTATTTCTCAAGTGAGCAGAGAAGATAGCCTGCTCATACAGAAATAAGCATTAGCAGGCGATCTCGTTAGTTACTTTACCAATATGATAGCTAAAAGCCAAAGTTTTTTACATTTGAAAGAGATTTTTGAACCAAAGTTCTCTCATAGTGATTAAAGAGTAGACTTTTTAGAAGCCGACAGATCACAGGAAGAAATATCAAAAGCCAAGGCCGATGTCAAATAAATGCCCAGGTCTCGTTGATTTTTACTATATTTAGATTCAGCATTGATCTTCTCTAGAAAGTGCTGGGTTAATGATGAGTTTCAAAACAAAACAATGCATTTATACATCATATGCATGTAAATCAATATAGTCTAACATTGGCAAAAAACTATTTTAGTGAAAAAAAGAGAATGTGCTTCCATTTTCTTTAGTATTTAAAGGGACTAATTAAAAGGGGTGATTTTTTATGCTCTTAAAAATTTTATTGTTTTGAATTTGTAAACTGAATTTGGTGAGTTTTTGTAATCTTACTTCATTAAGGAAGCTTAGTGCTTTTAATGACTGCAAGTTTTCTCCTAAAAAAAATAAAGTTCATCTTTTTAAGAGAAATATTTTTGATGATTCTTTATGGTTGAAAATTTTAAAGCACTCTAATTCCCAAATAATTAACATTGTAGGTCATACAGGGTAATGGATATATGCCTAGTGGGAGTATGTAGTCTAGAATTCATTACTAGTTGAAAACTACTCAAATACAGAAGCATAAAGGAAATCATCATTGAGTTGTATAATTTAAAAAGGAGCTAGACCAGTCATGTAGCATGTACAAGAGATAACTTATGCACAGTCTGCATCCCCATTGCCATCTATGCAATAACTAGAGCAGAAATTCTTTTTTTTTTAATTTTATTTTTTTAGAAAAAATTTCCATAGTTACATGATTCATGTCATTACATAAATAATAAACAATATAGTACATCCTTGCTGTCTCATCCTATATTACTGTTAACTAAATCCTACCACAATTCTCACAGAAAATGGTTCAGAGACTGATAAAATATTCCAAAATATTTCATTAAAAGTATCTTATGTTCAAGACACTATGCTAGATTTTAAGGATATAGATTTTTAAATGTGAAAATCTGTGCCTGTCCTCAAGAACCTTTAACATTATTTAAGAAAAAAAATCATGCCTTGCTTCTTCCTCTCCTTTTTTAAAAAGGAGTCATACATTTAATGTATATGTGTCCACTGGTATGATAACGGTTCTATACTACTCAACTTTACAAGTGATTATTTACAAATTATATTCACCATGATTGCTTATTTCCAACATTTTTCATTTAGTATCAATTTTTTTAAACATTTTTAAAGTTCTTACTTCTGTCTTGGTTCCAAGGCAGAAGAACTGTAAAGGCTAGGTAAAGTGACTTGCCCAGGGTCACACAGCAAGGAAATGTCTGAATCCAGATTTGAACCTAGTACCTCCCATCTCTGGACCTGTCTTTCAAACCACCGAGTCATCTAGCAGCCCCCATAACCATTTTTTAAAAACCAATCCTTTCTTTTACATGAGATATCCAAATTTATTGATTGGAACTTTGCTTCCTAGGTGATAATAGTTACTTTATTCCCTTGATTCATGAACAAGTATAGGTATTTGATTTCTTTTTCTCAGAAGAGCACCACAGGTATTGATGGATTTTCTATTTTCACAGCAAGTTCTGAGTAGCAGGGTTTATAGGTCTTCATAATAATCATTCTCTAATTGAGGAAAAGTCCTTTAGGACCTCTATGACTTTATTTTATTTTATGGCTGCTCCATCATTTTCTGTGACCTCAAAGTGATCGATTCTCTGGTCATCAGAAAAAAAAGTGATAGAAAGATAGAGAAAAGGAAGTCATATTCAATAGCCCCATAAATAATATGTTAGAAATACAAGAAGCCAATAAAATATATTTGTCTCCCTTCTCTAGAAAAGGCAACTTTCTGGATAAGTTATGCATGGATTTTGAATGCCATATTGATTTATTTGTTTTTATAAATACAAGTTATCATCATCATCATTATCATCTAAACAATATTTACTAAAATTTATTTTTAATTATATAAGCTGTAACAGACGTTACTTTAAGTATTTCCTTAATAAAAAAACTACTTTTTCAATGAGTAAATTTAATACATATTTTAACATTTCTTTCAACTGGTCATTACTAAGGGTGTTTCTTTGTCATGACTACATTTTCTATACTATTCATTTTCAAATAAAATGAATTAATTTGTAGATGAAAGAAAAAATATATTTTTAATATCTGCCAGGCACCATTATTTGTTGTTCAGTCATTTTCAGTTATGTTGGTCTTTTAATGATCCCATTTATGATTTCCTTTGCTAAAATACTGGAGTGGTTTGCTATTTCCTTCTCTAACTCATTTTACAGATGAGAAAACTGAGACAAACAGAGTTGAGTGACTTGCCTAGCATCACAAAGCTAGTTAATGTCTGAGGATATATTCAACTCAGAAAAATTGGTTTTTCTGATTCTAGGGAAGCACTATCCTCTAAACCATCTATGACTGATTGTACAGGGAAGGAGAAAAATATCATTTCTTAAAGGAAATTATATATTATTAAGGAAAATAAAATATAAATATCTAGGACTGTATAAGATATAAATATTGCAAATGTATGGTAGGCTTAGAAGACAAGGGGGCTATTAGAGAGAAAGATAGAAAGGTTTCCTGCAGAAGAAAGGATTTGAACTGTCTTTTTTCTCTTTCTTAAAATTTAGAACATTTTTCCATGGTTCCATGATTCATGATTTTTCCACCCCTCTTCTCACCCCCTCCCAAAACTGACAAGCATTTCAACTGGGTAATACATGTATCATTGTTTAAAACTATTTCCATGTTATTCATATTTGCAATAAAGTGATCTTTTAGCATCAAAACTGGAATCATACCCCCATTGAACTACGTGATCAATCATATGCTTTTCTTCTGCAACAGAAATCTTTCAGTTCATCATTCCTTTCAGCACAATAGTATTCCATCACCACCAGATACCACGATTTGTTCAGTCATTCCCCAATCAATGGGCACACCTTCATTTCCCAATTTTTTGCCATTATAAAGAGTGCAAGTATAAATATTTTTGTACAAGTATTTTTCCTTATTATCTCTTTGGGGTATAAATCCAGCAGTGGTGTAGATGGATCAGAGAGAAAGCATTTCTGTAAATCCCTTTGTGCATAATTCCAAATTGCCCTGCAGAATGGTTGGACCAATTCACAACTCCACCAGCAATGTATTAATGTCCCAATTTTACCACATCCTTTTCAACATCTATCACTTTCCTTTGCTGCCATATTGAACAGTCTGCTAGTTATAAGACAATACCTCAGAGTTGTTTCAATTTGCATTTCTTTTATCAGGAGGGATTTAGAATACTTTTTCATTGATAGTTTTGATTTCATTATGAGATGAGAAAACTGCCTATTCATGTCCCTTGACCATTTGTCAATTGGAGAATGGCTTGATTTTTTGTAAATTTGACTTAGTTCCTTATATATTTAGGAAATTAAACCTTTGTCAGAGAGTTTTGTTATTAAAATATTCTCTCAGTTTGGTGATTTCCTTCTAATGTTGGTTGCATTGGTTTTGTTTGTAGAAAACGTTTTAATTTGCTATAATTAGTAATCATTTTACATTTTCAATGTTCTCTATCTCTTGCTTGGTCTTAAATTCCTTCCTTTCCCAAAGACCTGACAGGTATATTATTCTATGTTGACCTAATTTATTTATGATTTCACTCTTTATATTTGTCATTTAACCATTTTGAATTTATCTTGGTAAAGGGTATAAGATATTGATCTAAACCTATTTTTCCCATACTCTTTTCCAATATTCCAAAGCAGTTTTTGTCAACTACTTCTTGTCTCAAAAGCTAGGATATTTAGGTTTATCATACACTATCTTGCTGAGGTCATTAACCCTAATTTATTCCATTGATCCACTTAACTGTGTCTTAGCAAGTACTATATTGTTTTGATGACCACTACTTTATAGTACAGTTTAAGATCTGGTACTGCTAGGCCCCCACCCTTCACATTTTTTTATTAGTTCACTTAATTCTTGATCTTTTGTTTTCCCAATGAACTTTGTATATATTTTTCTAATTATATAAAAAAAGTTTCTTGGTAGTCATATGTATGTCACTGAATAAGTATATTAATTTGGGTAGGATTATTTTTTTATAATATTAGCTCATCCTACCCATGAACAGTTAATGTTGTTCCAATTATTTAGATCCAGTTTTAATTGTGTGAAGTGTTTTACAGTTGAGTTCATATAATTCCTGTGTTTGTCTTGTAGATAGATTTCTAAATATTTTATAGTTTTTGAGTGATTTTAAATGGAATTTCACATTCTAACTCTTGCTCTTGAATTTTGTTGGATATATACAGAAATGCTGATTTATGTGGATTTATCTTGTAATCAACAACTTTGCTAAAATTGTTAATTATTTCCACTAGCCTTTTAATGATTTTCTAGTATTCTTTAAGTATACCATCGTATCATCTGTGAAGACTGATAGTTTAGTTTCCTCATTGCTTACTTTAATCTCTTCAGTTTCTTTTTCTTCTTTAATTGCTACTGCTAGCAATTCTAGTGCAATATTAAATAATAGAGGTGATAATGGGAATCCTTCCTTCACTTCTAATCTCATTGGGAAGGCTTCTAACTTGTCCCCATTGCAAATGGTACTTGCTGATGGTTTTAGATATATGATCTTTATTATTTTCAGGAATAACCATTCTATTTTTATACTTTCTGGTGTTTTCAATAGGAATGGGTGTTATATTTTGTGGAAAGCTTTTTCTGCATCTATTCAGATGTGATTTCTTTTGGTTTGATTATTGATGTGGTCAATTACTTATGACTTTCATTATCTTAAATGAAGTCCGTAATTTTTCCTATGATTTCTTTTTTGAACAACCAGTTTTGAAGAATTAGATTATTTCATTTCAAATTAATTTTAAATTTGCCTTTTTATTGCATTATAATCTGAAAAAGGTGAATTTATTATTTCTGCTTTTCTGCATTTGTTTGCAGTATTTTTATGCCTTAGTAGTATATGGTCAATCTTTGAATATGTACCATGTACTGCTAAGAAGAAGTTATATTCCTTTTTATCCCTGTTAAGTTTTCTCCAAATACCTATTAACTCTAATTTTTCCATTATTTAATTCTTTTCCCTTACTTCTTCCTTATTAATTTTTTTGGTTTGATTTATCTAGTTCTAAAAGGGGAAGGTTGAGATCCCCCACTAGTATGGTCTTAACATCTATTTCCTCCTTGAGCTCGTTTAATTTTTCCTTTAGAAATATAGATGCTATGCCATTTGGTGCATAAATGTTTAGCAATGATATTAATTAATTGTTTATAGTACCCTTTAGCAAAATGTAATTTCCTTTTTATCTCTTAATCAGATTAAGTTCTACTTTATCTTTATCTGGTATCATGATTGCTACTCCTGCTCTTTTTTTTTTTATTATTTTAGATGACACATAATAAATTCTGCTCCAGTCTTTCACCTTCAATCTGTGTGTATCACCCTGCCTCAAATATGTTTCTTGTAAACAACATATAGTAGGATTATGGTTTTTAATCCACTCTGCTATCCACTTCCATTTAATGGGTGAGTTCATCCAATTCACATTCAGCATTATGATTACTAACTGTGTATTCTCCTCCATCTTATTATCCCCTTTAAGTCCTACTCTATTCCATTTCTCTCTGTTCTTACTCACCAGTATTTTGCATTTTGTCATCAACTTCCACACCTTTCCTCTCACACCAATTACCTTCCTCTTCCCTTGTCTTATTCCCCTTCAATTTTTATGCATGGTAAGATAGAATTCTATACCCCACTGAGTAGGGTAAGATAGACTTCTATACCCTACTGAATATACTTATCCAGTTAAGATGAGAGTAAAGTTTAAGCATTGCCCATCACCACCCTTATGCTCCCCTCCGTATAATGATTTTTCATGCCTCTTTTTGTTATATAATTTACCCCATTCTATTTCTACCTTCCCTTTTCTCTCAGTGCAACCCTCTCTTTCACCCCTTGATTGATTTTTTACATCTCATTCATATGTATCAAACTCATATCATACATACATTTCACTCCACATAATCACATTTACATATACATAATATCATCCAATATCATCACATATATCATATCATGATAAACAGCCTACTTCTCCACCCTCTTTCTGAGTAAATTCCTTCTATCTTTTCTACTACTGAGAGTAATTTTTTTTAAACCCTTAACTTCTGTCTATTAGTTCCTTGATGGAAGATTGGTAAGGGTAGGCAATGGGGGTCAAGTGACTTGCCCAGGGTCACACAGCTGGGAAGTGGCTGTGGCCTGGTTTGAACCTAGGACCTCCTGTCTCTAGGCCAGACTCTCACTCCACTGAGCTACTCAGCTGCCCCCTCCTCTGGCTCTCTTAATTGGTTTTTGAAGTCTTCTTTGAGTTATTCCAGAATCTGTGTCCAGTCTATATTTTTCTTTTGGACTTTCAAGGTGTGTTTCCTTTGTTTTCACTGTCCCTTTCTGTATTTGTACCTTGCTCTCTCTCTATAAAAATTATTTAGAGTTAGATGCTTTTTTCTGATTTGCTCATTTTTCATAATTATACTTATGCTTGGGGGAATGGTGTGATACTATGAGGGTTGAGAACTGTGAGAGCCTACTCCCTCTGTTGATTCAAATGACCTTTGAGACACTGATAGCTTAAAGACTTGCCTCAGGCTTAAGGGTAAGTTTTTGATCTCACTCTGCTCTTGATCAGATTAGGGGGCTGATAAAATTTTAGCCCCAGGCTTAGTCTCAAATTTTTTGGTCTCAATCCAATCAGTCATACCCTTGATTGTCCTGTCTTAGAGATTATAAGGGTGAAAAAGGGGTTTTATGGGTTCAATATATTAAAAATGGTTGCCAGAGTATTGAACTATTACCAATCCTCAATTAAGAATAATCTCAAATCAAAATTGACTTTTATGGAAGCTTATTTACATGATAGAAGAGAGAGAGGAAGAAAATAAGAATCTATCTCACTAATTAATCAAGGTAGATCTTAACTCTCAGGCAAGGGTTAAAGGGCCTGAGGCCTGGAGGTGAATGGAGCAAACTTCATCCACAGAGTCTATAAAAGGAAGTTTCTTAAGAGAAGTTCAGGTAGATTCAGTCTTTAAACTCACCACTTGGAACAGTTTCGGTCAAGAACTAGCAAAGCTCCCTCAGGTCCCCTTGACCAAACCAAAAGCAGCTTCACTCACTCAACTCCCTCTTTTAAAGGGATCACATATTCATCACTTCCAGGGCCTTCCTCATACCTGTCTGACCAATCACAATAGATGCTTTCTCATAGAAAGCATAGGGGGCAGTTGGTTGATTCTGATTAGTTACTCACTCTAGTACAAGTGGGTTAGGACCTCCCAAAATTGGAAGGTGCTTTCACCTTTTGTGATTAAATCTAAAGATGGGCAATGTAGACTTAATCTAATTATCACAAGCTCTGCCCTGAGCTTCAAGCAAAAATATTTCTACTTAGTACTATCAGCCACCCCAAAATGTGAACTAAGTCTTTATCCCAAGCCCAGACTAGAATTCCCTGGGCTAGGGCTCTAGGCTTCTCCACTGGTTTGATATTTCAAGGGTTATGGGTTGACTTCTACCACAGTTTTCCCAGGCAGGATTTCAGAGTCTGGATGTTGGCTTGGACTTAGATTCCTGAATCTGGGACACCAGATGTAGGGTGGGTGATGTGGCTTGCACTTGACTTGATCTTTCCTCCTTGCTACAGCTTCTTGCTGGGTATGCTCTCCTCTCACCCCAGTGCCCCAGATGTCTGTTGCCTACCTTTTGGGTTTTTCTTTTCTTAAAAGTTGTTTCACAGGGCAGCTGGGTAGCTCAGTGGAGTGAGAGTCAGGCCTAGAGACAGGAGGTCCTAGGTTCAAACCCAGCCTCAGCCACTTCCCAGCTGTGTGACCCTGGGCAAGTCACTTGACCCCCATTGCCCACCCTTACCACTCTTCCACCTATGAAACAATACACCGAAGTACAAGGGTTAAAAAAAAAAAAGTTGTTTCACTCTGTCTCCTTGTTGGTTTTTTCACTGCTGTATTTGTTTTGTGGTAACATTTTAATCTTGGTCTGGGAGGATTCTCATGGTGGCACAGAGCTACTCAGGATTACTCTGCCATCTTGACTCTACCCCCAGAGCTCCTTGAACAGTCGTTCTTGAAAGAAGCCAAATGACAACTCTTGAATGAATAAATGGAGATCATTAAGCACTTGCTACATGTCACACACTAAAAACAACTTTCAAAGGAAACAAAAAGGTAAAATAGATTTTTTTTTATCATTAAGGATTTTCAGTGTTTTATCTCTGTCTTCCATAGGCCTCATTTAAAAAAAAAAAAAAAAAGAATAGGTGGGGCAGTTAGGTGGCTAAGTGGATTGAGATCCAGGACTGCAGATGGGAGATTATGGGTTGAAATCTTGTCTCAGACACTTCCTTACTGTGTGACCCTGGGCAAGTCACTTAACCCCCATTGCATAACAATGGCACCAATACATTGTAGTGATTCTAAGGTGTAAAGTAAGGATTTAAAAAAAAAGACTATGCATTTTAGTATATGCCTTGTCATCACCAGTAAATATTTGATATGTTTCTCATACAGAGGTGGAGTCCAATACCATTCCCCTCTTCTCACCCCAAAAAGCTATCCCTTTACACTTTTGAACTTTCACTGGCCCTGGTCATCATCCAAGTCTATGCTTTGAAAGAATTGTTAGTGTTTTGTAAAGTCTTCATCACTTCATCACAGTTTTTTAAATCTTATTCTATCCCTTACTCTACACCTTCTCCTCCCTCCCCACCTAGTTCCAGACTTTGATAATAGTTTTGATTCTTTGGGCTTCTCATTCTGCTCAAGCCACCATGTCAAGAAGAGAAATGAAGGGGCAAATAGGGTAACTTTCCCAGAAGAAAAGAAAAGTTGCAGAGGAAACTGAAGGCCAAACTTTTTGAGAATTGGCTGAAGAAAGTGGGATGCTTTATCTGGAGATTAAATTTCAATTTGGGAAGTATTAATTCCCTTAAAGATTTTGCTGGAGGATCTGGAGACTTGTTCTTGAGTCCTTAAGGACAGAACTAAGTGCAATAAGTATAAGTGGTGGTAAGGCCAAGGAAAGATCAATATAAGGAAAAACTTTCAAGTTGAGCTAAACAAACATAAAATAGATCTTTAAATCAAAGCTGGAGGACCACTTGTCAAGTATATTATATTGTAGAAGTGATTCTTGTTAAGGGATTATCAGACTAAATAACCTCTGAGATTAGTTCCAATACCAAGATTATTCTTCATTGGAACATTAATTCCAGAGCAAGGTTGACATAATAATCCAGTTTAGGACTTGTTATATAGTTCCCTAGTGGAGGCCCAATATTATCACTTGTGGGTCCTCCACTATTAGCCCAGAAGAAGGGTGATCCTCAGTCAGGGCTAGGATTTAGATAAAACTTCTAAGAAAGGAAGGGCAATAGTGTAGATCAGTGAAGAGAATAGGGAAACCTAATAGTACTTCTACTCACACCAAATGTCTTTTTCATAGAAAGTAGCTAAAATAAAAAAAGAAAAAAAAACACCCACATTATTTGAAAGGGAAAAAAAAAACAGATTGGTTGAGTCAATAACTGGTCACCATTTTGGAGGAATGTGGAGAATCCTACAGCCAGGTTTTGATATTATCACTGCTCCCATTTTGGTAGATTAGATTCAAGCTCTAGGGGCCCTTCTCATGACCTTCCCATCATCATCTCCTCTTTGTTCTCCACATGCTTCTGTGGGAAAGCGGAGATTTTCTATGTATACAATTCCAATCCAGCCACTTGGTGCTGCTAAACTCCTAAGGGACCCCACTTCCTGACCAAGTTCTGAGAGGCAGGAATGGATCATTGATGAGTAGAAGTAGAATTTCAGAAGGAAGGACTACGTACATTTCCAAAGTAATTCACATTGATACAGGGGGAGACAATTGCAGAGATGATATTTTTGGGTTGCCTTGGCATGATAGATAGAAAGGTACAGGATTCCTTACAGTACATAGATGGGACAGATTGAAATTTCTTACATGGATAGGTGGAACTGAAGACTGCATGACCAGGATAGAAAGTAACATCAATTGTCACCCATTGACTTCGTGGGGGGAAATGAATAGCTCTCAAGAGCTATAGAAGCTAGAAAACTAATTTCAATGGAGATTTCTTAAATTCCTACTTCAGCCCAATGTTCACTTTTAAGTTTTGTAACAGTTTGCATCCTGATGTGTAAGGTAGCAAATCAGAGCAACTAATTTGAATGAAAAATGTTAGTTGTCTCCACACATTAGATTATGGTTTCTGAATAAAAAGGAGAAAGAATTCTTTTATATGTTTTTTTTTTTGGATCTGATGCAATATTTCTCTATCAGAACATATATCCCAAAGAGCAAAGTTAAGCATCCTATCTGATAGCTAATGATCAATCCTTAATATTTCACTTGACACTTGAATAGCCTCTCATTGCTTTTAACAACAAAATGTATGATGTGGATAGATATTCTTTCTTTTAATGAAACCCAGAGGAGTTAGTTGGAACACATATCTTCTTTTGGGCTACAGGAGTTTAGTACATATGTTTGGGAGCAAATTCTCTAATTCTGTTATGATAAGAATTTTGACGTATATGACTTCATATTCTTTTTAAATCAGTGCTCCTTTCATAGATTGCAATGATCATATAATGACTAGCAAGGAAAAATCACTTCAACTGGAGGAAAAAAACATCACTAGAGTGAAATGGCATGATTCAACTTATGCAGTGTGATATTTGTATTGAAGAAGATAAATTATGATAATCTGTTGATAAAGCAATTGATATTATAACATTTTAGGCAAAAGTTTACCTTGCCAAAAAAGAATGAGAAAATAAAAGAATGGTTCTAAGAAACCTATGAAGAAACCCATTCAAAGTATGGGATGACATTTCATTTATAAAGTCATATAATGGAGAAATATATACCCCCCTTTGACCATAATTGTAGATCTTTTGCTATAGATCCATGAAAAAAATGAGGAAGATATTCAATTTTTTTAATAGTCACTGGACAAAGCTTGCTTTTTGTCATCAATTTAAGAATAATTTAAAGAAACTGTCAAGGCAACAATAAATTTCATAGAATAAATTCCATAGGATTCCATAGGAAGTAATTATTTTAATAGAGAATCTCAATTCATCCTCAATTAATTAGGTATTGAAGACATTCAAAGCAATCAAATGGTGCTTAATCAACTGAGATCATGAACCACCTTGTAGATAAAGACTTTTCCCCATTAAGGACTAATATCATCGACATGAGAAACAACTGAGAATGTATAACTGTTCTATTCAGATAAAACCAGCAATTGTGACCTGAAGCAACTATGGTATGATGGAGGAATTGAGTTTTAAGTCTGTTAAGAACTGAAGAGATGGCTGGTTAACATTCTCTTCATCTAAAAGTTCAAAGAGGAGGCATCTAATAAAAGGGAAGGGCTATAGGGGACTAAGGGTTCTTCAGAAGTGTGAATTCCAGGACTAATGTGATCTTGCAGAAGGCTTTTCTGTGCAGTAATAGCCCTTTAGTATACCCTTATAAGAAATGAAGAGAACACAAAGGTCGTTAGGATGGATAATTTACAGCATTTTAACTTCTTGCTATTATTTGAATGTCATCAATGAAACTTATTCTTTCATTCCTATAAAAGTGGATTTTTTCAAAGATAGCAGTTCATTAAGGAAGGAGAAGAAAAACACTAGTCATTGGTTCTTAGACTGACAGACAAAACTTACCATAAATTAAGATGATGATAATAGTTGAAAGCAGGAAAGAGTAGGTTAAATTTTGTGGGAATCATATGGAAATAGCTCCAGTAGACTATGGATTGAGTTATAGATACATGCATATATGAAGCAGGTCTGTTACAAGTAATTGAAAAATTCCCAACCTGTCAAGTAGAAGGAGTGGATACAAGATTGTTAACATATATTGAGATTGTAATCATATTGAACAAAGAACTGAATATGAAAAT
Source organism: Gracilinanus agilis (assembly GCF_016433145.1). Classification (NCBI taxonomy): domain Eukaryota; kingdom Metazoa; phylum Chordata; class Mammalia; order Didelphimorphia; family Didelphidae; genus Gracilinanus; species Gracilinanus agilis. The sequence goes on from NC_058133.1 coordinate 51,148,032, forward strand.
CAAGGCATATACTTGATAAATATTTAGGGAAGAAGGAATGAAGAAATGCCTTTGAGTTTTAAGGAAATGGAAGGAGATTAAATAATGGACTATTAAATATTGTATCCCCTCCTGATGGGTTCAGAGGGTATGCCAACTCAATTTATTTATTCACAATAAGCATGCACATTAGCTTTTTTCTTAATTTCATATAAAACATTTTAATATGGCATTTATTTTTTTATTTTTGTACATAACAATATAACATGTAAATTAACAATAACATGATTTATTATAATGGGGTAATAAATTATAATAAATATGTTTATACTACAGAAACAAATTATCTAGCTATATCCAAAAATGTCTCTCGTTCTTTTGTCCCTCAAAGACACCCCTCTCCCCTCACAAAGAAGGCAGATAACATGATATAGGTTGTACATATTTTGTCATATAATACATATTTTCCTATTCATCACTGTAAGGATTGAAATTGTGCAAGGGGTGTGGGACAAAAGGAGCCAGAGAAGGAGTGGGTGACGGTTGGTAACATTTGAGACCAGAGAGGATTCTGGGAACCATCCAGAGGAAGAAGGAGGAGAAAAGAACTTCCAGTGGAGGACTGACTGAGAGAGGAGGAAGACATCTCTGCTCAAATCCAGTCCTGAGGGCTTCCTGAGGATCTTTCTTTGGACATTGGAACCCTGATTCCCTGGTCAAAGGCATCCCATTGCTTCTCACCCATCATGACTTCAACCATAAAGTCAGTTAAGTTTTTGGACTCCATTTTGGGAAAGATCTCTTAATCTCCTTCCCCCATTAACCAACCTTGCTGAAAGATCCTTTCCAGTCTAACTTGCTATTATAGAAAGGATAGAAATAGGAAAATAGAAATAGAAGGAGAAGGGGCGAGGGGAGACACTTGGGGGTGGGAACCCCAGAAGTCCCCACCAGAGTGGCAGACCCCATAGAAATAGTGGAGGGCACCCCAACATAGCTCTGCCCTTCACCCCTTTCCCTAATCCCTGAATTGTGATTAATCAAAGCTATTCATTAGTCAGTTAGTGTTCCAGAGTGCCTGAGAGATGAGAGAGAAAGAAACTACAGTTTGGTCTGGCTGCCTCCATCTTGAAACCAGACCTCTTACTGTGAAGTTGACTGACCTTGGGGGAGGCTTGCGTGAACCTCGCCTTCATTCAGAATCGGATTTGGGTATCCATACCTCATCTTATAGGGAAGCCTTGCCCCCAACTCATGTGGGGCAGCACGACCATCCAGGTCACCCAGTTTTGGGGAGACCTCGAAGTCTCCCAGTGTATATTTGGCAGGAGAGGAGAGCTAGAAGAGAATCTCACCTCATAGATTCTCTCTATCTCCCCTCTATCATAACATTGGTTTCTGGCTCTCATTATTATTACAGTTTTGCCAAGGCTCTCTTCATTCTTATATCATGGACCCCTGCTGGGTTGATAATAGTTAATTCATTCACAGTTGATCATCATACATTATTTTTGTTACTCACATCATTTAAGTCTTTCTAGGTTTCTTTTGTGATCATCTTGCCATTTCTTATTGTACAATAGTATTCAATTTATTCATATACCACAACTTGTTCATCTATTCCTGACTTGATGGGTAACCCTACATTTTTTAGTCCTTTCCTATGTTGAAAAGAACAGTTATTAATAGTTTAGTACCTATAGTTTCTTTCCCTTTTTCTTTGACCACCTTAGGAAATAAACTCAATAGTGATATTAATGGGTCCCAAGGCATACAGTTTTACAGCTTTTTAAGTATAATTCTAGATTGATGTTCAAAATGGTTAGGACAGTTCACAATTCCACCAATAATGTATTAGTGTCCCTATTTTTCCATATCCCTTCCATTTGTCATTTTGCCTATTTATCACTTTAGCCAATATAAGAGGTATGATATATTTCAGAGAATTTTTCATGCAGTTATATATACCTTTGATTTCTTCATCCCCAAACTGTCTATTCATATCTTTTGAGAATTAATCAACTAAGGAATGATTCAAAATCTGGTATATTTGACAAAGTTCTCTATATATTTTAGATATAAGACCTTTATCCCAGAAACTGTCTATAAAATTTCCTCAACTTATTCTTTTCCTTCTAATCTAGGCTACATCTGTTTTATTTGTACAAAACCTTTTCAATTTTATATATTAAAAATGATTGATTTTACATTTCACAGTTTTCTGTCTCTTGTTTATTTGTAAATTCTTCTCTTATTAATAAATCTGATAAGCTGTATATTATCTCCTCTTCTAATTTGTTTGGAATTTCTTCCTCTTTACCCAGGGCACTGAACCATTTTATGCTATTCTGATAAATGGTATATAATATTGGTGTATATCTTGTTTCTGCCAAAATGTTTTCATGTGTTCCCAATAACTTTAACCAAATAATAAATTCTTATTACAAAAATTTGGAGCTTTACTTTTTTTCAAACACTAAGTGACTAATATTTTACAACTGCTTATTGTATTTATATTCTTTTTCATTTAATTAGGATGCCATTGAATAAGCAGAATAATTTAGTTTAAATTGTCATTTTATTTATATTGACTCTGCCTATAATGAGCAATTAAAATTTATGAATTGGTTCTTTCTCTTTTTTACTGATATAAGCATGTAGTTATATCAATTTTCTTCTGATTACTGATTTTGCTATGACCCATAAATTCTGGTATGTTGTCTCATCATTTTCTTTAATGAAATTATTTATTCATGTCTTTAATGTACTCATCTATTAAGATTAAGTTATTGAATATCCATTTAACTTTTATTCTAGATTTCATGATTTTTTTAAAAATATAATTTTATTGCATTATTAATAGTACTGCTTTTTGCATTTTCTTATGACATTTTTGGGTCTTAAAATACACTCACATTATTGAAAAATTATCATGTGTTGCTGAGAGAAAGATATAATCCTTTTTTCCCTGTATAGTTCTCTCCAGTTATCTGTTATATCTAGCTTAAGATTTTATTTACCTCCTTAACTTCTTTCTTATTTATTTTTCAGTTAGATTTATCTAGTTCTGAAAAGAGAGTCCTTAAATCTCCAACTATTATAGTTTTTAATCTATTTTCATTTAAACTCCCTTAGCTTTTTTCTTTAAAAATTTGTATGTTATAACATTTGGTGCATATATATTTTGTAATGTTAATGGTTCATTATCAATGGTAATCTTTCATAATAATAATAATGATTAATAATGTAGTGTTCTTGTTTATCTTAATTAGATCTATTTCAGCTTTAACCTTGTCTAAGATCATTATTGTGACTGCTGCTTTTTTTTTTGTAGGCTGCAACATAATATATTTACTCTACCCTTCTATTTTTACTCTATTTCTGTCTCTCTTTTTAAAATGTGTTTCCTATAAAGACCAAACTGTTAACTTTTCTTTTTTAATCTAGTCTATTTCCATTTTATGGATGCATTAATCCTATTCACATTTAAAGTCATAACTATTAATTTTGCATTTTCCTCCACTCTATTTTTCTTTGTTTCTATTTTTATCTTATTCCTCCCCAGAAATCTATTATTCCTCTAACCACTAGCTCCCTAATCCTTACCCCTTCTCCAGGCCTACCTTTATTCCCACCCACTAAGGTTTCTTTACTTGTCTTTTTCTCTTACCCTCCTAGTAGTTAATTTATTTACTCTTCTATAATCCTCTCCTTATCTATTTCTTACCTTGTTAATATTAATGACCTCTATAATTCCCAACATTGCCTTAATCTTAACCTAAATGCCTTCTAAGATCTCCTCTTTTAATTTTTATCCTTTACCCTCTTATCTCCTTATAAATTAAGAAATAAAATATGCCACAATATGTTTGTATTATTTCTTCTTTTACCCAGATTCAATAAGAATAAAGTTTAGCATTAGCATCCCTCAATCCTCTTTTTTCACTTCTTTATAAAATTTCTTTGATTATAGCATATTTTATATTAGATTATTATTCCAATTCATCAGATGAATTCTTGCCTTTATCTGCTGTTTTGGTTTTGTCTCCATATATATTCTTATGACCCAATTTTTAAAATGTCATATCCAACCTAAAGTGCCTGAAATTTGAGGTATCTAAAAGACAACAAATGAATTAGACTCATTGTCTTTCATCATCCATGATGAACCATAATTGACAATCTTTCCCTTTTTAATGAGCAACTAGGCATCACAGTAAAAGGCAAACAAAATTTAACTAAATTGCATAGCAGAATATGTGACAGGAAAGATTTATCCATACCAAAACAAAATATTCTTCCACACAATACATGCCACTGTGAAAGCGGGAGAATAGACAATAATCAAACATAGCCAAGCAATATACATGGAAGCTATAAGTATAAGATGCAGGACTAGGGAAGACAAATAGGGTAATTCAAGGTCATAAGATCCTGGCCTACCTGGTATAGTTCTCTGCTTTTCTTCAGGTCCACTTATTTCTCTGCAGAAAGGCCATTATGTTATATATATATATATATATATATATTTTTTTTTCCCTACTGACAATATTTAGTATTGTCAGTTGGATTTTAGGTACAGCTTTTTAATCTCATAATCTGAGGAGTGACACTATTTTAGCTCTTTTGTGGTTCTATACTCTAACCAGTTACATCCAGTCACTAACTTTAAATTATATTTGGCATGTTTGATTTTTGAAGTTTTTTTTTCCTTTTTTGCTTTTAAAAATCTCTGCTTTCATTTGAATCTGAATTATCATCAGAAAATTGTTTTTTCTTTTTTTTAAATTCCTATCATGCTCATAGCTGATTAACTGGGTTCTTCAAGTAATTCTTAAGTTTTATTTAGAAAAAAACTGAAAAGAAGATTGTAGAGTTGTGGCAAAAAGCTTACTTTCTAATCCTATCAAGTTGCTGGCCAGTGGTGGGTGTCAAAACATAGTAATCCAGAAGGAGCTGTAGGGACTTTATTTTTGTCTTATGTGATGTTTCACAAATCAACTAAACTGTTCTATTTTCCCCTCCAAATAAAGTAAGGGAGATGTTAATTTTTTTCACAGTCATTTGACAAAGCTTACTTTTACCTTATTGATTTAAGAACAGTTTTAATAAATAATATAACATTCTGTTTCCAAAACTCACTTCTGTACTGATCTGGTTATCAAACTGGTGATTTCATTGTCCTTTTGGAATTTATTATTTCTCTGAGTTATTTACTCCTGTCTATTACTGTTAGTTTCTTGAGCACATGACATTAGAATCATTATATAAGTTCAAACTTGGTGTACAAAATCTTCAATTCATCATTAATATTAAAATTTGGGGGAATTATAGTTGCTATTACATTTATTTTTAAGACAGTCACATAGCTTTGTATTGCAATTGACTTTACTTTAAATAATGTTAAGTAAAAGGAGTCATAAGGAAAATTATCCCAGTTTATATGAAAGGAAACAGCTAAGATTTATCAAAAGAAGTAAACTGTGAAACTACAAAATAGGCAATAACATGCATCCTGGCAATTGATGAGATAGAATAGAAAACAGTCAAGAAGTTAGATACTTACCTCTGTCTTCTCCACTGTGCAGTGTTCATTCAGCACTCTCATCGACTTCAGAAAACATCTATCAATTGTGTCAATGTAAGATATTTTCCCAGGGAGCTAAAGAAAAAAATGGTACTACTTTTCTCTACTTCTCCCCTTTTGCAATATAAAAATAGTGTTAATTTGCATTTCTCTCTACAATTAACTCACAGATTCCTTTGAAGCTAAATGTTGATGTACTTTTTTTTTTTTGGTGTGTGTGTGTGTGTGTGTGTGTGTGTGTGTGTGTGTCTATTTTTTGGATATCTTCTGCTTATTTGAAATCAGAGGGAGTTTTATTTGGGAAGGAAATCATTTTGGTGTAGGATGGATATGGGGCATTAGACTTGTGAAACAACTGACTTTCAGCCTTGTAAAGAAAATGAATTTCTCTAGTATTTTATGTAACTCTCTTAGGAAAAGAAAAACAAGGTAAAGCAAAATTAGTCCCCAATGAAAGTTAACATGTAGGACACATACACACAGTGATGCAAGGGATAGAGTACTAGTCCTAGAGTGAGGAAGATAATTTTCCTGAATTAAAATCTGACCTTAAACACTTACTAACTAGCTGTGTGACCATGGGTAAGTAACTTAATCGTACTTACTTCAGTTTCCTCATCTGTAAAATGGGCAAGAAAAGGAATGACAAAACATTCAAATATTTTTGTCAATAAAAAGCCAAATGAAGTACTGAGGACTCGACTCAGAGACTACTGAAAATGGCTGAAGAACAACAAATATGTATATCTAAATGTTATGTGTATGTGTGTGTGTATATATATACACACACACACATATACAGATATACTGATGCTTTGTATAATAGAGAAATTTATGTGTGTTGCCTCTTTGCCTTTGTTTGGATTCTTTGGGGGAAGAGATAGGGGAACCCCTATTAGATATGAGCTTACTTAGTTAAGTCTCTAAGCAATTTTAATCATTGAATATCTGTCTAAGCAATCTGACCACATCAAGTTCCCTACTTTCCTTCCCATTTCCTAAAGAGAAATACATGCAAGGCATTCCTACACAGGGTTTTCCTATGTCTCTTATCTAAGGAATACACCATTGGGGAATATTTCCCTTCATTAAAACCCTCCAGTGCCCAATTTAAGAGATGAATTTATATTCACTCACATTGTAAGTAAATTTTTTTTTAAGACAGGAGAATAATTCTCTGAAGTCTTGTGAATATGCTTAAGATCTATCTACTAATGTCTATCTAGGTATGTATCTATCATCTATCTATTTTTGCTGTTGTCCCTTAGTTGATTAATCATCTCTGACTCTGTGTCCTCATTTTAGGTTTTCTTGGCAAAAATAGGGGAGTGAGATTGTTTGTCATTTCCTTCTCCAGCTCATTTTATAGATGATTATACCAAGGCAAACTGCAAAGGGACTACCACAGAGTCACACACCTAGTGAGATATACTATACCTCTATCTATATATCTATCTATCATATGTATATACATATATATATATACATATCTATCTAATATATACAACTATCACTATAATCTATTTCATTTATCTCATCTTTACATCTATCTTTCTCTAAATATCTATCATCAGTCCATACTCTGGTCTCCTTAACCTTGAACTCAGTTTTTCTTCCTGAAGTACCTACCTTCTTAGGTCACTATGTTTAATAGACTCTTATAAAATAAAGATTATAAGATTATTATTTTAGATTGAGAGTCTCTCAGGGACAATCTAATCCAGCACTGTAATAGGTAAAATAAATAAATAAATAAATAAGGCTCAGTGGCCAGAGTCACATAGGCAGCAAATATCAAACATAGGATTTGAAACCATGTCCTCTGACACCAAACCAGAGCCCTTTCCTTAGCATAACCATACAGGTAAACATCAGGGGGGAAAAAAGGAAAGGAACATTGACAAAAGAAAAACAGTGATACTGAATTACTTGTTAACTGACATTCAGGTATTTGGCACCATCAGCACCTTCATTAATAGTGTGAATGTTCAGGAGAGGGTAAAGAGTGAGTTATAAAGGGCAGTGAAGAAAGCTCAGCAATGAGATCCAATATGTACAAGGCACCATTCTAATGCTGAAGAACTCTGATGTATTATGCCTCTGAAGTCTTGATAAAAAATATTTTTCACATGAAAACAACCCTTATTCCTTTGGAAATAAACACAGTGTGGGGTTTGGAGGGTTTAAGTAATAGCTGAAGACAAAGCCCAGCATACCTATCCTTTGGGAAGGATGCCTTGGTTTAGCTTCCTCTGTTTGGCTTTTAAAGTCCTTTATATCCTTGCCACCCCCTTCTCCCTTTACAATCTTCTTATCCTTATTCTTTCATTTTCTAAAATCTAGTGATATCAGCCTGGGTCCTTTTTCTTTAAGATCACATTGTATCTTCTGATTCTGCATTTTCACTGTCTTTTATCTCAGCCTAGGATTATGTCCTTCCTCATTTGTGTTTCTTGGATTCCCAAGATTCCTTGAAATCTCAGCTAAAATCCAAACTTTTTCAAATTTTTTCCTGATCCTGCCTAATGTTATGACTTCATTCTAAGATTATCTCCAATTCACTATGTATATAACTGTTTTTTTTTATTTTTTTATTTTTAAGAAAAATTTTGCAAGGTTTATGTATATAACTTTGAACATAGTTGCTTGCATTTTTTTTTGTCTTGGATTTGATTATAAGCTTCTGTAGGATAGGAACTTTATTTTCACTTATTTGCCCTCTCATCCTAAATAAGTCACTAAATAAGATCCCAAATAAGCTGCTGAGGTCCTTACCTACATTGTCAGAGACACCCATGAGGTCCCTATACCAATGAAATCAAAGTCCTATTCTTGGGCTAATGATGGAGCCATGGAATGCAAAGCATTAAGATTTACATATTGGAATTTTAAATTGCTCCTCTATCACTTAGGGAAGGAATGAAACAGATCTTAGACCAGGATTAAGGCACTAGGTGAAAGAACCAGGAATGAGCAATAAAGAAAAGAACTATAGGTGGGCAAATTACCAAATGTTTAGACTTTTAATCCATTTATCTGTCACTTTTTTCTAAGAATTTCTGAAGCTTTCAGCTTCAGACCTCTGTGATTTTAGTCTATAGAAACTGGAGGTTTAATCTTCTAGAAAATGCTCATTGATCCCTTAGACTGGCATTTGCCAGACAGTGTTCTGTGGAACCCTGGTGTATCATTCATGTGAATGAGGGATCTGTGAGAAGAAAAAAAAGTCCATTCTAGTAGCATTTTTCTCTAAAAAGGTTATATAAAAATTATGTAGCCAAGGACTACATCCTAAACCCTCAAAATCTTAACTTCCAATTTCTTTTGAGGGTATTTTCATCCTTCAACTGACCTCCTTTCACAACCTCAACTTCAAACTAACTTCACATACTTTCTTATCCCTTATATACTATGTTAGCAAGTCTCAATTCACTTTCCCCATCTCTCTATTCACTTGATTATACCCTCCCTTCTGGATCTTATTTCCTCCCTGTATTATGACATTGTTTTTTAGTTCTCCCTTTCTTCCTTTTTTTTTTCTTTTGCCTTTATAGGATCATCATCAATGTCTCATCCACAATTTTGTACATCCTCCAAGTCAGTTATAGCCCCGCTTTCCTTCTTGCAACATATTATTTTAAGTGTTCCCTTTAGGTCTTATTGGTTCAAACCTCTCTTTGAAGAAAATTTTCATCTTTTGAGCTCCAAATTTGCATGACTATGTCTGTTCAACATTTCAAATGATATATATCATAGTCATAACAAATTTTATATATATATATATATATATATATATATATATATCTTGTTATACCCATGCATCCCAAACACTCAAGTTTATAACTTCCTTTTTCTTGATTTCTACTGAGCCTATCATCATCCTTCAAATGGCACAGGTTCACAATCTGAGCCTCAGACTTAATTTTCCATTCTCTCCCTACCCCTTGCTTATACTATTTGGGATCAAGTCTTCCCAATTTACTCTTACAATCATGTTCTGTCTCTTTCCTCCACTTTTCACTCAAATGGTCCCTAATCTAGTTAAAGTCCTCATCATCTCTTGCCTAGAATATTTTAATGTCACTGATCTCTTTGCCTCAATTCCTTTCCCTCTCCAATTATTCTTCCAATTGGATGACAATTTGAAATGACAAAAATTGACATTTAATTTTATCAACCTCCTGCTCAAGAAGCTAAAACATCCTCTTTTTACCTGTAGGGTATACCCTACAGTAATAGAATAGTTGTTAAATTCTGACTACAGTCTACTTTTTATTTATAAATCCCTTTAATATATCCGATACTTAAGTGAAACTTCAGTTCCTCACTCAAAATATTTGCTTTCCCATGCTTGTGACTTTGCCAGCTGGCCCCAGTACTTGGAATACTTTCTTTCTTCCTGACCTCTAAAAATCCCAAGTTTTCTTCAAAGCTTATCCCAATTACCTCCTCTAACGTTTGTTGATATTCTCAGTTAAAAGTGATATTTTGGTGTACATTTCTATATATTTAATTGAAGGATGGTAACTATTGCACAATATATAAAGAGTTAGCCTTTAGAGTCATGAATACCTAGAATTAAGTCCTGTCTGACATGAACTAAATTTGTGACCCTAGGCTAGTTTTATAAGGTCTCAGTAGCCCTAGGAAATTCTCTAAAACTGTAATTTTCAAAGTAGGTGCTGATTTGGTTTGTGGTAACTGCTGAGCACCTAATAACCTCCAATTGCTTCCACACCATGCCAAGACAAGATAACACCTGCATCTAATTTTTTACAGGGATGTCATAAATCAAATTTATGATTTTTTTTTCAGTTTTCACATTAGTGAAACTCTTTGCAAGATTAACAGATAGGCATGCATAATTTGAGATCTTCAATAGGGGAGGGAAGACTCATATTAATGAGACTGCCAAATAGAGAGCACATATAGATTTGTATATATGCAAATAGCTCCCATTCAGATATTGCATAGATAAATGTACCTTTATTGATTCAAGATATATACATACTTCTGTCTATGTGGTTTCAAATATGTCATATATATGTAAAATGGAATGTTAGGTTTATAAAGTGCAATATAACTGTTAGTTCATTTGATCCTCACAACAAACTGTGAGGGAGGTACAATTATGATCTGTGCTGTATAGATGGAGAAATCAAGGCTAAAAAAGTTACACGAGATCCAGGGACATGGGGAAATGAAATGTTTAAATCAGAATTTGAATTCAGGATTTTTCAATCTATGGACAAGTTTCCAACCACTACTTCAAAAAGTCATTTGTGCTTGATAAGCACTATCTCCAACTTTTTCATTTCTCTCTGTCATTTCTATGATTTTCACTGTTATCTCTGTATATCATCTTTAGCTCCATCTCTACTGCTATTTCTGTCTTGATCTGTCTCTTAATAACTCCTTGTGAATCACGTATATTTTTTCAGTAACATAATACAACATAGCATGATATAATATAACATAATGTAATAACATTGTATGACAAAGATGCCATGAAATAACAGGAAAAGTAATAAATAGCATGCCATAGGATATTCTACTCTCTTTCTAAGTGTATATATAGAGAGAGGGTATATGCTTATGTGTTAAATATATGTATATTGACAATATATGCAAAGCAAGTCCAAGGTGATTTTTGTAGGGAAATAACAAGCATCTAGGGGAGTGATAGGTTTCATATAGCATTTAAGATGTAATGTAGAGGGAATCCATGGTTTGTAGGAGTTAGAGGTGAGGAACAGAGGAAGTACTTTCTTAGCATGGAGAATGCCTAGTGTAAAGGCACAAAAATAGGAGAGATATTTTTGTGTGAACAACAGCAAGAAAATGAATCAAGGTTTTGCCATTTTTTAGAGAAAAGGAAGCAGGAAGTGGAAATTAAAATGTTTTACATTCATTTCAGCAAACATTTATGAGGCATCAATAATGTTCAAAGTTGTTCAGTGGTCTCAAGAAACTTTTTCTTTTTTTCCTGTATTTGTAGCCATACCTTTCTTATTAAAGCAATACCTTTTTTATCATGATATTTTGTTTTTCTTTGGGACTCTATTAAAGAATGCATATATGCTCCAATAAAATGACTGGCTAGTCTGCTAGATTGACATTTATTTTAAATAACAAACACAGAATAATTAATTTAGAGTTAAAAAAGCATCTCAGAGATGATTTAGTCTGAAAATCTCATTTTACAAATGGGGAAACTGAGACTAAGAGAGATTAACTGACTTACTTAATCTAAAAATTATATTTGAAATAGGATTTGAATGTAAGTTTTTTCTGATTACAATTTCCATAATCTATTTTTATTCTTGAGGAAAATAGTCTGAAATCAATATGTAGGAACTTTTTTTTTCAATTTTCACCAAAGTTTTAGAAATGCATGAATGTTAGTGTGAAAGTTCATTTTTAAGGCAGAAACATATATTTACATTATGTTTAGAACTTTCTCATTTCTTCTCAAATATTATTCTTGTAGACACACACCAAGACACTACAAAACCACTACCTGAAATGCATTTGTTTATGATCAGTAAAAATAAGGAGTTTCTTGGTAAGTCTTTCAACATTTTAACCCAATGCACTTGGATAGTCTGCGTTGTTGTTGCAATCTTTAGTGCAGTGATGGACTGAGGTTATGCCCTTTCCTTTTCATATAATCTTTGACTCAAGAATGAAGCCAAATAATTAATGCTTGGTATAGTCTGGGAAATGCTATCAGCTTTTAGCAGACTTATTAAAGTATGTTTGGTTTTTTGAAAACATACTCTGCATTTTTACTGGCTGTCTACTGAAACTCCCCCAGGTTAGTGAGGTCATATAAACATAAGAGTATGTAAATACATTGTGTGAATCAATCAGAGTGCAGAAAACCCAAGAAGGTCAAAGATACAGAGTTTACATCTTTCATGGACTAGGATGGAGCCAAATTCTGACTTTATTCTGCCTCTGACTAGAATTAATGATGGGCCAAACAGAGCAAAGTATCTTTGGTAGTGGCTAAAAAAGAGTACACAACAAATGGAACTTGGGGTTGTGGCGGGGGTGGCTATATCATGTAGATAAACATGAGGCCAAAAAAAAAGGGTGTTCATTTGGTTAATTTAAATAGAATTTAATATGTAGTTTGATTTCTTGGGTCAAATTGATACCTATTTACAATCTTGACATGCCTCTGCTAAAAGGACAGCTTATGCCAACAAACTAGTGATATATGTGTGTTCATATATATACACACACACATACACATACATTCATACATACATACACACACATACCAAACACACACACACACACATTCAAATAACTCCTTAAGATTTTCTAACTACTTTCATTGATTGCAGAGGATTGTTGATGTAGCTATCCACCTCCTGATAGAGGAGGCATAAATTCAAGTTGCTGAATGAGACATGAATTTTTGGTTATGATCAGTGTTTTATTTTTATTATGCATATTTGTTAACAGGTTTTTTGTTTTTAGGTTTCTTTTTTAAATATGGCCACATAAGTGAAAAATAAATCTTTGTTAAATTTAAAAAAAGTATTTCACTGAAAACAATAACACTCTGAAAGAGGGAATATACTTTTCAATTATAATCTGCTGTTATAGATATTTCTGCACGTATCTTGAAACAGATAGTGAAAGGTAGAGATAGTGATGGATTTACAGTAAATGAACATGAGTTTGGATCTGACTTCTCATTTTACAATCCTTCAAATACTAGTGCATACATAGCTAACATGCAGCTTGACTAATCCCCATCTTCTTATTAATGGAATGTTAGTAATTTATTGAAGTTCACATGCTACTAACTAGCAGATCCAACTCTTGTCCCCAGGTCTTCTGAACACTTTTCTACTCTCACTTCTGCTTTGTGCAGAATAGTTGATGAATGTTAGAAAATTGAGCTATTTTCATACTTTCCATTAAAAATGTATTTATCAAAATTCACAATAAAGATATTTTTATATATATGAAGAAGACAAAACTAACACTATATATAGTATAAACTTATGGTAATATAATTTTAAAGTACATATTATTAAATAGTATTAACAAAATTTAATGCTCATGCCACCTTTTGAGTTCCTTTTTGTCTTGTATCCATTTATTTGTTTGTTTGAGTGATGTTCTTTTCCTTTCTCTCGTTTTCTCCTTTCTTCTATTTTCCCACCATTTCCCTTTCTTCTTCCTTCCTCCCTCCCTTCCTTTTTTCCCTTCCTTCCTCCCTTCCCTCTCTCCCTTTCTTCCCTCCCTCTTTTCTTTTTCTTCTTTCTTTTTTCCTTTTCTTCTTTCTTTTTTCCTTTTCTTCCTTCCTTCCTTCCTTCCTTCCTTCCTTTCTTTCTTTCTTTCTTTCTTTCTTTCTTTTTTTTCTTTCCTTCTTTCTTTCTCTGCCTTTCTGCCTTATGTAGCACAATTACACTAGATTCCAAGTCCAAAACATAGCTTGGGATTGAGTTTTAATCATCCTAGCATCTAAGGGCTCTCCTGCAGGAACTAGATGCAGTGCCTGGCTTGGAATCGTGCCTCCAAGATTCCAAGGGGGAATCCTTGGGAATTCCCACCACCTGCATATAAAACTGAAAATATCAAATAAAAAAAAAGACTCCAAGTCCATTTCCTAGGACCAGTGGGAAGAAGAGAGAGGATATATAGTCAATCCTTCCCCTTTTTTCAGTCCAGTTCTTGGTGCCTATACTTTGAATGAACTTGAACTGTCACTCTTTCTACACAACATAGGAAAGAGCTTGAGAATGTCTTTGTCTGGCAGTTTTAAAGATGAAACCTGTTTTGGTTACACAACCAATGGAATAAAGTTACTTCCAATACAGAATTTCTCCTTCAAGAAAGTAGCATTTAAACTGACCTGATTGCCTCCACTTTAGGTCATCTGGACATAGTTGAAGTTGATGAAATATTGGAATTGATGTGAGGAAGACCTTGTACAAATCTTGCCTTCTATACTTACTTTAAATATTACCCTAAGCAAATCACTTAGTTGTTGTCTACTTCAAGTTCTTCAATTGTAAAAACATGGATAAAAATAGTATCCATCTTCCAGATTTGCTATGAAGACCAAATGAGATATTTTATCATCTCGATATTTCCAAATCTTGTGATATTGGAAATTTGGGAGTCTTTGAACTAATTTTGAGGTCCCTGATCTAAACTTCCTGTGGACATTTAGATCTTTCAAACTACATTTCCATGATTCTTCTTGTGTAATCAGGTGAGCTGGAAGTATAATTATGTAACCAGGAGTATAAAGACTGAAGATGGCATTGATACTTCCTCTCTTTTTGGTGATTTGGAGCAGAGCCAGGATGGGAGGAAGAGATAACAGGGCCTCCATATTTTGAACTAACTCAACAGGCACGTGGCTTCATTTTTCCAAATGGCTTTCAATAAACCCTTTGAAACCATGATATTTTAAATTTTATCACTCTATGTTTATTTTATTTCTTACAATCACAAGACACAAGTCAAAAAGAATAGTTTGATCACATTCACATGGAATTCAGAAGTCTTCCTGCATGAAATACAGTAAAAAATTGTATCATAAGAATCACCAATGAATGGATATATTCTCTTATCCCTGTTAGCAGAAACTTTTAGATTTTCCAGTTCTACCTCCTTTTTTAACTCATGAGGAAATTCCAGCCCAGATAATTTAAATTAATTACCAAATGTCAAAAAGGTAGGAAATGAGAGAGTATAGGTTCAAATTTATGTTTATTTACTCCAAATTCAGCGCTCTACCTCTATTTCTCTCAAAATGTGCACAAATATCTATAGTATAGAATATAACTCACAAGTTCTATGTTGTCAGAAAAATGAACCCCTTTTGATATGGGAAAACAAGAAATTCTTCATCAGCAAAATTGAAATATGTCTCTTAAAGAATGGGTAGGGACAACTATCTTGTTAAGTTGACTTAAATGTAAATTTCTTGAGGGGAGAGACCATTTGACTTGTCTCTGTATCCTCTTTATCCACTATAGTTCTTAAGTTGTAAAAGGAGTTTAAAAAGTGCCACTCAATCAATTAATTAATGGGAGATCTTGATCCACTTGAAGTTTTAAGCTTCCTAAACGCATATCAATTCACTTTTGTCTCTTATCATTTCCCTTCCAAGGAATGCAACTTGATGACAAAATATGAATGAAAGCTGCATCCATCTTTTAAGAAAGAAAGAATGGAACTTTGCCAGGCCTCCCTCCCCTTCTATCTTTGCCATATCCATGATTCCATAAGGAGTGATTTCAGGAGTAAAATCACCATTCAGAACTCCTCATTTGGCAAGAAAACATTATATAACACAGATATGTGGGTAAGTTACTGTTGGCAAGAGCGTAGAATGTCTAAGGCTTTATAAGTCATACCCTGTATTAAAGCCAGATAAAACCATTTAGAATCAAGTGATTGCTTAAGATTCTAAAATGCCAACAATAGACATTCCTAGGGTAGAACCTCAAAGAAAAGTCAAATCAAAACAAAAATCATGGAAAAGTGTAATCGAAAACAGAATATCAAAATTTAATTGCTCTCAATAAAATTTGGAAAGACATGTGTGAAATGATGCAAAGTGAAATGAGAAGAACCAGAAGGATGTTATACACAGTTACAGAAATAATGTAAAATGATCAATTGTAAATGAATTAGATATTATCAGCAATGCAAGGACCCAGGAAAACTCCAATGGACTCACATTGAAAATGGTTATCAAATGCCATAGGAAAAAAAAATACAGACTTTTAATACAGAATGAAGCATTCATCTCCTTCATGAGTTTTTCTTTACTATAAGTGATATATATCTTCTTTCACATGATGAATATGGAAACATATATTGTTTAATAACACACTTACAACCTATATCTTATAATGTCCTGACTTGGGGATGGTGAAGGGGTTGAAGGGAGGAAGAGAACATGGATTGTAAAATGTCAGAAAAAATTATTAAAACTATATTGATATAAAAAATTAAATTTCAAAAAATAATGTACTTTATCATATAGAATTAAATATTTTAAACTCAAAGGGCCTTTAGAGATAATCTAGATCAGGAGTTTTTTTACTATGTGTGTGTGGATGTGTACCATATTTATCCAAGGGAGAAAAAAAAATTTAAGCATTTTGAAAGCCTATTGTCATGTATGGTCTTCTTCTCAGAATTTTTGTTGCCTATAAATATTTTGGACTCTTTCTTTAAATATTTGACACCTTTGAAATGTATGACAAGCAATGGGATCTCTGATTTAAGGAAAATAAATTTTAATCTTGGAAAGGTTTATGTTTTTTATTTCAAGGCAGTTGAGAGTTGAAAGTTAGACACAGCTGACAGAGATAGGTAGATAGATAGCATAGGAATGCTAGAAGCAATATCCAATAGACATAGGACATTTTTGTAAAGAGACAGTTTCAGGTTCTTTGCAGGGTTAGATATTTGAACTAGAGCAATCTAGCTTCTCCAAGCTGGCCAAAACCCTGCTGTTTCCTCTTTGGCATATATGGCAAAAAGAGCACTGCACCTGACATTGCTGTACAGAGGTCTGCTCTCTACGCTCCCAGGATGAAATTGGTAGGTGAATTCAATGTGAAGAAGTCAGATTGAAGTACAAGGGGAGATTACCTTTTTATATTTTTATATAAAACATTCCTATGAAATGAGGGGAGGTACAAAAAAAAAAAGCACAGATTGAGTAAGATTTGACAGCAGGGAACATCAACGATGGCAGAGATTTTTTTTCCTTTCATTTTTTTCTCTTAACATGTGATCATTTCTACTTATGTATTTGTAAAATTAGTCCCTCTGAACAAACCTGAATAGATGCCCTGAAAGGTTAAAGGAAATATCTGTGAAATAATTTTACAGTTATTATTACTATGAATTTTAAGAAGCTTTCTTGGGGAAATCATTCTGTCATTGAAATATGTCCTCTTTATTGCTTTCCGTCAGTTGAAAAAAATACTTCAAAGTGGTGTTTAATTTTTGCAATGTAAAGTGGTTGACTTTGCAAAGAGATTGTAGCTCAGGTCAATGATAGGAATTCTGTAATTTAACATCTGTTTCAAGACTATAACTTCACTAGGGCATAGTGAGACTGAGTCCTATTTAGACACCAGCTGGAAGGCCACCCATCTCAGGTAACTTTTTATGGGCCACATAATTATTCTCGGTTCTCCATTTATATAATGTTCATGAGGGTGGTCTAATAAGCTTTCACATATAGTTTACAAAGACTTAAGAGTATTATGCTACTCATTTATAGAAAAAAATGCAAGGTGAATGTAACAACTTATATACTGTACTGTAGGACATAGAAAGCAAAATAACAAGGATGAAAATATTATTTTATGTATCCCCATAATTAGTGACTACATTTTCTTGGACTTGAATGAAAAATAAGTGGGAGTGGTCAGCAAATTGGAGAGAATAAGGAAAAAATTCTGGGATTTTCTCTATGAGCAAGGAGGTATTAACTTCATATTACATTGTCCCCCATTTGAGTTTTCCCAATTCACCGTCAATCTCTTCAACCTTGAATTTCAATTATACAAACTCTGTATACACATTCACACATGTGCACATGGTTCCTTCAGGCCAGAACTCAATTCCCTTACCTGTTTGGACAAGTAATGCACACTACAGTCACATGCCTGAGGCCACGGTTTCACAAAAGTCAGAGGTCAATAAAGATCACTTACATTTCTTATGAGCCTTTTCATCTTCCTCTCCTCCTGTATCAACAATGCCAGCCAAAAGTGAAAGGAAGAAATGTCAAGGGGCTCTGCTGTCAGGCTCTCAAAGAAACTCCCCCCAAAACCAATCCACTGGCCCTTCACCTTTTGTTTCCTTGCCTGAGGATAAAAATGGTCTTTTCTCTCTGACTTTTCCTAGTACAAGTCAGACCTCTCTCCTTTGGAAATGGGTAATCATGACTGGTCTCATCTCCCTTGATAAGCCAAGCAATCAAGTAAGAAAGAAAGGAAGAAAGAAAGAAAGAGAGAGAGAGAGAGAGAGAGAGAGAGAGAGAGAGAGAGAGAGAGAAAGAGAGAGAGAGAGAGAGAACAGAAAAAAAGGAAAAAGAAAAAAGACAGAAAAAAGGAAGGAAGGAAGGAAAGGAAAGAAGGGTGGAGGGAAGGAATAACAAAAAGAAAAAAATGATAAATTTCTTTCAAAATAGTCTTTTACAAGAAAGCCAAACAAAGTATCTGCAATGTCGTATAGTTCAACATATTTCACATCTGTTCTGTAATAAAATCTTTAAAAAAAAAACAAAAAGAAAAAAGAAAGGAAGGAAAGAAGGAAAGAGGAAGGAAGTAAGAAAGAAAGAAAGGACAGAAGTAAAGAAGGAAGGAAAGGAGGGAGGAGGGAAGGGAAGAGGAAAATGAAAGAAGGGAGGAGAGAAGGAATAAAAAAAAGAAAAAATGAGTAGATTTCTTTCAAATAGTCTTTTAGAAGAAAACCAAACAAAGTAACTACAATGTCGTACAGTTCAACATATTTCACATCTGTTCTGTAATAAAATCTATTTCCTACATATTTCCCTTCTAGCTCATACATATGCTTTCCACAAGGAGTCCCAACTTTCTCTTTGGGGACTTTTCTGGGTATCTTATCTATATGATTATTAGGCTGCTGGTATTTCAATGGTCATTATTTTCTCATGCACATGGCCACCTGCATACTTAGCAATGATGACTGGAGATCACATTACCATAATCAAATCCCTACCAAGTCCTTCATCAACTCACCAGCAATAATGATGATAAAAGGACAGTAGGGAGCTGATAGCTTATGCTACCCCCCACCCTCCAACCAAAGCTTGAGAGTTTGATATTTAGTTTTATTGCCTTTAATTCCTTCCTTAACATGTTCAATGTCATAAATGCACTGTGTTTTCTAAGAGTGATTTCTCAGTATGACCTAGTGTACATCTCAGTGTCCCTTGCACCTCGGGATCCTTGTTCTCTCAGAAGGGAAAAGTAGAAAAGTGGAGAGATGAGAAGTCCTCCCAGGCCCTCCAGTACAGAAGGGCACATTGTGCTGCCATCTCATTATTTCCTACTAGCTTGAAATTTTCTGCGTTTTCACCATGTCCTTGAATTGGGCAATCTTTCTACTCTTCTTTCCCCACTTCCTCTGTGTGTTATTTTTCCCTGGTAGATTTTGAACTCCTAGAGTGCAGAGTCTTTTACCTTTCTTTGAATCTCCAGTGCTTAGCATCATATCTGGCACATATTAGATGCTTAATGAATGCTCTTTCCATTGACAGTTCACATCCTTCCTTTGCCATTGGCTAGCTGTCATTATTTTTATATGAATAATGCTACTATATTCTTAAGGAAAATAAATGACTAGTCTCTAAATCAACCTAAGTTCTCTAACTCCAAAACCAGTGCTCTTCAAAGTAGAAGTAAAAGATTCTTTAGTGCAACTTACCATAAAAGGAAATAAGGAAATGATTGCAAAGATTTGGACTGTTAAAAAAAATCAGCAAGACAACAGGGCATGTACCTCTCTACCTTCATTATTTGTTAGTCATAAAGACAAAAAAATCACTTGAATTCAATTTCATAAACATTAAAATGCCCACTATTTCTTCAACTATGCTATTTATAATTTTATTTGTACCACATACTTCATAGATCAAAAACATTAAATGAGACGACAATTCAGGAAGAAAACAAAATAAATACAAATATTACCTCTGGATTCAAACAACTGAAGTTCAGATCCTTCCTCTTGGAGCTCCATTTCTGCATGACTGAAATGAGAGGACTAGATGACTTCTGACATCTCTATTCAGACTTTGATTCTGTTATCATGGTAAAAACAATGAAACAATAAAATGATGTGTAAATATGAGTGTATGCATGACTGTCTAGTATTGATCCATATCTGTGATTTCATTCATGTATAGAATTCAAAGGATGGAAAATACCCACATGGATTGGCAAATGCTCTTCCATGAAATAGTTTTATAAGACTGCCTTTGGCTTTGAAAACTTAAAAGTTAAGATACCACACTGACATTTTTAGGAGAATTTGAAATCGGGTTTTCCTAATTTTCAGGTCAGAGCTTTATCCATGATTTAATTCTGTTTTTCATTGTAATAATTACATTCAAATAATAGAGAGTAGGTTTGTTCAAATTAAGTGGAATTTCATTTTATGGAGAAATAATAGGAATTGCCTGTAATGTTATTTGCATTTGCTTTATCACTGCTCAATATAGGTGCTGAATAAATGTTCAGTAAATTGTATTGAATTACTAGACTGCAAACACCATGAAGTCAGGGATTCTGATTAATCCTTTTTTTGTATCATCTCTAGGAACAACCATGAAGTTCAGAAAACAGTAATGGATTAGTAAATGTTTATTGACTCTGATTAATTTAAGAAAGAACAGGAAAGATAAATAGAAGCTTCAAGAAGAGATTGACATAACTGATATTTAAGTCATATTTAGTATTATTTTTCCTGATGTTTTATAAAATGCAGCAGTTAAAACCATGAATAAGATTTATTTTGTGGGTATGTGTTTTTTGTATGCCTGTCTGTCTGTCAGTTTGAGAGACAGAGACAAAGACAAAAACCGACAGAAAGTCAAACACAGAAACAGAAACAGTCAGAGACACACAGAGACAGAAGAGAAACAGAAAAAGACACAAAAAGAGAGACAGAGATATGGGGAAGTACATTTATAGTAAATAATAGCAGAATTATGATTCAAGTTCCCAGATAGGAGGATTAGTTTCAGTTAGAGCCCTGAATTTTATTTTACATATGAATAAACTGAGGGCCTGAAACTTTCCCAACACACACACATACACAGATAATCAGTGGCTTGAGCTAGAGTTAGCAGTAACTTCTCTTGATGTCTGTATAACCAGCTATCCAGTATAAGAATGAAAATTCAATCCAAAGACTTTGTGTAAAATTAGAAAAAAAGAATTAATTATTAGATAAATCAGGTTGGTTGCACACATGAAAAAGCAATTCAAGGACATCAAACATTGAGAATAAATTATTTTTTGCCTTATTCTATGAACTAGTAGAATACTTCAGGAAATCCATTTATCCTTGCCTGGTGATTTTTTTTTCAAAGAACATTGATGAGTTACCTATTTGGTATTAAGGAATGTAGTCATAGCTGCATTTATCTTTTTAGAATCTCTTTTGAAATCTTCAAACTTGTTTCAATACTAACTCATACTCCAAAGCAATACTGAGAGTTTTTTTCTTGCATATATACTGGCTTATTCTCCATCCATTTCATTTCCAACCTCCAAATTTTTGTATAAGTGGTCTGTTATATCTGAAATTGTCTCATCTGTTCTACAGAATATTTAAATTTATTAAAGTACAACTTAATTGCTACTTCCTATTTATAGGATTTTCCCTCTTGAAATCATTTTGAAGGTGGTGACATTTTGTATTACTAAAGATTCAATTAAATTTTATTAATTCAAAAGGGTTTTAATGGGTCTACTTGTATTTGAAGCTTACTGGTTGTGTTATGTTAGGCAATTCACTAATCTGTCAAAGTTTTAGGTAATCCAGTACTCACAAAATGTCCTGAAAACTAAGACGTGGAAAGAGCTGGGTTGCCAACAAATAATATTTTGTTTTCACTTATCTATGTTCATATTGTCTCATGCCATAATTTAGTCAGTTGGTCAACCTGTCTTTATTAAGTGCTTACTGTTTCAGCTGCTTTTATTTTTAGTACCAGAGAATCAAAGAAGAGCAAATACAATATCTGCTTTCAAAGAGGTTACATATTGTAGCTTCCTAAGGGCAAGCCTATTTCTATTTTCATTTTGATATCAGCAATGACTGTTATTATTAATAAATATAAAGATATAATGAATGTTTGTTGAATTTAATTCAATTGTAAATTATAACAATCAGAAAGAAAAATATTCAATTATTTTTTTGGGAAGAAATTCATGTCTAGTCCTTTCAGAATGTTTTCATTTTCTTTAAAGTCCCAGTTATAATTTTGTTAAATTATGTTCATATAGAGGCATTCTAAAATAATATTTGTAGTGATATTTATGATGAATTCTATGGAACTGGTTACCACAAGCAGGTTTTTATCATTTATTGTTGTGCCTTAACAAAGGATTCTTCCTCACAGCAGAATTTTTACAAATAGATTAAAAATTTATTCTAGAAATCTAAAATCACTTAGTCAGAAGTCCATACATAGTTTATGTTTAAAATATTTTATATTTACAAAAAATACAAATTTAACTTGAGAATATGATTCTGATATAACTTAACATGAAGTTGAAAGTTCCTTTGCCTGATGGCTCTTCACAGTTATTGCAATTTGACTAAAAAAAAAATCCTCTGAGCATTCAATAAAGCCCACTAAGATATGCTCCAGCATGCAAATGGAGGTTCCTTGTTTAAAATAATTCAATCTCATATCTCTCTTTGCTCTTCATCTGTTTAATAACTCATCTTACCACCAACCACGTTGGTTTTCTTTCTTTTGAGTTGATATGGATCAAAATTAGGTGATTTTTTTTCAGGATAATAGATATTTTTAGTCTCTAACTTCATGTTGACCCATTTCAGTGGTTTCCTTGCCTAATCATTTTCTCCTTGACAAGTTAACCTATAAGTGAAAGGTTGAAATTTGTGGCAGGAGAACATATTCTTCAAGCATTTGATCAAAACTATTTTTTAACATGTGTGGTAAGATATGGTTAAATTTATACACATTAAAAGAGCAGAGGAGAATGTGGGGAAAATAAGATTTCCAGGGGAATTCCATAGACTGTGACTGAGTTGCCCATTCAAATCCTAATGTAGGGTAATAGAGCATTTCTTTATTTCAGGCATAACAAAAGGTTTAAGATTCTCCCTTCCTTCCCTGTATATTAATGTCATTGGAAACTAAAATGAGGCCAAACTCATTCCTTCTTAAAGTCAGGCATCATCTTTTGGATGTGGATTTGCAAATCAGGGAGGAGATCCATTAAGTGGGCATTTTTGTAGAATCCATGTATAAATGCAATGACTCAGTCAATAAACATTCCTTAAGTACTCACTAGTCCTAGGCATTATACTAAGCATTCAAATGAAGACAAAAAAATCTGGAGGAACTCACATTTTAATGGAAGAGACAACATGCAAAAACTAATAATAAGCTATATATAAGATGATTAGGAAATAATCAAGAGTGGCAATACACTAGAATAAAGAGGTAAAAAGAAAGGGTTCCTGTAAAAGATGGAATATTAGCTGGCATTTGAAATAAACTAGAGAAATCAGGAGGTAGAGATGAAGATGGTGAGCATTCACTATTTGAGAGATAACAGTGATAATGTTCAGAATCATTAGATAAAGTGTCTTATTGGTGAATGGCAAGAAACCAATAAGCATTAATGGATCTCAGAGTACTTGACAAAGTTTAAAGTGTAAAAATATTGGGAAAATGTATGTGGTTAGATTATGAATGACTTTGAACATCAAAAATTGGAATTTTATATTTGATCCTAGAGGTGATAGGGTTAGATCTACTCTACTTTATTGAGTTTGGAGTGGTGACTTGGTAAAACATACACTTAAGAAAATTAAATCATGGAGTTTTGGGGGTAGAATCAAGATGACAGAGTAGAGCAGAGTGGCTCAAGATGATCATGAGAATCCTCTCTGACAAATATTAAAATAACACCACAAAATGAATATAGGATAGAAAGAACCAACAAGCAGACAGAGTAAAACAAGTTTCAAGGAAAGAAAAACCCAAAATGTAGGCAGGGAACACCTGGTGTACTGGGATGAGAGGGTAGCACAGTCAGCAGGAGGCTATAGAAAGGAGTGAAGAGAAAGCCACACATCCACATCTGCTATCACAGCTTCAGAACCTAAGCCCCAGCCAACATCCAGATCCTAAGACCCTGCCTGGGCCAATAGAGGTCCAATTAACATTGAAATTCTAATCCTGTGGGGAAGTCCAAAATCCCATCCCAGGGCAATCAGTGATGAAGTAGGATGATTTGCATGTGCCCAGAGGGATGCAAGGAGTCCCAGTCAGGGTTTGTGATGAGGACATAAATCCCAGTTTGGAGTAGTTGGAAGATTCAAAATGGGTCTTGATAAAAATGATAATCCTACCTAATTTACTTATTCAGTGCCATACCCATCAAACTACCGAGAAACATTTTTTGTAGAATTAGAAAAAAATGTTTTAACAAAGTTCATTTGAAGGAAGAAGAGATGAAAAACATTATATGTTAAGTTTTGCAAGAAGCCATGCCTGTGGGCAAGGTTTCCAGGTGGATACTTGGAATCTTGGGAGATTCCTGTTTCTATCCTGGGGCATGAGACCAATCTTTGGTTAGGCTGTGCCCTATATAAGGGAGGGAGAGCCTGGACCCTTGGACTCAATCTGGAGCCAGGGATCCAGGTTGGTTGGAGTCAAACCTTTCTTTCCTCATTTTATTGGTCTAGTTGAATATCAAACAGCATACCTGAGAGTTGCAGAATTAACTGAGCTTTAGGTTTAATTAACATTATTCAACAAATTGCTACAGAAGATATATCCATATATTTATCTTCAATCAAGCTTCCATCTAATTTGTCCTCAGTCAGGCAGTGTCCATTAAAGAGGACCAGATCCACTGGCAGCCTGACTGGGCCAATACGCCTGGTTAGTTCAGCTATCAACATTCTGAAGCTGTTAGATTAAGTACTTTGAGCTAAGATCAACTTCATTCAGGGATTCCTAAAACCCACTTCCCTTCTATCAGTTTCCCTTATTGTTTGATTAATTCAAGTAAAGTTTTGTTTATAAACATCAAACTAGCTACTGACCTTTTATTAGTTGACTTGGCAACAGGTCATCCTCAAGGAAGTTCTAGGGCAATTTGAAGGGACAGATTAGGATCCAATCTTACTCTCTGCAGTTGAGTTTAACTACCATCATTACTATTAATAGTCAGATGCATGATTGATCATCATTGTTATTTTAATAATATTGATTTAGTTAACAATAGTGAAACATCAATTGATGGTAGGTGGCTGGTCTTCCTGAAGAAACATATTGAGATTGGTTAAGGGGATTCTACAGGAAGTTTAGTTGTCTTATCTGATTTCATTTTTATACCTGAGGAAAGTTTAAAGCTCCTTTACCGTTCAGGGCTTTCTGCTCTACCTTTCCTAACAATTACATTGTTTCAATCAAGTCCTCCAACAATCATAACAACATCAAGGAAACTAATGAAAAAAAAAGTGAGAATGGATGTCTAGCAGTACCAGAACTTAAACTTTACTATAAAGCAGTGATTATCAAAACAATATGGTACTGGGGCAGCTGGGTAGCTCAGTGGAGTGAGAGTCAGGCCTAGAGACAGGAGGTCCTAGGTTCAAACCCGGCCTCAGCCACTTCCCAGCTGTGTGACCCTGGGCAAGTCACTTGACCCCCATTGCCCACCCTTACCAATCTTCCACCTATGAGAAAATACACCAAAGTACAAGGGTTAAAACAAAACAAAACAAAACAAAACAAACAAACAAACAAAAAACAATATGGTACTGGCTAAGAGACAGATAGGTAGATCAATGGAATAGACTTAGGGTAAATGCCCTTAGCAAGATAGTGTATGATAAATCCAAAGAGCATAGTTTTTGGAACAAGAACTCACTATTTGACAAAAACTGCTGGGAAAATGCTAATACAGTATGGGAGAGATGTGTAGATCAACATCTCACATCCTATACCAAGATATGTTCAGAATGGATAAATGAGTTAAACATAAAGAGGGAAATAATAAGTACATTTGGTGGTGAACATAGAACAGTATACCTGTCAGATAAATGGGATAGGAAATAATTTAAGACAAACCAAGAGAGGGGGAATATTATAAAATGTAAAATAAATAATTATGATTACATAAAATTAAAAAGTTTTTGTACAAACAAAACCATTCTAAACAAAATTAGAAGGAAAGTAACAAATTGGGAAAAAAAAACACTTTATAATAAAAAACTCTGACAAAGGTCTAATCTCTCAAATTTATGAGGACCTAATTCAATTGTACAAAAAATCAACACATTCCCCAACTGATAGTCAATAGACATGAATAGGCAATTTTCAGATAAAGAAATCAAAACTATCAATAAGCGCATTAAAATTCCTTATGATTAGGGAAATAAAAATTTAAAAGAAATTACTTTATTCACCAAATGGTATAGCACTCAGAATTCTGAAGGAGAAACTAAAGGAACTTAAGGAAGAAATAGATAGTAAAACCAAACTAGTCAAGAGCCTAAACATTCCCTTATCAGAACTAGATAAGTTGGACCTAAAAATAAATTATAAAGAAGTAAAGCAAATGAAAAAAATGTTAGAAAAATTAGAGTTAATAGATATGTGGAAAAAACTGATTGGGGATAAAAAGAATATACTTTCTTTCAGCAGTACAGGGTACATATACAAATGTTGATCATGTATTAGGGTGTAAAAACATTTGAATCAAATGCAGAAAAGCAGAAATAATAAATGCAAACTTTTCAGATCATAATGAAGTAAAATTATGACTAATAAGAGTTCATAGAAAGACAAATTTAAAATTAATTGGAAATTAATAATATATTTTTCAAAACTAGTGGGCCAAAACACAAATCTTAGAAACTATTATTGATTTCATTGAAGAGAATGACAACGAGGAGACAACATGTCAAAATCTATGGGATACAACTAAAGCAGTACTCAGAGGAAAATTTGTATCCCTAAGTGCCTATATCAGGGGTTGGCAACCTTTTTGGCCGTGAGAGCCATAAACACCACAGTTTTTAAAATGTAATTTTGTGAGAGCCGTACAGTACTCACAGTGTGAGCTCCTATAACAGTGCCTGAAAAAAAATTGACTTTATGGTGCCTGCAGAAAGAGCCATATCTGGCCCTCAAAAGAGCCAGATATGCCTCGAGAGCCATACATTGCCAACCCCTGGCCTATATCAACAAAATAGAGAGGGAGGAAGGAAATTAATGAATTGGGCTTAAAACTAAAAAAACTTAAAAAGAGAACAAATTAAAAATCACCAGATAAAACTAAATTGGAAATGCTAAAAATTAAAGACAAATTAATAATACAAAACAAAAGAACTCTTTAACTAATAAATAAGACTAGGAGCTGGTAACTTGAAAAAAACAAATAAAATAGATGAAGTACTGCTAATTCTAAGGAATAAAAGAAAGAAGAGAATCAAATAAACAGTATCAAAAAAGAAAAGGATGACCTCACCCATAATGGAGAAGAGATTAAAACAATTATTAAGAGCTACTTTGCCCAATTATTTGGCAATAAATATGACAATCTAAGTGAAATGGATGAGTATTTATAAAAAATATAAATTGCGTAGATTAACAGCAGAAGAAATAGAATACTTAAATAATCCCATATCAGAAAAAGAAATTGAACAAGTCCTCCAAAAACTCTCTAAGAAAAAATACCCAGCACCAGGTTGATTCAGAAAGGAATTCTATCAAACATTTAAAGAACAACTATTCCCAATACTACACCAATTATTTGACAAAATAAGCAAAGGAGTCTTATCAAATTCTTTTCATGACACACATATGGCATATATTTTAAAGCCAGGAAGAAAAAAAACAGAGAAAGGAAACTACAGGCAAATATCCTTAATGAACATAGATGCAAAAATCTTAAATAGAATACTAGCAAAGAGATTACAGAAAGTCATCACAAGGATTATTCACTATGACCATGTAGGATTTATACCAAGAATGTAAGACTGGTTTAACATTAGGAAAGCCATACACATAATTGACCATATCAATAACCAAACCAACAGAAATCACATGATTTTCTCAATAGATACAGAGAATGCCTTTGACAAAATATGATATCCATTCCTACTAAAAACACTAGAAAATGTAGGAATAGAAGGACCTTTCCTCCAAATAATAAGCAGAATTTTCTGAAAACCATTGGTAAGTATCATCTGCAATGGGTATAAGTTAGAAACCTTCCCAATAATATCAGGACTGAAGCAAGAATGCTCATTATCACCACTAATGTGTAATATTGTATTATAAATGCTAGCAGTAGCAAGAGAAGAAGAAGAAATTTAAAGGATTAAAGTAGGCAATGAGGAGACTAAAATATCACTCTTTGCAGATATGATGGTATATTTAGTGAATCGTAGAAATTAAAATAAAAAGCTAGTAGAAACAATGAATAATTTTAGCAAAGTTGCAGAGTACAAGATAAACACACACACTATGTATATACATATATATATATATATTTACAATAAAAATTAGCAGCAAGAGTTAGTATAAAAATCAAAATGAATATATAATAATGACTTTAAACATTATTTTCATAAGATTTATTAATAATCACTAGAAGTAAAGAAATGAAAAGGTATTCATTTAACAAAATAAAAATACATGCCCATGGCTATTCTACCTGTTCAAAAGTCCCATGTTCTCAGCTGCCATCAAAGGAAAAGAGCACTAGACATGGAAATCCACCAAATTTATCTCCTGTCTACATCAGCACATAACGACAGGAATTCAGTGGGCTCCTTGGTAACATAGTTCAAAGGTACAAAGTTTCCAATTACACAAAAGAGAAACTTCATTTAAAATAACTCTAGACAATATAAAATATATGGGAATCTGTCTGCCAAGACATACTCAGAAATTATAAGAACACAACTACAAAACACTTTTCATACAAAACTAGATCTAAACAATTGGAAAAACATTAATTGTTTGTGGGTAGGATTAACTAATATAATAAAAATGATAGTCCTACATAAACTAATTTACTTATTCATGCCATATCAAAGTAGCAATTCTTTTTATAGAATTAGAAAAAATATAACAAAGTTCATCTGGAAGAAAAAAAAAGATCAACAATATCAAGGGAACTAATGAAAGAAAAATGGGAAGGATGGAGATCCAGCAGTACCAGATCTTAAACTCTACTACAAAGCAGCGATCATCAAAACAGTCTGGTATTGGCTATGAGATAGAAGGGTGAATCAATGGAATAGACTCGGGGCAAATTACCTCAGTAATCCAGCGTCTGATGAACACAAAGATCCCAGTTTTTTGGATAAGAATCCATTATTTGACAAAAACTGCAAGGGAAATTGGAAAACAGCATGTGAGATATTAGGTTTAGATCAACATCTTATACCCTATGCCAAGATAAATTCAAAATTGGTAAATGAAATATCTAAAGAGTGAAATTATAAATAAATTAAGTGAACATAGAATAGTATGTCTGTCAGAGCTATAGGAAAGAAAGGAATTTAAGACCAATCAAGAAATAGAGAACATTATAACATGTTAAATGTATAATTTTGACTATGTTAAAAAGATTTTGTACAAATAAGACCATTGCAACTAAAATTAGAAGGGCAGCAACAAATTGGGGGATAAAAATTATAACAAAATTCCCTGACAAAGGTCTAATTTCTCAACTATATGAGGAACTAAACCAAATGTAAAGGAAATGAAGCATTCCCCAACTGAAAAAATGGTCAAAGGGTATGAATAGGCAGTTTTCAGATGAAGAAATTAAAACTACCAATAATCACATTAAAAAAGTATTCTAAATTCCTTCTGATTGGAGAAATGAAAACCAAAACAACTATGAGGTACCATATCACACCTAACAGATTAGTTAATATGACAGTAAAGTAATATAATAAATGTTTGAGGGGATGTAGCAAAATCAGTACATTAATACACTGCTTTTGGAGTTGTGAATCAATCCAACAATTCTGGAAGTCAATTAGGAATTATGCCCAAAGGACTTTTAAAGAATGCATAAACTTTGATCCAGCCATACCACTGCTGGGTTTGTATCCCAAAGAGATAATGAGGAAAAAGACTTGCACAAAAACATTCATAGCCATACACTTTGTGGTGGCAAAAAAACTGGAAAATGAGGGGGTGTCCCTTGTTTGGGGAAAAGCTGAACAAACAATGGCATATGATGGTAATGGAAAACTATTGTTCTCTAAGGCATAACGAACTGGAGGAATTTTATAGGAACTGAAAAAACTTCCATGAACTGATGAAGAGTGAAATGAGCAGAACCAAGAGAACATTGTACAGAGAAAATGAAATATTTGTGGAACCATCAGATGTAATGGACTTTGCTACTAGTAGCAATGCAATGAGCTGGGACAATCACAAGGGACTTATAAGAAGGAATCCTCTCTACATTGAGAGGAAGCACTGCAGGAGTAGGAACTCAGAAGAAAAACACATGTCATCACTAACGTGTGTTGCTCTATTGTAAAGATGAATAATATGGAAATAGGTATCAAGTGATAGCATTTGTATAACTCAGATTGCTCATGTAGATTGCTTATCAGCTCCAGGATGGGGGAGAGAAGAGGCAGGTAAAGAAAATGAATTATGTAAACATGGGAAAATATTTTAAAAAGACATTTAAAAAAAGAAAAAGAAAAAGAGAAAATTAAATCATTTGGATCCTTGAGTGGAGAGTGGATTGTATTGAGAAGAGAACTGTGCCAGACAGAGGCAAAAATCTAAATTTAGGAAATGAAAGCATGCACGGAGGTGATGGTAGTACCAGAGGTGAAAAGGAGGCTTATTTATGAGTTTAAAAAGCCAAAATAAAAATTTAAGGAGTCAAATATGCTATCTAAATTGGGATCCTGAACTAATGGATTATTGATGGAGTTGTAAATTGAGTGAACCATTTTTGAAAGACCTTTGGAACTATATTCTGCCAGAAGATCTATAAAACTGTGAATAACCTTTGACTGAGACATGCCACTACTAAGGCTATATCATACAGAAATATTAAAAAAGGGAAAAGGACCTATATGTGCAAAAAAAATATTTCTTGTGGTCCTTTTTTTGGTGGCAAAGAATTGAAAATTGGGAAGATATTCATAAACTGTGGAATGGCTGAACAAATTGTGTTATATGATTAAGATGGAATACTGTTATGGTATAAAAAAATAATGAGTAGGATGCTTTTAGAAAAAAACCAAAAAAGATTGAAACGAACTCATGCAAAATGAAATGAGCAGAAACAGCACAGTGTTGTACACTGTGATGATAATATTATATGATTATTAACTGTGAAAGACAGCTATTCTCAGCAATACAAATATCTAAGACAAGTTCTGGAGGACTATAAATGAAAATTGCTATCCATCTCTAGAGAAAGAACTGAAAGAGTCATAATGCAGATTGAAACATTATTTTTTACTTTCTAAAAAAAACAAAAACAAAAAAGAAAACACTCATTTGATACTCAATTTCAACATTTCTTTCAGAGGTTAATTATTAAGTAAAATCAATCTACAACAATTTTAGTTAAAAAAAAAAAAAAGATTGAAGTAGAAGGTACCTAACTAGACCAGGGAGGCAGAATGGTTGATTGGGGAACTACTGATAGGAGAGGTAAAAGGAGTCAATCATTATCTTTCACATGAACCAAAATATATTACTTATTGATGTCATTCTTTATATCAATTTATATCCAGTTTTTTCTTTGATATTATATTAAAAGCTACACGCATCTAGAAATGATGTCCTCTTTTATGTAGGAAGGGAATACATATAAACAATTAACTGGACCCAGAATATAAAAAAAGACAGAGAGACCTAAGACATATTTTTGAAACTGTGCTGAGATTTTAATGACCACAACTTTCTCCTTGAAATAAAAATACAAGATATTTTTTAACATTCACCATTAAATCTATATAGTGGGGAGACTTGGGACAATTTAGACTCCAAAAGATTAAAGTTTCAGGTCACCCAAAGGCTAATAGGGAGGCATAGGGTGGGTGTGAGAGGGCTGCCACGTATTACAAACAAGTATTAAAGAAATACTGTTAGAAGAGAGAGTGAGTTTTCGATTGAAATGGCAAAGGCTGATATTGGATGGAAGAGTGGACAACAAACATTTAGTAATACAGTGATCTGCCTTTTCCTAAAGGTTTTAATTTAGAGATTTCCTTATGAAATAATGTTACTTAGCTTGAAATTAGCAGATGATTGCTGTTCCCAGAAAGAAAAAAGAGGGCATGACACCCCACTAGTATAGTAAGGTGCAAACAATCACAAAACAAAATCCAATAGTATTCGTGAAATGATGGATAGGTAATGTCGTTTCTATAAATGATAGTAATTATTTCAAATTGTCTATCCTTCCACCCTTTTGTTTTCTCATATTGTAGATGAAGATACACTGTCTCTACAATGTTGTATGGGCTTCTATTTAAAGAAATGTGCCATTGAAATCTATACACATTAGACTGAGAGTGCTGAAAATAAATTCATCATCCTTAGTTTCACTGTAGAAATATCTTTTACCTTCATTTTGTGAAAACTGAATTTACAAAGTGTTTTTTAAATTGAACATACCTTATCTTTATAGTTGCACCTTTATTATTATTTTCATTGTTAATAATGACAACAATAAAATGGCTAATAATATTATAGTGCTTAATATTTTCTAGGCACTGTGCTAAGTGCTTTATGATTATTGTTTCATTTGATCCTACAAGAACTCTGGTGAGGGGTAGGTGCTATTATTTTACATTTTACAATTTTACAATTGAGAAATGTGAGGAAAACAAAGGCTAAGTTTCTTTCCTAGAGTTATAGAACTAAGAATCTGAGGCCAGATTTGAACTGCTGACTTTGTCAGGTGCTTTATGCACTTCACCACCTAAGATAATAAATGGGAGTTGATGTAGTGGGTAGAAGACCAGCCTTGTTATTAGATTAAAGTTCCACCTGAGTTCAAGTCCTAATTCTATATTACCTCTGTGGCCCTGTGTTAATAGTGTAACCTCTAAGTGTCTCCCAGAACCTCTTTAAAATGAACATAACTGAGTTTTAGTATTTTTCACAAAAGACATGCTATTAGTTTCATGTACCAATAAAATCATAGATCCAAATAAAGTGGTCTGAATGAAAAAAAAAACAAGTTTACAGTTTTTTTAGGCCTTTACATTTCATTCAGAGAATCAATTTTGCTCTGTAATAATGGCTGTTATTTGATTTGTTAGCAAAATTTTGTATCATTAACTTTACTTACACTTCAAATAAAAAGACTACCTTTTTGCATAATATCTTTTCTAAAAGACATTTTTGATGGGTAAACTGTATGGTAAGATGGTTTTAATTCATTTTTTTTCTTGAAGGGTTGGAGGATAGAAAGTAAAAGTATTCTTTTAACTTCCACTTGGTACTTATTTTCTTTTAAATTTGTGTCTGAAGGGTATACCTAATTGTTATCTCCAGCTATAATATCTCCTTTGGGCTTAGAATCTGTATATTGGTTTTTAAAAGAGTCATTTAATAATATGTGGGCAGTCTATTGATTACCTGAAATATTGAGGGTCACCAAACAAAGAGTTGTTTTCTAACCAAATGGAGATTCATTATTCTGACTAACAGGAACAAGCTTACCTGTTCATCAATGCAAAGATAATCTATTTTTTATTGACTGGTATATTGTATTCCTGGGCAAAGAATTATCTCCTAGTTGTTTTTCACTTCTTCCTGCTTAAATTGATTATTATTGTGGAAAAAATCATCATGCTTTAATTACCAGGAGAAGAATGGCTTCTTTTTATTAATTTAAGAATTAATGAGAAGTCAGAACTAGATTGGAAAATGTGAGATCATTCAATTGCTCAAAACACCTTTGTTAGCACTTTTATGATTTTTTTTGAGAAGACAATAACATGAGAAACATTACTTAAATAAGGGAAACAATTTGGTAGCTGTTTTTAGGCTCATCTTTTACTTCTGAAACTGTTGAATACAGTATGAATGCTTTTGTACCCAACTAGATCTATTTTATTCAAGATATTTCAAAAAATGTGATACTTTCTCAGAAAAAAACTATTTTAGATTAATAATTGTTAGATTAATATTTTAGATTAATAATAATTTAGATTAATAATTTGAATTAATAATTCAAAGTGCAGTGGTTAGTGAGTTGTTTAGGAAATCACACAGACCTAGGTTCAACTACAGACTCTAATGGAGACTGGAATTTTTTTCCCCTTGAAAAGTTATTTTCTCAGTTCTCTAGGAAACTCTCTAAGGCTATGACTTAGAGGGAAGATTGAACTATATTACTAGATAGAATTTCGTCCAGGGGATTGGGGGTGAGGTGTTTCCTTAATTGAATGAAGTCCCATATCCAGTCCCTACCTAAAATGAATATATTAAATGCGTATTATTATTACCTTTGGTTCTTATAATTTAATTTCCTAATTATCTCTCCTCCATTCCCAGAGAGCCATCCAAATTCACAAAGAAGAAAAGATGAACAAAATCAGCAAAACTGACCAGCACAAATTTTAAAACTATTTTTAAAGACAACAAAAAACCTTAATCCATGTGCCCATCACTAATTTGTATTGATTCCATATATACTTATATACTTATAATATACGTGCTTCTCTACAGATAGAATGAAAGCACTCTAAGGACAGGAATTGCTCCTCTCTCTCTCTCTCTTTCCTCTTTCTCTCTCCCCTCTCCTCTCCTCTCCTCTCCTCTTCTCTCTCTCTTCCTCTCTCTCTCTCTTTCTCTCTTCTTCTTCTTCTTTCTTCTTTCTTCTTTCTTCTTTCTTCTTCTTCTTCTTCTTCTTCTTCTTCTTCTTCTTCTTCTTCTTCTTCTTCTTCTTCTTCTTCTCCTTCTTCTCTCTCTCTCTCTCTCTCTCTCTCTCTCTCTCTCTCTCTCTCTCTCTCTCTCACCACAGATGCTAGTATGATGCCTGGCTGGCCACCTTTTAGTTCTTTAATCAACTTTTGTCAGTTGATTAATTGTTAGTAAAAGTTTGACCAGTGACAAGATACATAGATGAGCAAAGTTATGGGAAGAAAACACTTTTTTTAGAAGTGTGAATGTATCTTACTATTTTCAATCTCTTCCCCACTGTCTCTGTCTATCAGCTATTTATAAAATGGACAAGATAAACCCCGCTGTAGATAGCTGCATAACAGCCCATTAAACCAGAGCTGCTCCAGTGCTGGTAAGTGACTCTTTGAAATTGATGTGGCTCACACAGTATCCCAGGCTTCAAAGGAAAAGGCATTTCAAAAACAAACAGATTTTTTGCTATTCAGAACTTGGTTCTGAATAGAAGAAAAGAAAAGTGAACAAAAAGGCCGATTTCTTTTTGATTACCAGCTTCTGCCCAAGCCACTGTCTGTTTCAAAGGGACAGTTAGCAGAGATGATCAGCCAAAGTTTAAGAGGTTGGTGTGCAACTAGTTCCTGCTGGCTGTGCTTTTAATCCTGAAGGCTCTCCATATCTCTAATAGAGTTTAAATATTTATTTTTAATTAAATAAAAAGAAGAAAAGGGCCGATCCATTAAAGAAAGAGGCAGGGGGACCTTAAAATGAGACCAATTGAATGAAATTGAATTTTCTGACACAATAAAGCTGTCTCTGGTGCATTTCAGTACATATACACTTCTGCTGTTTGGGTGCCAAAGTGCTTTCTTTGGCCACTTTGCTCCTATCTCATGAGACATCTGTAGAAAGCTTTTAACTTTAATATGCACACATTCCCTAGTATGTTATTATTTATCAAATTATAAATGATCCACACAGATTACCTATAATATAAACATGCTTTGAATTGCTGTAGTCTGTCTTACATATTTTTTCTTGTATTTCCTACATTTAAGAAGTAATGCTAAGGAATAAAACGCTTAAAACATAATTTTGTTAAACTCTTTTTATCTTCAATGCTATATATTTCCATTTAGAATCATAAAGTATTGAGCAGCAAGGAACCTTACTGATTGACTAGTCCAACCCCTTCATTTTGAAGTTCGGGAAGTTGAAATCTTACAACTTATAAGGCAAAATAATGATTTCCTTAATATTATTATCCAGTTCTTTAGAAGCAGGGAAGTGCCTAGAAGCCACATTTCCTCATTCCCAGATGAGTGTTCTTCCCACTAGGACAGTGATGGGCAAATTATGACCTGTGGGCCAGATGCAACCCCCTGAAATGTTCTATCTGGCCTCTCTACATTATTCCTAATCTGACGAATTTACTAGGATACACAATGAAACTTTGAAAGAGTTGCTTTAGAAACCAACTGACAGATGAGCATTGCCTTTCCTTTGTCCCCCTCTTTAAAAATTTTGCCCATCACTGCACTATATACATCATGCAACAGCTTTGGCTGTTGCATGATGTATATAGAACTTCTACAAAAAGTCATAATCCTATTGATTTTTATTTGTTATAGGCATTAATACATGCTTTCTGATTGACTTTTTAAGGATAATTAAAAAATTAATTGGATATTGTTTATTTTTTCTTCTTTTGAAAGCCTCATTTTATTTTTGTTGATCATAACTCAAAAAAAATTTCAATTTTCTATTTCTAAGATATTAATAACTTTTATCTTAAAAATCATAAGTAAAATAAGTGATGAACTTTTTTGTAGCAACAGTACATCTCTTCATTAAACTGAACATTTTTTCATAATAAATGTTTTCTGTGTTATTGCTTGAGCTTATAGGTGGGTTATTTCAGGGTTGCTCACAGCTTCGATCCTTGATTTATATAAGCAGGGCATTATAAAAATGCTGTTGAAATATTGTCATTGAACTAGGGCATGGAATTTGGAATTAAATTTTGAAAAGTGGAGAAAGACCTAAAGAGAAGTGGACTAAGACATGAATTCATGTATCTTTATTTCTGAACATTCCAAAATTGTTTACTATGATTTATTTGACCCTGTCTTGCCAAACAATTTTTTTAATGTCTTTAGTAAAGATATTTTTTCACATGACATAAAAAATCCTTTGCTGGAAGTTCATCTAATTCATATCCACTAACTTTGGTTATATCTCAATTCTCTGTTCCTTCACTTGCTTCCATGCATTTGATCATCATCTCAATGAGAATGATGCTTGAGGATCTTTGTACAACCCCAAATTCTCTTCTGATTTCTTATCTCACATGTCTAACTTCCATACCTTGGACAAGATGATTAAGAAATACTTCAAAATCAATAAGCCCAAAACTGAACTCATTATTTTGAGCTGCCTTCTTTATTTCCTTATTGCTGAAAAAGATATCACTATCCTCCAACTCACTGATACTTAAAATTTAGACATTGTCCTCACTTTTTTTATTGTCTCTTATCCCCATCTGATCAGACACCAAGTCATGGAGATTCTACCTCTAAAACATCTCTCACCTAGGTCCTAATCCCCATTCTATCAATGCCACCAATCTGGTACAGATCTTTTTCACCCCCAGCCTGCCCTATTGTAATAGCCTTCTGGTTGCTCTCCCAATTTTCTGTTTCATCATTCTAGCCAATTCTTCAAAACTGTCAAATGAAATTTCCCCAAATTAGATTCTGACCATGTGACATCCCTATTCACTAAACTTCAATGGCTCCTTATGACCTTCAGGATCAAATATGGTTGCCTCTGCTTGGTTTTTGAAGCCCTTTATTTGGTGGCACTCTCCTATCCTTTCCGTTTTCCATTTTCCATTTTCCATTTTCTTAGTTCCTTCCACAGCTGGATAGCACAGAAACAGAAGAAACTGAATTCAAATATAGCCTCAGATACTTAGTATGTGACTCTGTGCAAGTCTCTGTTTGCCATTAGCCTATAAATTTCTTAAGAGGAGGTCAGTATTGTTTTTGTAGCTTCAGTACTTAGTATAGTGTCTGACACATAGTAGTTAATTAATGATTATTTGTTTGATTTGTTGCAGTCCCTATTTCATCTCTTTTACCACTAATGCTATAGTGCAGTTTTCAATTATTCCAAGGATCCTTTAATCCCTACCACAAAGCAAGTACCTTCTGGATATTACATGAGAATGAAGATTCAAGAGAAGTAGTATGTCTCATAATTTATGTCTATGATAATTCAAGAGAAGTAGTATGTCTCATAGTTTATGTCTACAAAGGTGAAAATGGAAGACCAGAGTTAGGAAATCAGTACAAAGAAGAGATGTTGAAACTATAAACTCCATCAACAGAATATGATAGAAAATTTGCACAGTTAACATTATATAAATTTAGTTTTTAATTAAAAAGTATATTGATATCTTCTTTTTAAAAATGTATTTCCTTCATTTATGCCGGTATGTCTTCTGTCCTTATCAATAGCAGATAAGAGAGAGTATAGAGAGAGCTATTCAGCAAAACTCATTAACACGTCAATTGAGTATGACAATGCATGAGAGTACATTTGATATTCTATTGACATAATTTCCACCTCATCAGAGAAGGGAAGGAGTTACATTTTCTTATCTTCTCTTGTAGTCAAATCTTAGTCTATCTCATTACATAGTTTTCAAGCTAGTTGGTTGTTATTTCCATTTCCATCATTGTAGTAAATGCATATATTGTTTTCTTAGTTAAATATACTTCATTTTTCTTATCAGTGCAAGGAAGTGACGCTATCATATTTTGTCAATGGCTATACCATGTTGTACTGGTCTTATCAGAAAAAAGAGGAAGAATAATTTAATTACAATAACTTAAAATTTAACAATAGTGTTAAAAGTTTGTTTTGTAAACTATTTGGGCAGACCCAGTTCCATTTGTCTCCAATGGGATAAGTTCCTGAAGAAAGGAAAGTTATGTGGACTAACAGAAGTCCACCAAGGTTGCCTTTGATTTGGAGTGCAGAATCCTTGTAGGCTTAACTTTTTTATACTTTACCTGTTCAGGAAACTAAGTCAAAGAACTTTGATTACTTAGACAATTTAAATTTTATGGGAAATTTTATGGCCTTGTTACTGGAGGAGAGAGTAAACAAAGTGAACTGACCACAGTTACCTGAGGAACAAAAGCATACATTTCTAATTTCCTGTAAAAAACCCCATTCTTCCCATCAACTCTCTCCATTAATTTTCCTGAACATCATTGCTTTTTCATGTCAATATTAGTACACACAGTTATTCTGAGGTACTTATGCATTCATGAGACACTTTGTAAGAAAATTTGTTGTACATAGATATTAAATAAAATCAGGCCCAAAGAAGTTTTATAACATTTCCATATCACAGGGTCTTGAATTTTCAAAAGATATAACTTAAAATGTATGACTTAACAATTGCCTCAAGTAAGGACTAACTTAGGAATCTGAGATGGGCACAAATGCAAATGAGTCTATGTATAACTTGGCTTGTTCTTGCATTTACTTTAATGATTACTTGTGGAAATCATATGAGAATATTTAAATAAATGCATAGAGTGCAGTTGGGTTCCACATCATACATTCTAATGAATATGTATTGATTCAAAGGTTTGAACAATCGTGTTTCCCTCCTGTACCCCCCCTCATTTTTCATTTTAAAAGCAAGGACATTCTATTTGAAAATAACATTAACACAATGTCATGATTGAGTATTTAAATGCACAAAAGTCAGAGAAATAATTTTCCCACTTGTCTCATCCTGTAGTTTGGCAACATAGTATACAGGTTAAGGAATGAAACTGTTATGACACGTAGGATTCTGGAATATTCCTGAAAAAAGCAGTTATT
Organism: Gracilinanus agilis; assembly: GCF_016433145.1. Lineage (NCBI taxonomy): Eukaryota > Metazoa > Chordata > Mammalia > Didelphimorphia > Didelphidae > Gracilinanus > Gracilinanus agilis. The sequence goes on from NC_058133.1 coordinate 51,188,171, forward strand.
ACCTTTTTTTTGGTAACTTTGACTGAGCCTTTAATTTTTTTACAAAATATTAAAATACTAATTTCAAATAATTGAGAAGTAAGTGGCTAAAGTGGACAATGTTGGTAACCCAATGGAAATCCTTCATTTCTCAGGCAATTCAGTTAAGGTTTGCCCAAGGCATCTAGAAATATGTATAGATAGAAAGGAAAACAAGTATTCACATGGGTGCTTGGAAATGAAATGTAATCTGATAGTGCATTTGGTCCCCCTCTCCATCTGGAGTTTTTTCTTTTCTTTTTTTTTTCTCTCAATAACTGGTAGAGACTGCTAGCTATTTTCACATGAATGTTCCTCTAAAATGAGATGTAATTACTAAAAAGAAATACAATGAACAAAGAAGTAAAAAAAAATCAGTACTTGAGGTCTTTCTCTCTGACCAGTCTTCCTCCTGCCTGAATTACTTAATCTCTCCTCAAATTCAGACTGGCAGAAATAAGACACAACCCTATAGTGAGCTCCTAGTCAAAGGTATAACTAGGAATTTCTGTTGGTAACACAATAATGGCATAGAGAAACAGGAAGTGAATTATTTAATTCAACCAGCATTTCTTAAGCATCTACTGTGCATTATACATTGGGCCAAACCCTAGGGATACAGACAAAAATAAAGGAAATGCAGCTGTCAAGTAGTTTAAATTCTGTAGTTTGAGAAAACAGAACAATTGAAGTTTTATATAAAGCTTTAAATTCCCTGGGATCAAGTATTTGTTAAATCTTCCCTAAAAAATTCCTAAGTCAAGAGGACCTGAAGTCATATTTAGACTCAGATACTAACTCATTGTGGTACCCTGGACAAGTCACTTAATGTTTGTTTGCCTCAGTTTCTTCAAATATAAAATGAGGTTAAATCAAAGTGTTTTTGTTAGGACCAAATGAGATATCTGTAAATCACTTCACCTTGTGCTTGGCATCTTTATCAGCCACACTATCTTTTCCAAAGTCATCTAAATTCAGTAGCAAGACAAAAGTCCAAATGACTGGAGATAGCCCTGATTCAGAGGATGATCTTGATGTCTTGTAAGTCTGTACAAGTTCTAAGGGCTCCCCAGTGCCTGATTCAGCCATCTTCATGGCCATTGGAACACATTTTTCTCATCTGCCATTCCATTAGGGGAAATATTTGTGTGCTTGGGGTATACTATTGGCCAAACTCACCAACAAGTTTGTGTCCCATTGGTTATCCCCTATTTGGTTTAGTTCATTTGCTGAAATGGTTTATTGAGGTCTGGTCACTGCTTATACTACAGTTAGTTATGGGAGTTGGGTTTGAGTGTGAATCTTATTGTATTTGGGGTGTACTTGTGTTCAAGGAGGACTCTGGTATGAAGGATTGCCAACTCCTTTCCGGGACTGCTCTTCCATCTTTGGCATCCATCAGCCACTCAACCCTCACCTGTAGCTTACAGATAGGTATCTGATAAATACTTCTTGAATTGAATTAAAACCTCTCACTAAATAGTTAATTGTACTCTCTCTAATCTATAGACAGTTCTGGAAGCTACCTACTCTGGTTTAAGAAAATGTCATTTCTGTTATACAAATTATAAAAAAATTAAATACACTGTATTTATACATTTTATAACCTTAAAACAAAAACTTTCTAACAGTCATGGTTTTTATATGATTGAAACTGTCTTATATGTAGTCTGTCCGGTAAATGTGTATTACCAAGATAATAATAAATAAAATTGAAGGGTAATATCGATATTATGGCCAGAAAGTTGACTAATTCACCATTCCAATATTTCCTTCTATGACTTTCCAACAAATCCTATGCAACTGATTTGGAACAATGGTATGGTGCCACTTAATGAAATTTCACTCTCATTTCTGTGTCTCTGGAAAGTGTAATGTTTTGGAAATTATGTTGTACTTACCACAAACACCAGGCAACATCATCTCATATTTACTGACTGATTCTTAGAATAGTTTGCAGCAGTATTTCACTTAAAAATTGTAATATTTTATTTTTGAAAATCTTAACGCTGACACAATCATCAAATTGAGATTGATTGTTTCTGTTTGGATGGCAGGAAAATATGACTCTCATTATCTTTGGTGACAAATATGTGAGGTAAGTTACTGAATTTCCTCTCACTTTATTTTTGTAGCAATGAATAGCCAAGTCCTGGGCTTCATGGGTATATTCCATGCCAATACTTTGTTCTTTGACATTCAAAGAATACTATAACATGGTATTGCATTAACCATAACTAATTTTTTTTATTCTCTCATATACTTTGGCTTTCTCATTATAGTCTTGAAAAAGTCTATTGGTCTTTGTCTGGAAGTAAAAAAATGTAATTGGCACGAGAAATGCAGTCAACCAGAGCTTTATATCTTTTTGCTGTCAGATCTTTTAAATATTGAAATGTTGGCTTAGTAAAGAGAAAATTGAGGCAGGCTAGGGGTTTGAGAGGAATAAATGTATACAATTAGTTAAAGGACTCTACCATTGAACAAATATTTAATTTTCCTTTTTTTTTTTGCTCCAAAGGTCAAAAAAGGAATCAATATATGGAAGTTTGAAGAGAAATTCAGGCTTTAAAAAAATATTATTCCCCCTTAATAATTGGAGCTGCCCTAAAGCAGAATGATTTGTTTTAAAATTAATTGTCCTTCATTATTGAGGACGTTCAAGAAAAAGTTGGAAAATGATTAGAGGTTTATGTTGTAGAGGATTTTTGTTTAAGATGGAAAATGAACTAGATAGCCACTGAGGACCCTTTCCACTCTGAAATTCTGGTCCCGTCAAGGAAGTTTATAGAATACTGCAATTATTTTCTACCTTTTGAATCTCTTTGATATTATTTTGAAAGAGGGAAGAATTATTAAACAGCATTGTGAGATGTCAAGATATCTTCAAATTGTTTGACCTTGACCCCTCTGGACCTCAGTTTCCTTATCTATAAAGAGCCTGTTGAAATCTCTTAAATCTCTTAATCTATCCTATTACTTTAAACATTTTCTAGCAATGCATGTGAGTGCATGTGAGTGTGAGTGTGATTGTGTGTGTGTGTGTGTGTGTGTGTGTGTGTGTGTGTAGAAGTTTAGAAAGGATGTGCCTCTACTGAGTTTGTTACATATCTAATTTACTTATTCTGGCCCCCTGGACTCAGGTTTGCTAATCTAACTGCAGGGAATTTCCCCACTCATTCAGACAGACTTTCAAAAGCATTTTCTTTTTGAAATTGAGGTCGAGTCTTAATAATAACATGTTAATGTTCTGGTGGTTTTGGAGAGGGAGCTACATGGCCATGTTTTTGTAATGAACAGTTCTGACAGTTTCCTCGGCTAAATCTACCACAAAATAAAGTCTCTCCACAGCATGGAGTCCTTGAATTGATAGCTCAGAGTATTCGTACTTTCAGAAAAGATGTCAATAAAATGTGTTTTTAAAACTTGGCCTGCACATTGAAAGGCCCCAAGCCTACTCTATTTTATGACCTCCACTTATATTATGCAACAAGCAAGTTGAAGTAGCCCAACACAGTGATTTTACTCATACATAAATGGAATGGGGAACTCCAGATTCCATGGGCAGAAGATAACATACGTGACCATTTCCATAGGTTTTCATAAATTGGTGTTATGGGGTCACACAAGTTTTAAACTCACTGACCATAGTGCAAGTCATAAACTGCTGGCAAAATATTAAACATTGTAGAAAAAAATAAAAACAATATCACATAGATGATGTTAATGTGTGGTTTTCTAAGTCAATATGTGGCCCACAAGGATCAGTTTCTTTGAGTTTTTTTTTTTTTTTCTAGGACATCAGAAATACCCATGCTATTGCAGTCTTATATTCTCTTTCCCAAATTTCACTCATGTTCTGGTACTTTTTTCCCCCAATGTTTGTCCTTTGTACCCCCAACAATGAGAAATTTCTCTTCTACTTATTCCAATGCCTCTCACTGTTCTAGAGACTTGGAAGGAGTCTCTTAATACTTTTTTTTTTTAAATTTTTTTTTTTATTTTAAACCCTTAACTTCTGTGTATTGACTTATAGGTGGAAGATTGGTAAGGGTAGGCAATGGGGGTCAAGTGACTTGCCCAGGGTCACACAGCTGGGAAGTGTCTGAGGCCGGATTTGAACCTAGGACCTCCCGTCTCTAGGCCTGGCTCTCAATCCACTGAGCTACCCAGCTTCCCCCTCTCTTAATACTTTTGTCTCTCAGATCACAAAAAATTTTGTAGGATAGCTGATTGGGTTTCTTCAAATCACTCAGTATTACTTCTTGAAATTTCTTAGGAAAGAAGAAGCACCAAGAACCATCCATTAATACCTCTTTGATTCAACCCCATTGGATTGGGAGGAAGATGATTGAGTCCCAGCCTCAGTTCTTCCACCAACAAGTTATGTGACCTAGAATAATTATAAGGTCAATCATCCTTGTCCTTATTTGAGAAAATTAAAGCCCTGGACCTGTCTAGAGATTTATTTTTTCCTTTTTAAAAACAAGTAGGCACTAGATAGTTTCAGGGCCTTTAAACAAAATAGAACCAAACAATATGGGGTGGCATTGCGTTTCATTTCTTACCCAATCCCTACTAGAATGCCCTTATTTGACTCTTCCATGTGCCTCGGAAGCAAGTAAATAGAGAACCTGTTAATGCTGTTTTATAGACAAAGAAACAAAGATTGAAAAAGGATAACAAGCTAAAATTCACATTCCTGGCAACTGTCTAGTAGAAAAAGATGATGATTGGCTCTGCTTGACCATCCTGAATAATATGGAATGAAAAACCACGCTGCTCCGTTTTCTCTCTGATTCAGCATTTTCAGGTGATCTTTGCTTGTCATTCTGCCTGGCTTTCTGGCTGCAATGTCCCAAGATTACATGTTGAGAAGTACTGAAAATTCCACAACTGAGAGTTAATTAGTGCGTTGGCAAAGCTGTCAGCCAAGCCAAACTTTTTATACAGTTGTAAAATAAATGAGGATACATTTCAGAGATGTACGAATACATTCCTGTGACACACATATCCTTGTAAAAATATCTTTTATCTCACATTTTTCAGAAACTAATAAAAGTTGTTGCCATGATTTCCCACTTCCATTTTGTAAAGGTGAATAAAACGTGATCTTAAATGAGGATTTATCGCTTCCTTATTATTCATCAACATTTACACCTATAGTTCTCAGTATATGCATCTATAGAAGATGAAATATCTCTACCTAACATACAACATACACGATGATTACTTTGTCTCTAGAGTCTGTGATTGGGGATTTCAGAGTACATATTGGCAGCAAGGCTGAAACCTAGAGAAAAGTGAATAGAACATATGGGACTGGAAATATTAACAGCCGTGCTTTTCTCCTGTTCAGTGATTGTGCCAAGTTTCAGCTTGTGATCACTAACACATTGCTCTATCTAGTGAATGCACGGAGACACTTACAGTCCATCCAGGTCTCAAACAGTGACTTCATATTGAACAGATTATTGTTCCTCAGAAGGATGTTAGAATGAGTGTAGTATGTTAGAATGATTGAGTGAAGAATCAGTCTTCCTCTAACAGATCCTGAATGATAATTTCTGATAGAACTAATTTATCTCTATTTTCTTGACCTAAAAGAATGAGTAAATGATAAAGGATTTATTGAAAATATTTGCCAACCATTTTATCGATCCTTGGGGACACAAATATAAAAACTAAGAGAATCTCTGATTTCAAAGAGCCTGCATTTTATTAAAGGAGGCTAAAACATATAAGAATGGTGACCAGGTGGGGTGAGTGAAACTTCTATTCCCTTCATTTCTACCTAGATATAAAATATCCATCTATCAAGGCAAATTTCAAACATTCACTCTTTAGACACCTTTGGCACTTCCTTATTGGTCTTCAGTAAAAATCTATCCAATCACTCATTGGGTCAATTATAGAATGGATTAATATTTTATAACCTCTGCGGTGCCTCCCATCTTAGATATTTTGTGATTTTTAAATAGCGTAACTCTTCTCTGAAGTCTTCCTAGATAATCCCAGTCTACAGTAAACTCTCTCTTTTTTGATCTCATATAACTTGTTTTTATTATATTCATTTAGAAATTAACATATGTACATTGTACTATGTGGCACTGAAAAGTTAGAATTATATTCCAAGGAGGGCAATCTGAATAGTGAAGAGACTAAAAAAAAGTGACCTATAAAAATAAGGATTAACCAAAATAACTTGAGATGTTTAGTGTAGTTAAGAGAGGGGTTTGGGAAGTCATGATCCTTTTCTTCACATGTTTGAAGAGTTGCCATGATGAATTTTCTTGTTCTGCTTAACCCTGAAGTTTGCAATCAGGAAGAAATTAGGGAGAAGTTACGATGAATCAATTTGTTGTGATGTAAGGGATTGCTTTCTAAAAGAGCTTTTAAAAAATGCAATGGTGTACTTTAAGAGCTTTTGTGTTTTTGCTGTTATGAGAAATTTTTAAAAGTGCAGTAGACAACTCCCTTTTGACATTAGGATGGGTTAAACAAGATAGATTTTATGATCCTCACCAACTCTAATATTTAATGTTTCTATTATATGGATAGCTTGAGTGTTCCATCAAAATAATCACGAGGTCTATTATGTTGGGGGGATATTTTATGGGGGACTTAAAGAGAGATCTGAACAAGAAATGTAGAGGATAAAAAGACATGGTCAGGCTACATTCCCTATCTCTAGCATGAGTCATCATATATGAGCAATGCTATGATTATAGTCAAGAATTTAAAGAATCTTTCATCTCTATCCTTTTTCTTTTTTTCTATAACCCCTTTAATTCTCTAGTCCTTCTTTCTCGTCTCTCCTCAAACCTCACTCTTCTCTCTATGCTATATTCTGCCCTTTGTATTCCATCTTTTGTTTCTCACAGTGGATGAGTATGTATCTGAGTCAGAAGAATGGAATTAGAATCTCATCTTGGTTAGTTATTGATTGTGTAATCCCTGGATAATAGGAAATTACTCTGAGTCACGTTATTCATCTATAAAATGGGGATGGCAATATACTACCTATCACATAGGGTTGTTTTAAAGAGAAAAAAAATCAATGTTGTAAACATTAAAAGACTATATAAATGGAATTTGGTTTGTAAATGTGAACAGAATTTTAATTTATCTGAACTCTTCAGAGGTTTAACCTTGGGCCTATATTCAAACCATCCAAAGACAGGACTGATTAAGTTGTGAAGGCTCATCATTATTGTTGCCTTGAGATCAGTTTGTGGGCCACAGAATCTCTAAAATGTTCTCAATAAAATCATGGCGAGATCAAGCAGAACTCAATATCAGAAAATCCTATCTACCAAATCCTCGAATACAGCTGTCATCTGGGAGATCAAAGCAGCATAATAATACTCTTGAAAAAAATCTATGAATCTATCTACTTTTATTACTATCCATACACATCACTCCACGTTGTACAAAGGAATTGCTTTTATATATCAGGGCATATTATATAGAGAATATTTTCTGGAACTACCAAGTAAAAATTGCCCCAAAAGGTGAAATAAAGTTAGTGAGATATAAATATTGCTGGCCAGCTGGCCTTTGTGATCAGCACTTACTTTTGCCTTTACCATTAGGTTCATTACTTTCCCTAGGAATCAAAATCAAGCTTATTGATCTATAATTTTTAGAAATATGAGATATTTCTATACTCATATCTTCTCGTACCAATGCTATTTCTCATCATTTCTCAAAAATAAGTGAGTTAGTGTTTCAATTATTATACCTGTCTAGTCTTTCAGTTCTCTAGGTATAAGAATGCATTGAACTTAGGTACATAACTCATGCTTTTACTTATTTTGGCTATTAAGCACTTATTATCCATATTTATTTTGTTCTAAGAAAAAGATCAATCTCTTTAGCAATTAAAATGAGGAAAATAAAAGTTGGACAGATCTATTTTCAGTTACCATTTGTTTGTATAATCCAAGCATTAACATTTTACATTCTTTGAATGTTCTCTTTCATACAACACCAAAACCAAAAAACAACTTTTTGTTATACTTATCTTTTGTTTCTAGAAATCAAATGAAAATTAAAACATTTTGGAATATTCAGTTATTATTTAGCAAGATACAAAATTAGCACCTATGTTGCTTTTTGGGGGGATGGAGAGAGAGAAAGGTAGAGACAGATAGACATACAGAAGCAGAGAGAGAAAGAGAACGTCTAAAAGATTCTCATATATTTTAATTCCTTATGTATTATATAGATCACATTCCTAGCACATACAAGTCATGAAATAATGACACAAGGAAATTATTTGACATAATAAGCAAAGAAGGAATTCTACAAAATTCCTTTTATGACACAAATATGGTTCTGATCTCAAAGCCAGGTAGATCAAAAACAGAGAAAGAAAACTATAGAGCAATCTCTTTAATGAACATAGATGCAAAAATCTTAAAGAAAATACTAGCAAAAAGACTCCAGCAAGTGATCACAAGGTTTATTCATTATGATCAGGTGGGATTTATACCAGGGATGCAAGGATGGTTCAATATTAGGAAAACCATCCACATAATTGACCATATCAGCAAGCTAACAAACAAAATCACATGATTATCTCAATAAATGCTGAAAAAGCCTTTGACAAAATGCAACACCCAATTCTATTGAAAACACTAGAAAGCATAGGAATGAATAGAAGAACCTTTCCTAAAAATAATAAACAATATAGATCTTAAACCTTCAACAAGTATCATCTGCAATTAAAAGCATTTCCAATAAGATCATAAGTGAAAAAAGAATGCCCATTATCACCTCTATTATTTAACATTGTACTAGAAACACTAGCAGTAGCAATTAGAGATAAAAAAGAAATAGAAGGTTTTAAAATAGGTAATGAGGAGACTAAGCTATCACTCTTTGCAGATGATATGATGGTCTACTCAAAGAATCCTAGAGAATCAACTAAAAAGCTAGTGGAAATAATCAACAACTTTAACAAAGTTGCAGGATACAAAATAAATGCACATAAATCATCAGCATTTCTATATATTTCCAACACATCTCAGCAGCAAGAGTTAGAAAGAGAAACACCGTTTAAAATCACCCTAGGCAATATAAAATACTTAGGAATCTATAAAACAAACACAGGAATTATAAGAGCACAACTACAAAACACTTTCCAAACAATTAAAACTAGATCTAAACAATTGGAAAAACATTGATTGCTCATGGGTAGGATGAGCTAACATCATAAAAATGACCATTCTACCCAAATTAATTTACTTATTTAGTGCCATACCTATCAAACTACCAAAAAAACTTTTTTACTGAATTTGAAAAAGATATAACAAAGTTAATTTGGAAGAACAAAACATCAAGAATATCAAGGGAAATAATGAAAAAAACAGTAAGGAAGATGGTCTAACAGTATCAGATTTTCAACTATTCTATAAAGCATTGGTCATTAGAAAAAAAAATTATTGAAAAAATTCTTGCTACATAAATCCTATATTCAAGAATTTCCATTGATTGTTGGCTCTAGGACAAAATAACAGTCCTTAGTTTGGAAATTAAGTCTTTCCATATTATGGTTTCTATTGATTTTTTGCTTTCTTATTTCATGTCACATTATTTCAAAGAATCTATTTTCTAACCAAAAATGACTATTGACCACTACTGAAAATTGACTATGAATTTGTTCAATCTGCCCTCCATTTCTGCAAAATACTCTCTCCTTGTCTTATCTTATAGATTGTTTTCTTCCTTCAGATCTTAACTCATATGCTTCCTTCTCTGTCTAGTCTTCCCTAATTACCTCAGCAATCAATCATCATTTATTATTTTTTATCATTGGTTTTTAAATTATAATTTCATCATTAATAATCCTGCCATATTGTCTCAATAAAACATAAATACGTTTGAGGACAATTTTCCTTTTCATTTTTAAAGCCTTTAACTTTTGTCTTAGAATCAATGTTCTGTATTTGTTCAAAGGCAGAAGAGTGCTTAGGGATAGGCGATGGGTATAAGTGACTTACCCATGTTTACCTCAGTAGGAAGAGTTTGAGACCAGATTTTAACCAAGGACCTCCCATCTCTGGGTCTGGCTTTAAAACCACTGAGCCACCAGCTGCCTCTGTGAGGACAATTTTTCAAATGAATTTGAACAAAAGGGTAAATTGGAGCATATCTTCAAGAAAGATAATATTTATTAGCCAGGGCATCCCTTGAAGGATTGCTTGGTGGCTTATATATAGCAGGTTCAAACTCTCTTTGTTTTCACACACATCCTCTAAGGTTAACAAAATTCCAGGAGGTAAGAATAGATCAGTGATTAGTAGGAGAGCTGGACTTTTAAACCTAACTCATTGCAGATCACCTGGATTTTAAACTAAATTCAGAAAAAAGTAACCATGACTTAGTTACAGAACAAAAGTTATTACAAAGAAAAATTAATTACTTTTTTTTAAACCCTTAACTTCAGTGTATTGTCTCATAGGTGGAAGAGTGGTAAGGGTGGGCAATGGGTGTCAAGTGACTTGCCCAGGGTCACACAGCTGGGAAGTGGCTGAGGCCGGATTTGAACCTAGGACCTCCTGTCTCTAGGCCTGACTCTCAATCCACTGAGCTACCCAGCTGCCCCCAAATTAATTACTTTTGTGTTAAAATGAAAACTTTATTTTAAATTTTAAATATCGATAAAATTTTAAATGATCATTCTCTGACATGTCGTGATTTGTATTCTCTCCCTTCCTCCCAATCCACCAACCTCCTCAAGACATTAGTTAATGTAATAAAAAGTATATGTGTTATCACACAATATATATTTCTATCTTCATCATATTGTAAAAGAAGACACATATTTTCACTAGAGAAAAACTCATGGAGGAAATAAGGGGAAGAATGGAATACTTCAATTTGTATTCAGACTTTATCAGTTCCTCCTATTATAGTAGAGAGTAATTTTTTTGGCATGAGTCCCTCGGAGTTGTCCTGGATCCTTGAATAACTGATAATGGTTAATTCAGCATAGCTAATCATCATACATTATTTCTGGATACTGAGGAATCATTTTCAGCCTTTAAGAGAGCTGTTTTATTAGAATAGTGGAACTAGAAGACATATTTTTATTTTTTTAATTTTGTTATTTGAAAACTTTTAATTAATTAATTTAGAATATTTTTCCATGGTTACATGATTCATGTTCTGTCCCTCTCCTCCTCCCACTCCCTCCCATAGCCAATGAGCAATTCCACTGGGTTTTACATGTGTCATTGATCAAGACCTATTTTTAGATTATTAATATTTGCATTAGGGTGATTGCTTAAAGTCTACATCCCCCATGGTATCCCCATCGACCCATGTGATTAAGCAGCTGTTTTTCTTTTTTCTTCTGTGTTTCTACTTCCACAGTTCTTTCTCTGGATGTGGATAGTGTAGAAGATATATTATTGCAAATGTTTGAATAATGAATGGATGATAAGGAAATGAAGAAGCAAATGTAAAATCTTTCTTCTTATATTTAGGAAGGAAGGAAATTACAGGATAATAAATTTATCATTAGAAGAATGCTATCGTTAATTTCTGATCCAGTCTCCTTTTTTTAGAAATCAAAATGAAATCTAGAGGGTTTAATTGTTTCCCTAAGGTCATTGACATAAGTGGAAAAGACCAAGATTCAAAGGATGATTCTCTAACTTTCATATTTTGTTCTTGGATTAAGGTATATATGGGGTGATGGATAGAAAGAGAGTCAAAATTTTTCCATCCAATAGATTTGAAGAGATTTGAGATATTTTTGTCAGAACTACTGAAAGTCAGCAGACACTGAGAGATTGAAGGTAAGAGGAAAAAAGAGAATGTTTACTTTCTGATGGAAATTCAAGAGGATATGATGAAAGAGTTGAGTGGAGAAGGTAGACACGACAAACTTTATCTTAATAAATGTTCCTCTTGTATCTCCCATTACAACACAAGCTCCTTGAGTACAAGGTCTTTTTTGCTTTTGTTTCTGTCTTCTCAGTGATTGTAATATTGAAAGCACTTAAAAAATGCTTTTTTATTTCCTGGTTGATCAACCAGTACTAGAAGGTCAGAAACATAAATTGACTTGAGTCTCAGAGAACTAGAAATACTAGAAGATTTTTGAGTGTATACAGAGCCACAAAGTCTAGTAGCCTAATATATACTCTTTATCTTCTGAGTGGGCTTAATTCAAAATGAAACAACACATATGAAACCAATTGTGTGTTCAGTTTTTCCCCAAGAGCTAATATGTAACAAAACAGACATCCACATAAGCCATAACCTCAGTTGTCTATACTGAAATACACAGAGAAATGTTTATAACAATAAGAGGAACTAGTAAGTGTAATGTAAAGGGGAAAATTGAACCCCAAAGATAAAAATGAAATTTGGTGGCATCAATATGATACTAGTATATGAATCTAATTGGAATTTGAAACTGGAAAGACATTGCTTATTGTAATAGACTAAAATGATAAAGGGATTACCAAGGAAATGAAATATAGCATATTTAAAAATAAAAGATAAATGTATGTAGAAAATATATAAGGGAATCATGAAATAGGGTATCTAGGTGAATAATATTGATGGCAGAATTATAAGTGATATTGTCTTCAGAATATATTAGAGCAGAGATATCAAACTTGGGCTGCTGGTGGCAAGCAACACCAAAACTCCTGAGGTCCAAACCAGATTACAGTATAACTGGACATTGTTTAAAAAATATATTAATAACACAAAAATATCCGCATAATTTGTTCTTTTCCAAATCATCATGTGGCTACTAGTGATCCATTTGTATGTGACTGACACCACTATATTAGAACCCACTTTGCCAGAAAGAGAAAATTGATGATGTGTTGAGGAAACAGCTGACATATATGGTGCAGATATATGATATGATCATAGTATTTTGAATATATTTTGGAGGAATGAGAAGAATCAAAGAAAGGATAGGGATATTTTAAAGAATATATCAGGATATCATGGCAAAGTTAAGGCACAGTATTATTGGCATAGTGAAATACCTTGAGAATGAGAGTTGTTTAGCCCAAATATGGGACAACTTAGGATAGATCATAAAAATAGTATTCAATTATTTGAATGGTTATTGTATGGAAAATCAATATTTTCCCCCTATGCTTAACACTAGAGGACAGATGTAGGAACAATGGGAGAAAAGCACAGAGGCAAATATAATCTTGATGGAAGAAAACATTTTCCAGCAATTGAAACTAACAAAAAATAGAATAGCCTACCTCAGGTAGAAATAGGTTTCCCATCACTAGAGATCTGGAAACAGAGGCTGGGTGATTACTTGTCAGGTAGAATGTTAAAGTAATCTTTCCTTCAAGTATGGGGTAAGTGAGCTCATATGTCAGCTCCCATAGGAAGTTGTTACTAAATCTTTTAGTTGTTGACAGTCTTTCTCCTCAAATTATTATGTTTCAATATTATGTACTTACTCCTCCAAAAGAATATAAACTTATTGAGGGCTGGGACTGTTTTTAGTCTTATTTTGATATCCCAAGTACCCAAAAGAGTGACTTGAGTAAAAAAGGCACTAAAAATTCTTATTGGATTATCTTGGCTATGTGGCCTTTAAGGTTCATTTCCACCCAGAGATTCTATATTACCATCACAAGACATTTGTAGACCTAGATGTCTAGCTAGAACTCCCACTATTTAAACTCCCCGATCTTCAGCATTGGTATGTCAAAACAAACAAAAAACTATCACAGCACTGACCTCATGTGGTATTCAAATGTTATAGGAGCTTGGAAGAGAGAAGTCCCAAAGGATTCATTATTTCATGCATCTGTGGCTTACATCTTCTGATCCCACAATCCCTTGGACTCAGTTGTCATTGACTGACATAAATATCCATTTCTCCTATTTCTTATCTCCATATTCTCATCACTATTTATCCCCTTTATTCTTTTGTTCCCCTCAGACTCTATCTTTCTGTCTGTTGCATGATTATGAATACTGAAAACATCATTGGTAATGCTAGAGTTTGGAGTGGAGAGGAAGATTGTAGGGCAAATGATAAAGTCATGGTTGAGTGGGAAAGCCAATATAAAAAGGACCTGGATAGGGAAGTATAGTTGTATGCAATGAATTTAAAAGGAGAGTTTACTTAATTATCAAGGCACCAGAAAAATCCTGAAAGTGATGTTGTGTTGCTTCTTCCACTGGCCCTACAAAAAAGAATTGTCATCATTGGATGGAGTGTCTAAAATGTGAGACATTCATGGGAGATCTGGACTTTAGTTGTGGAATGGGAAAGAGTCATAAGAGGAAGAGAATGAAATAGAGTTTATATCACCTTAATGAGAGAGACACAGAGAACATTGTGAATCTGGCAGATAGAGGAGAATGGTGAATGGATAGGAAGGAATAGGATTGAACTGGAGAGGGATGAGTACAAAGGGAAAGTTGTCAGGACAGGGGATTTCATCCTAGAAAGTCTGTAGAAGAAACACATTTCAAATTTTAGATAGGATATTGATTTTATGGGGTCTCTGTTGGTCTTTCTCACAGAAGAAACATAGTTAAATAGTGAGAGAGGGTAAAAAATTTATTTCTATAAATGAGAAGGTGCTACTGATAAACATATGTTATTCATCCTCAATTCAGCCACTAAAATGATTTTCTTAAAATGTATATCTGATCATGTGACATTTCCTTCTTCCCTTTTCAATAAATTTCAGTAATATCTTATTGCCTCCAAGAACATATACAAAATGCTCCATTTGGCATTTAAAGCCCTTTATAACATAGGTCCATGGTGGTGAACCTATGGCACTTGTGCCAGAAAGGGCACACAGAGCCTTCTCTGTGGGCATGCACACTGTTGCCCTTCAAAGTTTGTTGCTAGAAAGCCAGAGGGATTTTGGACTGAGCTGCTCCCCTCCCCATCTCCACTTAGCTTGAGGATATTTTTTCACTTCACCAGCTCTTCTGCCCAGCAGCCCAATAGGAGCAATCTGGAATTATGCACAAAGAGTTACAAAACTATATACCTTTTGACCCAGCAATACCACTATTAATTCTACTACATAAAGGAATCAGAGAACAAAGAAAAAGAACCTGTATATAATAAAATATTTATAGTATTTTCTTTGTGTTGACAAAGAATTGAAAATTGAGGGAATGCCCATCAATTCGGGAATGGTTAAACAAGTTATGGAATATGATTGTGATGGAATACTATTTCACCATAAAAATGATTGACAGGTTAATTTTGGGAAAACAACATGGAAAGACTGTTATGAAATTATAGAGTGAAATGAGCAGAACCTCGAGAACATTATATACAGCAAGAAAAATATTGTTTGAAGAATTACTTGTACATGTATACCCTCAGAAAAAGAACTGATAGATAGAAATAAGCAGATGCCATTTTTATCATGAGTCTTTTGTGATAGTTTTGGATATATTATGGAGTATAGCACTTATTCAAAGTTGTTTATTGTAAATTATTCTTGTCACTATGTATAATGTTCTCTTGGTTCTGCTTATTTCACTATGCTTCAGTTTTTGTAACCTTTTACTCATCATTTCCTACCACCTAGTATTGTATAAGTTACTCATATATTCCTTAATTGACTGTCCTCTCACCTTTCAATTCTTTGCCCTCAC
Organism: Gracilinanus agilis; assembly: GCF_016433145.1. Lineage (NCBI taxonomy): Eukaryota > Metazoa > Chordata > Mammalia > Didelphimorphia > Didelphidae > Gracilinanus > Gracilinanus agilis. The sequence continues at coordinate 51,203,828 of NC_058133.1, forward strand.
AAAAAGAGCTGCTGTAAATATTTTGATCCATATAGGTCCTTCTGCCCCACTTTTTTATGTCTTTGTGATATAAACCTAGTAAAATGATATTGCCCTATCAAAGGGTATGTACTCTTTTATAGCCTTTTGGGCTCTCCAGAATGATTGAATAAGTTCACAATGATTCGTTTTGAGTTATTATATCAAAGTTTTGGGGAATGTAATTTGGTAGAGGTCAGGTGGGTCTTTATTCCTTTTCCAACATCTTGGCTCTAGCCCCATACTTTAAGCTCTTTTTATATCCCTAGCACTAAGCATTTAGTTCCTGGCACATAGTAGGTGCTTAAATGTTTACTGACTGAATTCTATAGATGAATTAATTTCATAGATATGGACACTATTTACAAAGGTATGAATTTTAAAATATGCATAATTTCTCTGAGTCTTATCCCTATAGGTTGCTTTTACATGTCTTTTCATAAAGTTCTCTTCTCCCTGGGATTTTGCCCATCATATTGGACATCTTTCTTTAGATCTTGATATAAACTAATAATAATGAGGATGATAACAATAACAATAATAATTGGAATCTAATTCCCAATATTATCTATTTATTATTACTTCTCTCATCTGTGTTTCCAAGAAGTTATAACTTATGTAGAGTCTACATCCCAGTAAAACCATCTCAGCAGATAAACTAAACCAGGTTGAGAGTAACAGGTCTTAAATTCATTGATGAGTTAAGGGATTGTCTACCACAAGCATGTGAAGACTTTTCCCAGTGTGATGGGCAGATTCAAACAAGCTGAAATGGCTAAAGAAAACACTTAGTCAGAAACTGAGATATTAGGTGTCATCCACTGTATCTACTACCATCACCAGTCATCTTGACTTATTCTTGCCACTGGACTTTGATAACTCTGGAATAGAGAGGGAAGCTACCAACTTTGTGAAGTTCTGCCTCTCTTAAATCCAATTCACAAGGAACTCCAGACATCACCTCTGATGTCATTGATCTTTTCAGAAATGAAAGATGAATAAAGATAACCCCCAGTGCAAGTAGACAAATAAACCTGCTTTTAAGTACACTTTCAAAAATTATACAAAAGGAGTCTATCAGAGATGACATGGTTAAATGGATAGATCATTGGGTAGGAAGTTAGCAAGATCTAGATTCAAATCCTATCTCCAGCATAAAGAGTTTAGGTGACACTCAATTGATGCTTAATTAAGTGATGAGTGACTGACTGACCCTGAGCAATCCGCTTATCTTCCCAATGTACAAGCAATTCTGCAGAGCACTTTCAGATTTGTAGGAGAGAGGTAGAAACAGTAGGTACACATGTTAAGTAGACAGAGATGCAATCATAAGTCTGGAGAAAAAAAAGAAAGAAAATTAAGAAAGCATTGCTCAAATTACAATGTTGATGGGTTGAAAATTCCTTTGCAGAATGGAATAGAATTTCACTATTCAAAATAGATCTGTGGGTCCTAAAAAGAGAAAAGTGGGGATACCAAAATTAGTGAAATTTAGCAAAACTCAGTGAATATATGAGGAACACTATTTATTTTAAATTCCAGAGGAATCTGGAAAAATCAGTATCTATCAGCAATTTAGCATCTGCAGGATATTAGCCAGCATATCCCCATTTCCACTATCGTAATCTTTACTAGGGCAATATGAGGTGATAGTTGTTCTCATGGAAAAAAACCATGTAATTTTAATGGAAAAAATAATGTGTGAATTAATTTGAATGTGGTCTAATTTGATTTTGACTCCAAGGCTATTACATATGATAATTGTAGGGATTTGAAGTGCAGTATATTTTAATAAAATCAAGTTTCATCAAGGTGCAATAATGTATTTGTTCACTCTGATGGGAATAGAGGATGGAGCCAAATATTTAATAACTTTATGTCTTCTTTTTATAATAATTGGATGATGTGAATTCATAAAGAATGATATCTGGTGGTTTTGGAATATTTTACTAAGTGCTACATTTAACCCAAGGTGACAACATATTTCTTGATGTTTCATTTCAGGGGTACACCCTAGCATTGTGATGAGTAGGAAGAGGAATTTATGCAAATCCTCTTACATTCAAAGGGAGACTAATAAAAAGGATCCTTGACAACAATCACTACTCTTGGTAAAGAATGTTGACTTGTTTTTTTTGGCATTTGCTTGACAGATGATTATTAAGATATAATGCTATCACTTAGCATGTGACACAGAATTTTTTTCTCCATTGGTCTTCACTGAACTTCAAAATTCTGTTGAAAGCAAAAGCTCAATGAGGCATATTCATATTTAAGCAAGATTGGCTCTGGTGTGACCTTGAATTTTATAGTTTGTCAAATGGCATGGTAATGAATTATTATGGACATTGGAGAAGAATTTTGGCTAATAAAACAAGCAAGTTCTTTTCATGTGGTCTAAAAGTACAATTTATTAACTTAAACAATCATTTTAACATCCACTTAAATTTATCTTCTAGTAGCATAGTTGTTACCATACATTTCAATCCCCACTGCACTGGGGGGAGGATCCTTTCATTTATCATGATGCTTTATAATTCTGGGAAGTATTATATTACCTACTGAAAACTGATAGAGAAACTATAGAGTCTAAATAAAAATCATAGGCAGCATTTTTTAATACAAAGGCCTGGGCACAGTCAAAATGGTACAAGAAGTCTCAAACTTCATTTTCAAATACAGACTGTTCCCCTCTACTCATGTATATGGAATATCTATGCACAAGAAAATTAGAAACATGACTTTATTACTCATTCAGAATTAAACTGATTTCAATAAACTGGACTAATGATTTTTCTTCTGAATTACTTTGCATAGTGGCATGTAGATATGGATGGAACGTGTAAAGTGTGGAGTACAATAATACTTTTATTCAATAGTTGTTCATCTTTTATTTTTTGGTGAGATGTTGGTGGAAGATGGAGGCATGGACCACTTCAGCCATCTGGTGAAGTCTATGGTATCTGCCTTGCTTAAAATAATGCTTTGAAATGCATCAAATAAAATGTATAAGATTATAAAGAAAGGCAAATTACATTAAAATAAAATGTGCTAATTAGATATATACATGTGTGCATAATAATCTGATATGTACATATCAATAATTTGTTTTGTGTGCCTGTGCACACACACATATGTTCAAAAATCATAGGTCAAGAACCCTTGTTAAAGTTCTTAATTTCACTACAAATTTGCAGAATACAACCTCCTCTTTGCCTAAAAATACAGACTCCGTGAACTTTTGTAGTAGGAGGGGAAAGGAATGAAAGAATAAAATAGAAAAAAAATTCGAACATAATGACCAACAATTCCATGACAAAAAGTATCAAAATTCAGCCACATTGGCTGTTGCATGACAGGCATAAGTCATTGCTAGATTCATACATTAAATATTTTTTGCTTCTAGTGAAGGTTTTAAGAACCTCAGATGACTGACTAGGTAGCATCCTAAACTAATATGCAGATGATACAAATCGGGGAGGAAGATAACCCACTAAATAAGACTGAACCCAAACTATCCTTGTAATTTGCCAAGAAAAATCTAATAAGATATAATATAGATAGGGGTGACTCTAATAGGATACCACTAGACAAAAAAAAAAAAAAGATAAACTTAAAGTTTTAAGCTTGGTTTCTCAATATTGTCTTCAAATCAGTCAAGATCATAGAAGTATGCCTAAGTGACAGTTCATTAATAAAACAAAACAAAAACATACACAGAGGAAAAAAATTAGGGTTTCAGTAAGTTGTGAATTTAGTGTGAGTCAACAATGTAATGTAGAAAGATCAGAAAAAACACCTCCTGAAAACACAGTTGAACCTGTTGAACTTGTGAGTCTAGCATTATGTAAATCCCCATTCCTGCTTCTGCTTTAGGCAGAGTTTACACCCATGAGAATCTTGGTTCTAGAAGATGTTTGGCAGTCATGGACACCTACATTATGGCAGTTTGTGATTAGATGAACAAATGGACTGAGCACCCAGTAAAGTCTTAGGGGAAGAGAAAGAGGAAGTATATGTCCCTTGGATGTTTGTATCTGGAGGACAGCTCCACTCAGTGCTAATACCCAGTTCTGGTTAATGTTCAGAAGAATAAGATTGGCAAAGTGCTTAATCATAACGGCAAAAAGTGCTAAAGGATTTTGCTAATTGAATAAGGCAACTTAATCAGTTACATTTAAAATAATAAGAGAGAATCTTTCAGCTATTACTTGTACATTAATATCTATCCATTAGTGTTCACCAAAGCCACATTGGTTTCCTTGGAGCAATATTTCATATGATTTATAATCATTTTCTTTTTCCTTTCTCTGGTTCACTTGCATATTGATTATTTTATGCACTATGTGTAAAACCTTTAGATAAATAATCAAAGCTTCATCAACTCAAATCTATTTAATTTTTCAGTATAAACCTAAGCATACTCTGTCTTTATTGAGTGATGTGGCAGTTGTGATGTGTAAAGTCTAAAAGATGTCAATGCCTAAATTAGTTAGGCTTTCTATGAGTGATTTATGAATATGCTCCCTTCATTCCATCCATGTTGGACTTAAAAATGGAAGTTCTCAACTGTACATTTTTATTTCAATATTTAAAATACCATCAATCACTTCATATCATATTCTTGGAATTAAAAATATGATGCCTAGTACAAAGGGTGGTATTTTATATCAATTATATAAGAAAAAAGAAAAAAGATATTTTTCACATTAGAGTATAGAAAAACATTTTCACTTAATAGACAAATTAAAAAATATCAATGTCAAAAAATACAAATCAAAACAAACACTCTATTCAGAGTAAACTTTATAAGTATGATTTTGTTTTTATTATAGACCTGAATAGACTATTAGACACTGAGGGAAAAAATACTGGAGTACTAAATCTCCATATCCAGGAGAAATAAAAATGGTTTGATCAGAGTTCTTGAAATGTTGGACAGGTTTTTCTCCATTCTTCCTTCCCTATTTCATGTTTAATTATCGTATCTTGTATTTAGCGTGATTTTATTATATATACAAAGACCACCAACTCTCTTGTATCTGCAGGGGGTATGTTCCAAAGTCTATTGTTGATAACTGAAATGTAGATATAAGCAAACACATACTTGACTCCCATATATGAGTTCTCTCTCTGTTCCTGTCCCTTGGTTCCATTCTTTGAGGCCTCCTCCTTAAAAATCAATCAATTAATTAATTTAATTTAATTTAATTAAAGATGAACTAGAAGCTGAAGAGAAGAGAACCCTATAGGGAACAAACTGCTATTGAAAGCAGAGTTCAGACACTTATTTGGCGCATCTCCAACATTTCAGGTTGACCGTGGATAACTGAAACTATGGAAGGTGAAACTGTGAATGGGGATGAGGATATGTTCTTCATATATTGGTATTTATAATTCATACATTTATCTAATATACAAATGTTAACCTGGATATAAAATAGAGATAATTTCGGTTTTTTTTTCATGTATTTTTTGTATTTAACACATCTGCTTAATAGTTTTCTTGATTAGTTGATTGATGTCTAAACAGGACATTGCTCTCTAAACCTATAAAATTATTCTTTTTTAACATTTGTCCATGGTTACATGATTCATAATCCCCGTCTCTTTTCCATTCCCCCCTCCCTGAGTCGACAAGCAGTTTTACAGGGTTATGCATGTATCACTGTTCAAAACCTATTTTGATGTTATTTGTATTTGCAGTAGAGTAATCTTTTAACATAAAAACCCTAATCATATCCATATCAAACTATATTATTAATCATATGTTTTTCTTCTGCTTTTCTTTTTCCAGTTCTTTCTCTGGATGTGGATAGCATCTTTCTCCTAAGTTTCTCTGGATTGTCCTGGATCATTGTAATGCTGCTAGTAGAGAAGTCCATTACACTCGATTATACCACAGTGTATCCATCTCTATGTAGAAAGTTCTCCTGGTTCTGCTCCTTTTGCTCTGAATCAATTCCTGGAGGTCATTCCAGTTCACATGGAATTCCTCCAGTTTATTATTCCTTTCAGCACAATAATATTCCATCACCATCAGATACCACAATTTATTAAGCCATTCCACAATCAAGGGACATCTAATTTTCCAATTTTTTACCACCGCAAAGTGTGGCTATAAATATTGTTGTACAAGTCTTTTCCCTTATTATCTCTTTGAGTTATAAATCCAACAATGGTATGTCTGGGTCAAAGGGTAGGCATTCTTTTAAAGCCCTTTATGCATAGTTCCAAATTGCCTTCCAGAATGATTGGGCCAATTCACAACTCTACCAACAGAGTATTAGTATCTCAATTTTGCTACATCCCTCCAGCACTTATCACTTTCCTTTGCTGCCATATTGGCAGTCTGCTAGGTTTAAGGTGGTAACTCAGAATTGTTTTAATTTGCATTTCTTTTATCAGGAGGGATTTAGAACACTTTTTTCATGAGCTTATTGATAGTTTTGATTTCATCTTGTGAAAACTGCCTATTCATGTCCCTTGACTATCTGTCAATTGGGGAATGGCTTGGTTTTTTGTAAATTTTACTTAGTTCCTAATATATTTGGGAAATTAAATCTTTGTCAGAGCATTTTCTCATGCAAATATTCTCCCAATTTGTTCTTTTCCTTCTAATTTTGGTTACATTGGTTTTATTTGTACAAAACCTTTTAATTTGATATCATCAAAGTCATTCATTTTACATTTTGCAATGCAATCTCTTGCTTGGTCTTAAATACCTTATTTTCCCACAGATTTGACAGGTATACTATTCTATGTTCATCTAATTTATTTATGGTTTCACTCTTTATTTTTAAATAATTTAACCATTTTGAAATTATCAACTGATTATTTTTTAAAATAAATTTATTTTTAAGTGTTTTTCCAAAGTTACATGATTCATGTTCTCTCCTTCCCCTCTTCCCTCCCCCTTCCCAGAAATGACAGGCAATTCTACTGGGTTATACATGTATTATCACTCAATGTTTATTTCTATATTATTCATTTTTAATAGGGTAGTTTTTTAAAACCAAAACTCCAAATACTATACCCATATAAACAAGTGATAAATCATATTTTTTTCTTCTGTGTTCCGTATTCTCACAGTTCTTTCTTTCAATATGGATAGCATTCTTTCTGGACTGTCCTAGATCATTACACTGCTATTAGTAGCAAAGTCTATTACATTTGATCATCCCATAATGTTTCACATAGAGTGTACAATGTTTTTTCTGATTCTGCTCATTTCACTCTGCATCAGTTCATGGAGGTCTTCACAATCTTTATAGAAATCAAGCAATTCACCATTCCTTATAGTAAAATAGTGTTCCACTACCATCATATACCACAATTTGGTCAGCCATTCCGCAATCAAGGGACAACCCATCATTTTCAAATTTTTTGTCCACAAAAAGAGATGGATATTAATATTTTTGTTCACACTTTTTCTTTTATCTCTTCGGTGTACAAACTTAGTAGTGGTATTGCTGGATCAAAGGGCATGCATTCTTTTAATGCCTTTGGGGGCATAAATACAAATTGCCCTCCAGAATGGTAGGATCAATTCACAACTCCATCAGCAATGCATTAGTGTCCCGATTTTGCCACATTTCCTCTAACATTTATTTTTTTTCCCTTCACTGTCATATTAGTCAATCTGTTAGGTGTGAGATGTACCTCAGAGTTGTTTTGATTTGCATTTGTCTAAGCAGAAGGGATTTAGAACACTTTTTCATATGAGTGTTGATAGTCTTGATTTCTTCATCTGAAAACTGCCTATTCATATCCCTTGACCAATTGTTAATTGAAAAATGGCTTGATTTCTTGTATATTTGACTTAGTTCTTTATATATTTGAGATATTAGTCCTTTGTCAGAGAATTTTGTTATACATTTTACCCAGTTTGTTGTTTCCTTTCTAATTTTTGTTTGTACAATTAATATAATAATTTATTGTAATCAAAATTATTCATTTTGTAATGTTCTCTGTCTCTTGCTTGGTCTTAAATTCTTCCCTTTCCCATAGATATGATAGGTATACAATTCTATGTTCCCCTCAATTACTTATAAGTTCCCTCTTTATATTTAAGTCATTTATTCATTTTGAATTTATCTTGTTATAGGGTGTGAAATATTGATCTAAACATAATTTTTTTTCTATACTGTTTTCCAATTTTCCTAGCAGTTTTTGTCAAATAGTGAGTTCTTTTCCCAAAATCTGGGATCTTTGGATTTATTATATACCAGTGTGCTAAGGTCATTTACCCCAAGCCTATTCCCTTGATCCACCTTTCTGAATCTTAGCCAGTACCATATTGTCTTGATGACCACTGCTTTATAGTACAACTTAAGATCTGGTACTGCTATGTCACTATCCTTCACTTTTTTATTAGTTCCTTTGATATTCTTGATCTTTTGTTCCTTCAGCTGAACTTTGTAATAATTTTTTATACTTCTATAAAATAGTTTTTGGTAGTTTGATAGATATGGCACTGAAGAAGAAAATTAATTTAAGTAGGTTGTCATTTTTACTATGCTAATTCATCCTACCCATGAGAAATTAATGTTTCTCCTATTGTTTAGATGTAGTTTTATTTGTGTGAAAAGCATTTTGTAGTTGTGTTCATATAATTCCTGATTTTGCCTTGATAAATATATTCCCAAATATTTTATATAATCTAGAGTGATTTTAAATGGAATTTATCATTCTAACTGTTGCTGTTGACTTTTGTTGGAACCATATAGAAATGCTGATGACTTATGTGGGTTTATTTTGTACCCCACAATTTTTCTAAAGTTATCAATTATCTCCATTCACTTTTTAGTTGATTTTCTTGGATTCTCTAAGTATAGCATTATACCATCTACAAAGAGTGATAGTTTAGTTTCCTCATTGCCTACTTTAATCCCTTCAATTTCTTTTTCTTCCCTAATTTCTACCACTAGCATTTCTAGTACAATTTTAAATAATAGAGATGATAAAGGGCATCCTTGCTTCACTCCTGATGTTATTGGGAAGGCTCCTGATTTATCCCCATTGCAGATGATACTTTGCTGATAGTTTTAAATAAATACATTTTATTATTTAAAGGAAAGGATTTTTTATTCCAATATTTAATAATGTTTTCAATAGGAATGGGTATTGAATTTTGTCAAATGCTTTTTCTACATCTATTGATGATGATGTAATTCTATTGGTTTGATTGTTGATGAGGTCAATTATTTGGATGGTTTTCCTAATATTAAACCAGTATTAAACCAGCCTCTCCTTCCTGGTATTAATTCCTCCTGACCATAGTGAATAATTATTGTGATAACTTTCTGTAGTCTCTTTGTAGTATTTTATTTAAGATTTTTGCATCTATGTTCATCAAGGAGATTGGCCTAATAGTTTTCTTTCTCTGTTTTTCGTCTTCCTGGCTTGGGAATCAGTACCCATATTGATGTCCTAAAAATAATTTGGTAAGAATCCTTCTTTCTTTATTTCATCAAATACTTTGTAGAGTATTTGGATTAGTTGTTCTTTAAATGTTTGATAGAATTCCCTTGTGAATCCTTCTGACCCCGGTGATTTTTCTTAGGGAGATCCTTGATGACTTGTTCAATTTCTTTTGCTGATATGGTATAATTTAATGATTATATTTCCTCTTTTTTAATCTATTTTTGAAGTTATTCATCCATTTTACCTATATTGTCACACTTATTGTCATAGAATTGGACAAACTATAAATCAATTATAAGATTAAAACAAGGAAGACATTCAAGATCCTTGGTTGATTCTCATAAGTGTTCCTCCATTGTTTCCATTATTTCACCACAGAATTAAGCAAGAGATGGTGTATTGTTCATAGCACTTGTTGTGGTAATGTGTGATGCACTGAAGGATGCTTTGTATTAATTTTATATGATAGATAGCTTTTTTTTTTGAGGTGTCACAGTGGATAGAAGACTGGGCCTGGAGTTAGAAAGATTTGAGTTTAAATCCAAACTCAGGCATTTACTAGCTGCTTGACACTGGACATGTCGCTTATCCCTGTTTGTCTCAGTTTCCTCAACTGAAAAATGAGCTGGAGAAGGAAAAGGCAAGCCACTCTTGTTTCTTTGCCAAGAAAAACTCAAATGGGATAACAAAGAGTCCAATAGGAATGGGTAAAAATGTGGATAAGAATAGCATTTACTTTCAAGGGTTATAATGAGGATCAAAAGAGATATTTGTAAAGTGCTTTAGCATTCTGATTAATATACGATAAGTACTAATAAGCGCTTCTTCTCTCCCTCACTTTTCCTTTCTCTAACTGTAGAAGAAAGGAAAGTCCAAGGACAAAGCTGAGTCTGAATGCATAAGGCACAGAACATAGGTCAGGAGCATAAAATAAGAGATATAAAAGAAATATAACAAATAGTCCCATATCTCTAGGAAGCTTCAAAATGAATTATGTAGAGTAACAAGCCCAGGAGAAAAAAAAAAGAAATAAGTGTTTTTCCTTCCAAATGGCAACAAGCAAAAGAAAGTATCCATTAAGGTGTATCATTCATGGTGAAATCCTGAAGCAAGAGGTATCAACTTGCAGACAAATGAGACTTTCAGACAATGTTTTAAAAATGACCATCTTAACACTAAAAAAATAAGTGATGTGAGCAGAGCAACTGGGACAAATGGACTTTTTGAAGAAAATAATGAATCCGAAGTCATATTAAAATATGACAGAAGAGTCTTGGTACTCAATTATTTCTGTTTCCAAAGTTCTGATGTGTATTTTTTTTCTACTATACAAACAGAAAATAGTAAAAAAAAAAAATGAAAAAATCAAATCCAGTCCTTAGAAGTTTTGAGTAAGTATGACAAGAAAGAAGCCTGGACATTTTACTACTGGTATTTTTCCCCTTTTTTCCTTTAAAAACTGCCCAAGTCATAGTTAGATAGAAGTCACTGTGAGAACAATCATTCCCCACAGTTATAAATAAATCATTTGTGGTTTTTTTTCATATTTCAACAAACTTGGGGACTGGGATCCTCATTCCTTGCCCCAATGCAGTTTAAATGCTTATTATATTATACACTGACTATGGGAAAACTGATCCTGAGCTATTTACTCAACTGAAAAAGCGCATAGGCTTCACTGCTGGTCTCACCAAGGCCTATTCATCAATAGAAATCAAGTGAGAGGTTGGTCATCTCGATGAGAAGTGCAGGGTGCTTTTTAAAAAATTTCTTCTTTTAAAGTAAGTAATGGTCGCAGTTGGAAAGAATTCTCTTTCCAGACATCCATCATTCCTTGAATCCATTTAGACAAGAGTCCGGCAGGACACTTGAAGACTCTGTCAATCAGGTCTCAAATGCATCCTGTTTGTAGGGATTTACTTTCTTGTCAGGACCAATCAATGGTTTTCAAAACAAAAACTCAGCAGCTGTGGAACTGAAGAAAAGAAAAAAGAGACAAGAAAAGGGGGCATTTTGTAGTCTCGAGTACATTTCAATATGTCTAAATTGTAAGTGACAGATGAGGAATTTAAGCTGCCTGGCGTAACTCTATAAATGAGGTGTGGGAGAGGTGTTCATTAATTCCAGTCTCTCTCCACACAGGGCAATGCTTCTTCCTGATGCCTTTGGGAGACTTTCATTAAAAGATCGGCAACATGTCACGCTTCTCAGGCAGAGTTTTTCACACTCACTCCTCATATGTTTATGTAGAGGTGATATATGGATTTCACTAGGAAAACATCTTGAAAGAATATTTGAGTTGAAAAGCATATTCATAACATGAATTAAACACGAGTCCTTTTTTGATCCTTTCCTTGAGAGAAGTGCATTTACATTTTCAAATGTGATCATTTATTAAAGTGCTATAGTTTGGGGGAGACAGTGCAGAGATGATAGAGCCAGCCGGCCAGCCCCACTCCTTTCTGCTGCACAAGTTTCAGCAGCCGGTGCAGACTTACAAATGAATGCGAAGGATCATTTTTCTTTCTTCTCACTGCCATGAATCTTTTACTTCTTTATAAATGTTATTATTATTAGAAACATGTTTTTTGATGAGTATCCTCAGAGCGTATGATACAATTAAGTGAAAAATCAGTTGGGTTTTTTTTTTTTTAAATCTAGATAAATCCCATTGGTTGGTTTTCTAGAGTGATCTGAGAAAAATCTGTGATCAGGATGTACCACATGTCTCTTTCTATCATGCTTGGCGTAATCTTGTCTATAACTTCTTGGATAAATCTATCAAATTAGCGTACCATGACTGTATGTGCATAATCGTATTGGCACCAATAAGAATTAAATTATTTATATATGATATTAAACAGTTAAGTAGATAACGAAAATGGTAGAGACTTAGAAAGAGAGAGCAATGGCCCTGGAACCAAGTTGATCTACATTAAAATTTCTCCAAAAAAATTCATTTTATGCATTAACTGGGTAAATCACAATTTCTCAGTTCTACAGGAGACTAAGATCAGAGTTTAGTGGTAAATAGGAAGATAAAGGAGTTCTCATCTTGAAGTTCATCTATTCCCAAATGTATGGAGAAGCTTATCAAAGGCATATAATATTTGGTAAAGAACAATATTGTTCTATTTAAATTGATTAAACTACTTAATTTTTGGTTTGCATATACAGGATTAACTCTAGAATTTATTTAGTATTCTCATTGCATAAAAATGGAGGGGGGAGTACAGTAAAGAAAGGTTTACTGAGAGCCAAGAAGCACAGTGACTAAAAAAGTTTAAGGAACTGTGCTGTGGTTGATAGAAGACTAGAACTGTATTCACGAAGAACTGGTTCTTTTTTGTTATTATTTTTTTTTATTTTGAATATTTTCTCCTAGTTACATATTTCATGTTCTTTCCCTTTCCCCCAAACCCCATAACCCCCTTAGCCGATGCACAATTCCGCTGGGTTTTCCACATATTATTGATCCAGACCTAATTCCATGTTATTGATACTTGGACTAGAGTTATCATTTAGTGTCTTCATCCCCAATAATATCCCCAACAGCCCATATGTTCAAGCAGTTGTTTTTCTTCTGTGTTTCTCCTCCCACAGTTCTTCCTCTGAATGTGGCTAGTTTTCTTTCTTGTTCTTTTTTTAAACATTTATTAATATTCATTTTTAACCTGTTTACATACTTTATGCCCCTACTTTCCCCTTCACTCCCTGCTCTCTCCCCACCCATGGCTGACGCACATTTCCACTGGTTGTAACATGTGTCCTTGTTCAGGTCCTATTTCCATATTGTTGTTAGTTGCATTGGTGTGGTAGTTTCCAGTCCACATACCCAATCATGTCCGCCTCAGCCCCTGCATTCAGGCAATTGTTTATTTTCTACGTTTCCTCTCCTGCAGTCCTTCCTCTGAATGTGGGTAGCGTTCTTTCTTGTTCTTAATCCTACCTCTTATGTGATCTAAGGTAAATCTTATAAACTTTCTTGGCTTCAGTTTCCTGTAAAATGAGGGTGTCAAACTGAATGATCTCTGAGGTTCCTTCTCATTTTAAATCTATATTTCCAGGATCTTGTAAGTTATAGTTGAAATAATTAGTTAGTCAATAAATATTTATTAACTACCCACTATGAACCAGGGACTGGACTAAATGCTGAGGTTTCAAAGAAAGGTAAAAGAAACTCTCTGCCACCAAGGAGCTCACGATTTAATGAGGGAACACCAACATACAAAAAGAATTTGAAAAAAGGGGGTGTTGGAAGTGTAGGGACATGATGAAGTCCAGAGATGTATGGCTAGGTGGAAAATGATGAGATTGGTCCCCTGTGTGGCCTCCTTAAATTGAGGCTCTGGGAGTAGCAATCAGCTGTCCATCTATCATCTCTTCCATTCAGAGGGACAGAGAGATCCCAAGGGTAAAGATACTGAGAAAGTGTAAGTTTCAGGGTTGATGTGATCTTGCAGGATGATGACAATACAGAGAATAGGATGAAATCCACGTGAGAAATCTGAATTAATGGAATATGTTTCCACTGATTTTTCATTCCATCAATTAAAACACAGGTTCTGACCAAAACGATAACAACAAAATAGTGTTTGGAAAAATTGGAAATAGAAGTGAATTTCGTTATGATTCTATTTTAGTATATATTTCTACTGTGGGAAGTTTGTGGAGCATACCATTGAAAAACAGAATGATGAAATAGTCCCTTGCTATTGTCATAGGTCTCTCCTCTTTCTGAAACAATCAGCTCACATAATAAAATTGCATTTTCTATCCAATTTATATACTGGAAAACTAAGTGACAGTGAGACTGCCATTACTTACCTTGGTGACTTTTACAAGCTGAGAGTTTTAGTTGTGTGATTTATGTTTAATAATTTAACACATTAATAATATTTTAGATTTAGATTGTTGAACATAAGCATAGAGATTATTTAAATGAATATTTAATTTTTATTCACCTTGCCAGAAGACAGAACATGGTTTTAATTGCCTGTTTTAAGAAATGGAAAAAAGGATCAGTTAAAAAAGTAATTAAAATATTTTTAAAAAGTGATGCATGCAACTTTTCCTTTTGGATAGTAAAAATTAATAACTGGGCACCTGACTACAGAATGAAAAAAATGTGGAATTATTGAAACCTATTGATAAAAATTATAATAAATTCTGCATCTGTAAAAGGTAAATGTCAAAAATGTGCCATTTTTGGTCCCCAATATTTTAAATTATATTATTGCTTGTTTAAATTGAGTGATAATGAATGTTGAAGAATTATCAGAAAGGTTGCTGAAACATAGGAACAAATTAGTTTCTTTCAGGAACAGTCCTTCTTCATTCTCTCTTCCCTCCTATCTTAAAATTGATGTTTTGGGTGTTCTGGAATAATATTCTGGGCCTATTCTCCCAATCTTGATATGTTTGGGTTTTCAGAGGGTGACTATCAGATCACCTTTAGAATGTTAGGGGTAGCCCTGAGAAGACAGAGTATCTTCTTTAAAGCTAATGATCATGAACCTCTAACAGTGTGCTTCCATTTGTGAGCTAACAGAACCCCTGGGTTACTAAAATAGATTGCTATTTTCTACAAAATATAAAGGGCAGGACCCAGTGTCAACCAATCTAAATATATTGCTATATGAAGCCATCACTAAAGTTCATAAATTCAATTCCAAATTGGACTTGATGTTTCAAGGACTTCTAAAATGATCTGAGATATTTGGGATATTATTTGATGTTTTTGTGGATTGATTAAACAGATCTGTTGATACTTTGTTGTCAATCAATTCATACCTCCAGTATATTTCATTGAGATGCTTTCTCACCCAAAATATAACAGGATAACTTGGGTACTGTGATTGATTTTTTGATTGCCAATGCGCATCCTTCACTGATCAAAGGCTGATCTTAGATAAAGCTTCCCTTATTCTACTGCTCGATCCCATCAAGTTATTAATACTTTCAACAAATTCTTAATCTCTTTATATAGCCATCTACTTTCATGCTATATTTTTCTAAAAGAATGTAAGATTATAGAGGATAGGTATGTTTCATTTTATATGTTCCCAGTATTTAAGACATAGGAAATATTTAATAAATATATATTGAATTGGATTGAAAACGACCTGGTTTTTAATAGTCTGAGATCTCCTATCTTCAGCTGTGTTCAGTGCTTTTGACAAGTTGTATACTGTCTGTTTGTGAAGGAATTCCTATTTTGATTATTTCATTTTTACACCCTTCACCAGTACTCAGATCACCACCTAACACACTGTTGATATTTAATAAATTCTTGTGAATAGTTAAGGCCAAATCCAAAAAAATGAAGATAAAATATGCTATTCATCTCTTGTCAGTTAGGCAATGGACTTAAAAAGCAGAAGGAAATAGATTTCCAACTATAGATGAGGTGGAAATTTCCTTCTCCCCTGCACACCCCATAGATTAGGTGACTATATTAAAAGCTTTATATATATTTAAATATACACATATATGTGTGTGTAAATATATACATATATAATTCTTCCCTTCATTTCATCCCTTACTCTGTGAGTCCTCTTTTTTCTTTGTTTCTTTCTCTCTTTCACTGTTTGTTTCTTTCTCTTCTCATTCACTTATTCATTTTGGTATGGTTTTCTCAATGGAAAAATGAAGGATGAACATTATAAAAATAATAAATATTTTTGCATGAAATCAATTTAATTAATTTGGAACTCCACATATTACATCCTCCCTAGAACATTGTCCTTCTGGTACCCTGTATGAAAATTATTTTTAATGATATAACTCATCCCCTAGTGAAGTCAAAGTTGGAATAGGTGTACTACTAAAGACTAGTATCACTTAACAAAAGAAAATGATGAGTACAGTAAATTATAAGACCTTTTGGGTAATAAATTTTAGATATATATTTTGCTGTTGAGGGCAGCTGGATGGCTCAGTGGATTGAGAGCCAGACCTAGAAATGGGAGGCTCTACGTTCAAATCTGTTCTCATATTTCCTAGCTTTATGTCCCTGGGCAAGTCACTTAACCTCCATTGCTTAGCCCTTGCCTCTCTTCTGCCTTGGAATCAATGTATTGATTCCAAGACAGAAGGAAAGGGTTTAAAAAAAGAAATATCTTTTGTTGACTTTATGTTGACTTTTATTGAGTTTGATAAATTGAATTTTATTCTTTGCATTTTAAATTCATTTCAATTCAACTGACTTTCTATCCACTAATGTGGAATTCTATCTCAAGCAGACAGTGTGAAAAGATGTATGGAATATTCAGAGTAATGGAAGAGTTGAAGAAACAAGGAATCTTCTTGTCTCTCTTTGTTCAAAAGACCCATTATTCATTTTTAAAAGGTGGCACATATCCTTGAGCATCTCTCTCATCTTCAATTCTCTTCTTTCTTTTCCCCAATTTATTTTACAACTGTTTTTTCCCTCTTTTAATTTATCTATAAAATGGTGGATGTGGTCATGAGCAAGTTGACTATCAACCTTATGACTAATTAGTAGGAGAAATATTCTCCATCTTGTGATACATATCTCAGACTTTTGGATATATTACTTTATTCATTGAATTTCTATGTTAGAATCAAGATATTTTATTGGAGACAGACTACAGGTAGCATGTAGGGAAGAACTAACCTGCAAAAGATTGGAATTTAAGGATCTGAGAAATGTTCGGTAATGAAAATTTTCTTGGGTAAACCTGCTGGAAATGGTAGGAGGAAATGTTTCTTATTATTTCACCCAGGTGTTTACTTGATAGACAAATTTACTTCCTATCCTATTCCTTCTATCTTATTTCTTTCAGCTACAGACAAACTGAGCTTCAGGAAAATGAAACTTTAGCACACAGGCATACATGATAGCTTTAGCTTTTGCAATGCTGTGTTTGTTTCATTTATGAACGAACAGCAGAGGAAGTTTGGTATAGTGGAGAAAGGTCCAGACTTTATATCAGGAATCTAGATTCAAATAATAGAAAGCATTTATATTGTTCATTAACATTTGCAAAAGATTTTACCAATATTATCTCATTTTATCATCACAACAGTTCTGGAAGCCAAATGCTTTTAAGATTTCAATTTTATAGATGAGGAAATTGAGGCATAATGGGGGTTAAGTGACTCGCTCAAGGATACATACCTAGTAAATAACTGATTCAAATTAGAATTCAGGTCTTCTTGATTCTGTTACTATCCACTTAGTTGACTAGCTGTCTAAGGCTTCAGACACTAGCTGTTAGACCCTGGATAAATAACTTAACCTCCCTGGACATCAGAACACTCTAAATCAAAGATGTTAGTGTTTGCAGTGACTGAAGGAGTTCTCATACTTGAACCACTTGGGGTTTTCCCGATTTTGATGGAAGCACTTATCTGTGAATGAATCAACAAAGTATTAAAATAAAAAGAATGGGTAACCCTATGCTAATATAACCATAATAACTGAACAGTTTAGGTGGAAGCAATGTGCCATGAAAAGTGTTCCCATTAACTACCAAACAGCAACCCTTTTGTTAGCTTCTAAACAAGACGTGATTTTTGTTTTAGATTTGAACTCATAGAAGAAAAAAATATAAAGGGAAATTGTCTTTCTACATCTATGTCTTATTCAGGAGATGATTGGTTGGGATCCCCATTGCGATTCCAGGGTCTATGCCTTTGGAAGACCTTCTGGTGTTCTGACATGCTTCTTTTCGGTAAATTGTTGGAAGCACTTCTTAGAATATTCCTCACTCCAACCAACATTTAATAGATTGGTTCTCAGTTCCAAAGGGGCCTGCTGTTCTTAAAAAATGCAGAGTGGAACAATTTTTATTATAAAAGATAGATGTTTGAGGTGTTATGGCGCAAGGAACATTTGTTTCAAAGCTAGGTTTCTACTTGACATGTCCATCTTGTAGCATTTAACAAAATATGGGTCTGGGAACAGGAGCACCTGTGTCCTGATCTTAGAATTGACATTAGCTTCCTCTGCAGTAATGGATATGTCATCTGAGCTCTGTCTGCCTCCATTGTCTTATCAGTGATACCAGAATAAAACTATACTCCTAACTGACCTCAAAGGAGATGAAATACCAGGCATTTCCATTTAAGAAATATACATTTAAAAGGTCTGGGAAAATTGCCCAACTTTTTTTTTCTTTTCCTAATCCTAGAGAAATGTCTTAGATATATTTGCTTTGTTTCAAACTGTACTTAACCCCAAAAGAAAAAGAATGTAATCAGTGTGTTACATAAAAAAAGGAAAAAAAAAAGGTTTGCTCTTTCTGAGTGCGTTTTGGCTCTTGACACAAAGCCTTAGGAATGCATCTGGACTCCTACAATGTCAGACTTTTGCAGATACTTTGATATTTTATTTCAAAAAAATAAATTGCTGATCTTATTCTCAACCTATTTCCTAAAATAGGAATATGGGATGTATGTGTGGTGAGGGATGCAAGATTGTATGGATCAAAATCTATTTAAATGCAAAGTAGTTAAATAATTTTTAACGAAGTTAATAAAACCAATAAGAAAGACACCATAAGATATCACTTCAAAACAATAATTACATAAGGGGTCTCAAAATTCATTGGGCCAAAGCACTTTCTCTTGTTAAGGCTTATTGGCCCTTTTAGTAAGGTATCTGATCCAATATCTTATATCTAACTTCTCTTAGGGATGATGAGAGTTTGAGTCATTTCTCCTGTGACAGTCTCTCTTATATCTTAAAGCCAAAGTGAATTGGTTCTTCCCACACAAAGAAAATTTCAACTTTCAAAGAGGAATTTAGTATATAAATATATATATATATATACACATATATATACACACATATATACACATATATGTACATATATGTGTATATGCATGCATTAATGCATATATGTATAAACACATATCTATACATGCACGTGTATATTCATATATGTGTTCATTTATAAATATATATATATATATATATATAAAATATATATATATAATCTCATGCATGCATATATATATATATATAAAATCTCAGAGGTAAAACTATATAATTTTCAAGGGTCAACATAGTTCTCATTTAAATATGGCATTTACCCTTTTAGTATTGAACTAGGAAATTTAGATATTCAGTCCCAGAGAGGTTTAAGTGACTTGTTCGCACAATCACATAATAAGTTGGCAAGTCTTGGATTTGAACAGAAATGCCATTCAAATCAGATCTAGCATTTTTTTCTTGTTCAATAAATGCCAGTGGCTCTCTATTTCCATCATATCTTTGCTGTAGTGATATGGATCCCTCCTGGCATTACTTAAAGGAGATCCTCAAACTCCAGTCATTTTAACTGACTATTATTCCCCATGCCTGGAAAGCTTTCCCTCATCTCCACTTACTTTCATTCCTTCCTAAAATCCAGCTTTCTATAGAAAGCCTTTCCCCATCTCTCTTAATTTTTCTAGTGCCTACTCTCTATTGACTTATTTTAGCATTTATCACGTACACAGTTGACTGTATGTCGTCTCCCTTATTAGATTTTTTAACATTTAATAATTTTTATTTTTTAGAAAAGTTAACATGGTTACATGATTCATGCTCTTACTTTCCCCTTCACCCCCTGACCTCCTTCTTCGCCCCCATGGCTGATGCGCATTTCCACTGGTTTCAACAATGTGTCATTGATCAAAACCTATTTCCAAATTGTTGATAGTTGCATTGGTGTGGTAGTTTCGAGTCTACATCCCCAATCATGTCCGCCCCAAGCCATGTGTTCAAGCAGTTGCTTTTCTTCTGTGTTCCCTTATTAGATTTTTGAGTAACTGGAGAACAGGAACTGTTCCCCTTCTTCTTTTTTGTATCCTCAGTACTTAGCAGCGTGTCCAACACATACTAGGTACTTAATAAGTGTTTATTGACTGACTCTCATTCTACTTCTTCATGTAAAAGAGCTATATAGAATTAGAAAGCATGGGAGAATTGCAATCTAAGTACTTGAAGAAAGGGAGAATATGTCAGTGAGATTATAGACCCATCAAAAATTGGAAAAAGTTCTTGATCGTGACCCAAAGAAATTTTCGAATCTGGTTCATAATGATACAAGTAGATTTCACTATACTCAATTAAGATAGCCATTCAAATGACAGAACATAAGCCTTTTCAAGTAGTCATTTAGGCTCTTCCAGATATATAACTCTTAACTAAATACTTGCTATTGCTCCTTGAGTGCAAGAATTGTTTCAATCCTTTTTTCTGTATCACTAAAACACACAGGATACTGTTGGGCACACAGTAATCAGTAAACAAATATATATACATATTATATACATATATATGTGTGTATCTATATCTATGTCTATCTATCTATATTTCTTTCTTTCTTTTTTCTTTCTTTCTTTTTCTTCCTTTTTTCCATCCATCCATCCACTTGAAAAATGTTCTCCAGACTTTTGAATGCATGCAATGAAAGAAGTAATGATCATAATCAGTTATATATTGCTTTAAAGTTTCCAAAACAGTAGATGTATATGTATGTTTTTATGTCATACAATATAATACATGCATATGTATATACATGGATATGAATGTATATGTGTGCACATGCATTTAATATATGATGCATATGTGTAATCACATATGTTGCTTATGGCCATCTTGTGAGAGGTGCTAATATAATTCCCATTTTATAGAAGCCAATATTGAGGCTGACAAAGTTTAATTGATTTGTCCCGTCTCACTTTCACACTGCCTTGGAAGGCAATTCTATTTTGCATGATACTTCATTGTGATAAAGAACATTATTAATTTCAGCCTATAAGATTTTGAAAAATGATGTCGATATGCACTTGCAGAAAAATCAAATAAATTCACTATTCAAGAGGTGGAGGGAAGACAAGATTCAAGACAGTGGAACGAAACACTCCACAAAATTTTAAAAAAGGAAAAAAAGGAAAGCAAGTTATTTTCTCTTGGGATTCATTTCCACTACCTGGTCTCTGTAGCAACAAAGTATATCAATGGCCCTTATTTGGCAGACACTTGACAATGAAAGACCTTCCAAGAGAGGAGAAACTCTTAAAGCTCATGTGAACATCTAGACCTGGGTTGGTTCTGGGGGTAACCAAAGACAGTAAAAAGCCTTGATTTGTAGATTCATTAACCTTTCTGAGTTGACTTGTTTTGCTTTCTTCCAGTACTATAGATTGTAACCATAGCTCCCACAGACTCTTTTCCAAAAGTAATATATTTATCTCCAAAGGAATCAACTAGTGTTAGTGAGTAGTTAGGTCAACACAAAATTCTTCAAGAGCCCAAGGATCTTGGTAAATTTCTCTCTTCTCTCTGTCTCTGTCTGTCTGTCTGTCTCTCCTCTTCTCTGTTTCTCTCTCCTTCTGTCTCTCTGTCTTTCTCTGTCTCTCTCTGTCTTTGTCTCTTTCTGTCTGTCTCTTTCTCTGTCTATCTGTCTCTCTCTCATACTGCCTCTCATTTTATACACATACATAAATCTATAAATCCAGGAATATGTTAATAATGGTTTAATAATTGGCTGTCTAGTAAAAACCACTCAAGATTTATTTTTAAAAGTTTAATCTTTAAAAATATAGGCAATTAACAAAGTGATAAATCAATCCTTGATTTGTAGCATTTATTGATTTCTAAGGAGTAAATGCTCACTCTGAAAACTTAATAATAATGACATTAAGGCATAAATAGGTTTAATCCAACTTTATAGAATGACACAATGACTAGTAATAATAGGGATAGTAACTGGACCTGTGATTTCTTTGCTATTGGAATGCTTAGATTAGGAAACTTCTAATATTGTTTGTCAGCTTTTCTCCAACACTTAGAGAATTACCCAGAAATTGGAGAAAGTAATTATATTCAAAAGTCATTCAACCAGTATTTTCATATTGGAACCCAAGTCTTCTTGGCTTTGAGATAAACATTCTATTTGTTTTCCCACACTGACCCTTTTGTAATTTTACGACTAATGATAAGATATAACAAGAACACCATGAGAACAAGAATTACTTCATTTTATCTTTTTTTTTTCCAGGTGTTATTACAAAGTCTGAAACATTCAAAAAACATAATAAACATTTGTTGATTACTTCATGGATCATGAAAATGATAAAGAAAACTTATCATGTATGTGTATACACATGGAGACAAATATATATATATATATGTATATATATAAATTTTATAGACAATAAATAATTAAAGGGTGATTTGTTTATGGCAGGTGTTAAGTTCATGGAAGAGATGACACTAGTAGGTAGGAGATCAAAAGACTTTGATGGAAGAGATCGTACTTGTGCTGAGATTTGCAGAAAACTTGAGATACTAAGAGGCAGAGGTCAGAAAGGAGTGCCTTACAGGAATGGGGTATAGTCTGAGGAAATACACAGTCAAGACTGAGTAGCATGTGGGAAGAATGGCCAGAAGGACAGTTTGGTTGGAAGGAAGACTATGTGAATGGGAATGAAATATAATAACTCTAAAAAAGTAGGTTAGAGTCCAATTGTCATGGGCTTTAAGTGTCAAATAGAATATATTTTCATTTTGAAGGTATTAGGGAGCCAAGAGAACTTTCTACCAAGGAAATGATATAGATATGCATACATACATATAGACATACATAGACACACATGTATATTTTATGTGTACATATGTATATGAATGTATGTACTTTTATATTAGGTTCAATAAACATGTATTCAATACCTACTATGTTCCAGATGCTATTATATAAATACATACATAAAACATACATACATACACATATATTTTACTAAACCCACTCTTATTTCATTGGATTAAGATTTAGGGACATTGCCATGTCTTTAGACAGAAGGTAGTCTAACCTTTCTCATTTTATAGATGATAAGTTAATGTCCAAAGAGCTAATCAGCTTAGTCTACACTTCTTTTCAATGTAACAATTCTATTTAGATATTTCTATTGGTGGTAGAAATTTGAGACAATAGAACTTCACAGGTGGCAGAAAGATTCTTTTTTTTTTTCAATGCACATGGAATGTAGAGTAATGTATTTCTGGGATATAAATCATTCTGTCCTTTCTGGACATGAAGAAGAGAAACGTAGCTAATTTACACCAGTGATTCTCACAATCATCAACAAAAATCCAAGCAAGAAAGGCTTTTTTTCTAGCTGTGGGGAAGAGTATTATAAAATTGAATTAAAATTTTTAGAATTTAAGGATTCTGACTTTTCTTGGTGCTGGAGTGCTTCATTGGTAGGGGGAGGCTGGCCACATCATAGGCTCATTGTATGAATTTTTCCAGATCATTTCATCTCTTCCTGTGCCTTGGTTTCCACGTTCATAAGACAAAGATATCAATGATAAACTACCTCAAAGGGATGTTTTTCAGCCTTAGTTAATGTTTGTAAAATGTCCTTGGAGAGCCAGGGATGAATAATGAAATACAAGCGCAAAGTGTTATTATCATACTCGTCTCTCCCATTAGTCTCAGAGAGGCTTCGTGCCAACTGTTAGCATTTCAGCTGCCAAAATAAGGGGGCTTCTATTTTCATTTTGCCTGAGAAAAAAGAGAACTGCTGGAACATCTGGGGTCCGATTCGGCATCATTCCAACAATGTTTCCATCATCTTTGGTGTGTGAAGTCCAATGGCCAGTACCACAGAGGAATTCGAAGCCAGTTCTAGCCCTGCTGCTGTTTCCATTGAGATTTCAGCTCACATTTTCAATGTGATACACAGGACATTATCATTCTTACTCCTTATTTTGCCAAATTGTGCAACAGCTGCCATAGCTCATGTTTGTGTAGGACATCAAAGTTTTAACACAGGCGTTTACTCACAACAATGCTGTGAGTTAGTTGTGCAAATATGTGAGCCTCTATTTTACAGATCAGGGAATATCCAGTAAGGAACTTTTAAAAACTTTCAATTAATAATTAAAAAATACAACAATAATAGCAATTACAAAGTCTCAAAATCGGCATACATTGTTTTACTTATCAAATATAATTGATATAGGTTACTATCCCACATGAAGAAAATAAAATGGCTACAATCTTAGATTATAACCAAAAGGTTCACTAACCACTCAGAGTCAACCAATAACCTGTAATCCAAGAAGTATTCTTGATTTCATGAATCAAAAATGATAGAACAAAATGTAAGTAATACTACTAATAATGGTAACAGATAATAATAATAATAATAATAATAAAAATAGTGTAATAGTGAAGAAAGAGTCAACACCTTGGACAAATGAAGTTCAAATCACACCTCTGACACAAATTGTTATGTTACATTGACTGCCATTTAACTGGTCAAGACTTCCAGGTAACTCATTGAGAATATAACGTGCAAAACTTTTAGTGATCTACATTGAGAATTTATTCATTGAGATGCCCCTTTTGGATGAAATTATGAATTTGGATAGATATTAATTCATATACATATGTATGTGTGTATAAGTACAAATATATCTATCTCCATATCTATCATCTATCTATCTATCTATCAGTCTCTCTGTCTGTCCGTCTGTCTATCCATCCATCCATCCATCTATCTATCTCTCTCTCTCTCTCTCTCTCTATCTATCTATCTATCTATCTATCTATCTATCTATCTATCTATCTATCTATCTATCTATCTATCATGCTTGTTTAGCGATCTTTTTGTTTTTATTTACCTTATCTGTAAAATATTGGCTCAGAAGGTGATAATGTTGAAGGTTAAAAAGAAAAGCTTTTAGAAATCATTCTATGGCCCCAATTTCTAGGTTGGCTCATTCAGATTACTCAAACTTGAGGAAGGATAATGTCACCATTTGTATTGGAAGGTAAGTGACTAAGATAATAGCATAGGCCAGTTGGTCTGGAAAGGATAGAGGAACTGTTTGGAAGGGCATGGATCGAGTCATGCTGGGGGTTCCTTTTAGGTATGATGGGAGAGAAAGATGGAAGAAAAAGTCTACAATCTTCTGTCACTACAGCTGCTGAAAGTGAAATCTTCTTCCTAGGTTCCTCAGAATAATTTAGGTTTATGTTTGACTCATCTACCTTAACTTTGAATGTTACATTTTTTACCATTTATAAATTATATAAAATCCACCCTGGTACAAATTTTAGGTTCAGCGCCTTATTTAGACTCACATTAGCCTAAATGCTGACTGATTTTCCTTCCAACTCTAAAATTTTGTGATCTTATGAGCAAAACAAATTTATATAAACAAAAAGAAAACCAGCCAGAGGAAAAAGATAAATTTGGGACATTTATCTTGAAAACTTCCATAATTTACCTCTAAGTTACTTCTTATAAGTTTTTTGCACCTCAAACCCTCTTTTTTCCTAGGACCTTACCTAATATCACCTTGGTGCCCATTAACCCTGCTTTTCACTTATATCAATTCCATCTCTGATACTGTCCCCTTGTAAATATATTATCTCTAATTCATCGTAAATTTATCCCATTTGTACATAATTGTTTAGAAGCTATCTCCCCAATCAGACTATGAATTCTTTGCAAGCAGGGACTGTTTATATCATTCTTTGTGTCCTTAAATCTTGGCACAGTGTCTGGCACAGAGTAGCTATTTCATAAATAATCACTGACTTTTAGTTAAAACATGCTCCTCTTTTGGTGCATAATTAGAAATTAGATCCTGGAAGGCATTTTGGCATAGTGGACCTTAGAGTCAGAAAGACCTCTGTTCAAGTTTCTGACACATATATGCTTTGTGATTCTGGTTAGTTTTTTTTAACTTCTCAGGAGGCCCAGTCAAATTCTCTAATATGTTGTTGCAGAACAGATGCAGACATGTTTTGGTGGAAGAGTTCCTAAAGGAGGAGCTCACTATACTGATAAAAACAAAAGATACAGAACACAAGAACATTGGGATCATTTATTCACTATCCATGATAAAATATTTACATTTTAATGAGAGTTTTCAGAGATGATGTGATGTTTTAACTTCCAAATATGCAAAGTTTTGACAAAATACTATAGAAAATATTGGAGACAGAGGGTTTCCTTTAGAACCCAATGAATCACATAAGATGACAGATATTCAGCTCATATATGAAACCAACCCTGGTCAAATGTATATGTGTTTGTTGATGTGTATGTGTGTGGTTTCCAACATATATGATAAATACACACTTAAGGAAATTGAATTTTGGCATCTTCAGTCGATTCATGATTTATGTTGTAACTCCATAACCATTATGTGAAAATAGAGGATTGAGGTAGATGATAACAATGCTAAGATTCTATGAGCTAAGACCATATCTAAATAATTGCAAGCTAATCAGATCAGGAGTTGAAGGTCATTATAATACTGCACAGCTGGGTACATCGATGGGTCACAGTAAACCAGTTCAATCATGTTTGATTGTTCTGGTTCCATTCGCTTACTTCCAATAGACCCTGTCTGTAAAGCAGGTGTACTACTATTCTCAAAAGACTGAGAGGGGAAAGAAAAGGGAGGGGGCACTCAAGCCCTTCAAGTTTGATTTTTCAGTTCTATGTCTTATTTCTTTCCATACCTGAAAAGGATTTCTGAAAATATTCTACATTTGAAACATGAATCCATTGATTCCCATACATCTTGTTATCTGCAAACAAAGACACCTAAGGGAAGAATGGGGTTTGATAGTCTCAACCCTCTATGCATTTTTATATTAGGAGAACAGCAGAGAATTTCAAGGTTAGCCTTAAATAGACACCAGCTTGTCCAAAAAGCTTTGCATTTCATACTGAAATTAACTCTAGTAGTGAATTTTAAAAGGAGGAGGTGAAGGATCTTAATGAATTTCTAAATGTGTCTTTAAAATGTTATTTGATTTCTTTTTCTTATAGAACTGAGCATACTACCAATGTCATTTTTATTCTGCTCCTCATATCTGTTGGACTCTGCTACCACAGGCAAGTGAATTTGGGACTGCATTTGACTCTTAAATCCCTGCTCATTTGAGATAGAAAATGTTTTAGAAGTTAAGTAGAGATGAGAAAGCCATAATTTTGCCTAATGCTCAGGCAACTAGCACTTGGTGAGGTATTGATGTCAATGGAGAATAGAGCTATTTGGGTGGCTTTGTGTGATATAGATAAAAGGATGTTTTTCCTCACTGAATTCCAATAATTTCCTCAATTTTCCAATTCTCTACAGTTGTGATTGCCTGTCTCTGACTCCCCATTGCTCTCTGTTACCCCTCTACCCTACATCCCATGAAATGTTCCATTCTGATGTTTTGTGCACAGCAGTCTTTGGATCTTCTCTTTCTTAGCAAGTGTATCATCAAGTCTCAATGGGGGATGCAATTGGAAGTGGGGTGGCTATTATGTCAGGTGAACTTGGGTTTAGGTTCTGACTCAGGTATTTGCTAGCTGTGTGACTGTACAAGTCACTGAGTTTAAAGGTCCATATCTATATTCACAGGGTTGCTGTGAGGTTCAAATAGAAATACTCGACAAATGAGAGCTATTATTATTAGGTCATACAAGTTTAAACTCTAATTTTCATTATAATTCGAAAAACGAGGTCCTGCCAGTAACATCTAGCTAGGCTGGCATCTTTTCCTTATTACTGCCTACAATGACTCATCTTATTCATCCTCCATCACACCTCCAAACATTCCCAGAATGATTCAAAATTCTTGACATTGAGCTTCCATGGTTTTGCTGATTTGATATCATCTTGCCTACATTTCAGAATCTCTGCTGGGCCTTTCTTTTCATTAAGGAAGTCACCTCCTTTACTCTCCACTGTCATGTGAGTAGCTGATTCTATTTTAACTCAAATCGAGTCAATATAGATTTAAAAATGACATTTATTAACACATTCTGTTTTTAGTTTATTTTAATGCTCAAATATGTCCCCTTATATAGTCTATCCAGAAAATTTCCCCTTATAACAAATAACAGTAAGAGAAAGGAAAAAGAAAAAAAGTAATTCACCCTATAAATCCAATATTTCAAATGATTCTGATAGTATACGCAAGGCCACATATGCAAAGAAAGAACTGAAGTTCATTTTCTCGTATCTTCTCTGGTGCTAGACTTGGCCATCACAAGTACTGTCATTTTTCTGTTCTTTTATTTATATTATTTTAGTTACTGGATTTGCTGTTTTCCTGGTTCTGCTTATCTAACTCTGCATTAGTTTTAGTAATTTTTCCTATGCCTCTCCAAACTGTTCATATTCTTCTCTTCCTGAAGTATTGTAATATTTAGTTTCATTGATCTACCATGGTTTAAAAAAACCCATTTAAGTCCATAACATTTTCCGGGCACTAGGAAAACAGACAAAAAGAAGCTGACTCTGTTTTCAAGAAGCTTACATTCTATTGAGATAACACAGAGATATACAAATAAATGCCAAAGATATTGGGGAAAACTTTAATATTGAGGTAATTATGGAAGGTCTCATGTACTAGAAATTATCCTGAAGTCATTAAAAGAATTCTAGATGTGAAGAATCAAGAAAGCCCTGCATCCAAATCCCATTCCCGGCACAGTATCCACATTATCTTGTACAAGGCACTCAAACTCTTGAAGATTCAGTATCATCTTTTGTAAAATAGTAACAATAGTATTCAACCTCTCTGCCACACAGTAAAAGTTTAAACCTGACAATCTTCTGTAAAAAGTTTCACTGTGTGTGTATACATATATATATATGTATATATACATATATATATATAATTTTCCTTTAGCTCCTCCCTCCCCTTCCCACATTATAGAGGGCATCAGATAGCAAAATATATAAATTATGTCTTTTGGGTTTCTACTTCTCCATTCATCTCTTAAGTGAACATTCACAAAATATTTTCAAGGACTAAATCTGTTGCTGTACATAATGTTCTCATGGTTATTATAGTCATTTCGCTCTTTATTATCTCATGTAGTTTTTTACAAATTAAAAAAATCTATATCTAGATATTTTGCTCATTGTTTCTTAAGGAACAAAGTTCACTCTTAATATCAGATAAAAGTCTCTCCTTCTACTCTCCCAGTAGTAATTTTTTAAAGTCAGAAGATCTGGGTTTGAATCTTGACTTTATTTTTTTTTTTATCCTGGGACTCCATTCTAGGAGCATAGGGCCACAACCAGTAGGCAATGGGACACATAGTCGCTCAGGGTCACCCAGCTAGGAAGTGTCTGAGCCCGGACTTGAACCTAGGACCTTTCGTCTCTAGGCCTGGCTCTCAATCCACTGAGCTAGCCCAGCTGCCCCTACTTTAGGTTGCAGTTTCTTTAGCAGATGTAGTTTTTACAGGGTGGGGTTGCTAGCCCCAAGCCCAATCCTCCTCCTTTTTTCATCCGGGCTAGGGGCCGTCCTTGGCCCAGGAGTGGTAAGGGTGGGCAGTAGGGGTCAAGTGACTTGCCCAAGGTCACACAGCTGGAAGTGTCCGAGGCCGGACTTGAACCTAGGACCTCCAGTCTCTAGGCCTGGCTCTCAATCCACTGAGCCACTCAGCTGCCCCTTGACTTTAATACTATCTATGAAATCTCTGGCCATTCAATAAACCTCCTTGAGCTTTAATTTCCTTGGCATTGGCCTAAATGTTCTCTAATATTCCTTCAGCTCTAGATTCATGATTCTGTCACCTAATATTTTCCATGAAAGCTTTCTTTATTATAGATGGGATCTAATCTGGATTTTAAGTTTTCAGTGTGCTCCTTCCTTTTATATATGTTCATCTCCTCCCTGCTCCCCACAGGTATACTCATATTCCATTAGATTCTCCTTTTATCTCATGGTATTCCTATTAAGAGATCACAATCTAGGAAAAACAAAGAGATTTGAGTACCAGTTCATATGCCTGTTATTTGTCTTTCTAGGTAAACTAAGGCATATGAAGAAAGTTAGAAGGAAACAGGGAGATATGAAAGGATTACAATAAACAGTTCTTTGGAAGCCTTTGGCTTATTAGTTAAAAAAATTCTCTCTTACAACAAACTTCTAGACACCTAAAAGAATTCCTGAACATTTAGATAACAAGAACAACAGGACTGCCTCCTTTGCTGTTTTTTCAGAAGGAATTCAAAGTATTGCTGAGGGTCCTCTACTTCCTGCTGATTTTGTTTTTCTAAAAATGCATATTGATTTCTTCCACCTCAGAGGTTCATAAATGTGATTAAAAATGAATGGCAAAGCTGATTTAAATTAAATGTTAGGTAGTTGATGGGTTTCATAATACTTAAAAAAATCCTCACTTGATTTTGATATTAAAAACAGGCAAAACATAGGATACCCAAATCTACTATAGCAGGTGCTAAATGTATGAATGAATCTTCTGAATTAAGAATAAAAGGAAACAGAATATGTGGATTTCTTATGGCAATACCAAGTTAATAATTATTAATTGAATCAAGTGACTTCATTAATACCCACCTTATCTTACAAGTGTAATAATTATTTGAAGTCTAGATTTAAAGTCATAAGACTTCATTTCTACTCCCAGATCTATCTTTACTACCTTGGGTAAGTCATTTCATCTCTCTAGACCTCAGTTTCCTCAGAAATATAATGAGGAATAGTACTACATGACCTCCAAGGTCTTTTCCAACTCTAAACTCAAGGGTGTGAAATGATACTTCATAACATGATTGATTTTGAATTGGGAGGGTAAATTATATGACTGTACCTTTTTATAGAAGAGGAAACTGAATCCCAGGGAGTCCAGAAATGATTCATCCCAAGTAAGACAGGTAGAAAGCAGCAGACCTGGGATTTGAATGATGGTCTCCTGCCTTCAAACCCAGCAGTCTTTCCCTGCACCATATTTCCTCTTGTTTGTCTTTATAGTCAGTCAAGGTCCCTTGTGAAGCAAAGTCAACATTTCAAAGCACCAAAGTTCTGGGAGATTGTGAAATTCCTTCTTCTTCCCTCAAATCTGCTTAAAAGACTTTTCAGAGATGAAAATGTGCATTGTGTGTATGGAGG
Source organism: Gracilinanus agilis (assembly GCF_016433145.1). NCBI lineage: Eukaryota > Metazoa > Chordata > Mammalia > Didelphimorphia > Didelphidae > Gracilinanus > Gracilinanus agilis. The sequence continues at coordinate 51,235,180 of NC_058133.1, forward strand.
TTGGTCCCTTGGCAATCCCTGAAGATTTTAAAATCAAAACTTTTCATCTTATATCAGCCTACCCTAACCCCCCAATCACTGTCCATTTTCAGATGTTCTATTCCCAAATGTCCCATCACTTTCAGGGCTCACCCCTCATACCCTAAAAAGCATTCAATTGCCAAAAAGCCTGTAATCCTGCATGTGCAGAAACCACTACTCAAAAAGCATGTCTAGTTTATCATAGATAGATAATCAGTATTATTTTTTTCTTTGAGGAGTTGCTCCCCTTCCCCCATGCTGATTCTCAGAATTTGAAAGACTATTTTCATTTGTTTTCCCCTGTTGGAACTCCCAGTGGAGGCTGCAATGCTCTGTCACCTTCATTTTACTGATGTGTGATTTTTTCCTTCCCTTGTGAATTACCTCTGTTGAATTTTCATTTGCCTTTCCTCTTTCTTTCTTTCTTTCTTTCTTTCTTTCTTTCTTTCTTTCTTTCTTTCTTTCTTTCTTCCTTTCTTCCTTTTTTCTCTTTCTTATTGATCATCACAATTACCCTGAATGATAGGGGTTCTTAGGTCTAAGGTACTTGCTCAAGGTTACACAACTAGTTGATGTTTAAGGCAGAATTTGAACTCAGATTTTTATTACACCAGCATCAGAAATTGGAGCCACCTAGCTCCTCTTTATAGTAGAGGAAAGATAAGAAGATGGAGTAATTATACATTTAAAATGAAAGTGATATTTAAAAAGAAAACAAAATAGTATTTCTACAAAAAAGAAAAATTTGATATTAAAAATGAGTAAAACGCTAGAACCTTCATGGAGGTGACATCCTCTGATATGGTTGTACACAATACCACCACCACCACCACTACTACTACTACTACTACTACTACTACTACTACTACTACTACTACTACTAATAATAATAATAATAATAATAATAATAATAGGAATAACACTAATTTAAACATTGCTATAAAATTTGGAAAAAAAACCATGTCATATCATTTTGTTCTGATAACAAGCTTTGAGGTACATGATATTATAACCCACTTTTGCAAGTGAGAAGTTACTCTGAAATAATTTAAGTGATTTGCCCACTCGTCACAGTTATTAAATATACCCAGCTGGATTTGAACTCAAATCTTCCTGACTCCAGGTCTAGCACACAATTTACTATACCACATACCTATCTAGGTACTACGGAATGAATGATGTTAAATGTTGGCACCTATATCTAGCAGTGTGAAGTAATGGACAGAATTCTGGCTTTGGAGTTAGAAGATGTAAGGTTAAAATCCTCACTGAAACCTCACTGCCTATGTGTTTCTGGGCAATTCCCTTGACTTTTTCTTGGCCTCAGTTTTCTCCTTTTTAAAATTAATGGAGTAGGATAAATGACCACTAAATGATCACCCAGAATCAAGTAGACATGTATTCTAATATTGCCTCTGACATTGGCAACTTCTGTGAATATGGAGCACCTGCTGTATTTAACTTATAGAATTGTTGAAGACTGAATTGAGTCAATAATAGCAGTTTATATTCTTACTTGCATTCCAGTTTCAAATGTATATTTTACATAATTGGAAAATATGTAAAAATGCTATGGGCACTGACTTCCGGGTTAAGATGGCGGCAGAGTAAGAAGCAGCTCTAAACCTCTCCTGACCGAAACACACAAAACTCCTCAAGGGGACATAAAAACAAGTCCAGACGAATGGAGGAACCCCACAACAGGGCACAGCGTGGAAGGTACGTGGAATCGAGACATTTCCAAGCTAAAAAGGGCTCTCCTTAAATCGCGAGCTGAGCAACCGCCCCACCCCCACCCCCTCCACACTCACCTATAGCTCTGAACCCAGCTAAAAATAAATAGAGCAAGTTTGGGGCACCCATCGAGTCATCAGCAGCTCCGGGACCTGTTCCTGAGAGCAGCAAGACTTAGGACCCCATTAAGTCAAGAACGCACGTGAAATCTGAGCGCGCGCGCGCGGGAGCAGACGCTGGGAGCGGAGCGCCGGCTGAGCAGAGGCGTGGGTGCCGGCTGAGCAGAGGCGTGGGTGGAGGTAAACACAACCAGGAACTAAAGCCTAAGTGGGGAACCAGTGCAGATGGGTATACTACTGTGGAAGTAGCTCCCTGAGACTTGTAAAGAAACCTCCTGCAGAGGTTCAAGCAAGGGAATCCACCAGGGGGCTTGACCTTGGAAAAAACTAGAACTCAGTCCTCACGAGCCAATAGATCTCAGACAGACACTGAGAGCGAGGATAAACCTGAGAAGCTGCTGGGCTAATGATGACTAACCAGTTACAGGAAATTCAGAAGAGAAAGAATAATAACAAAAAAAAGAAGTCTTTAACACTCGACAGCTTCTACACAGAGAAAATCCAGACAACCGAGCAAACAGAGGAGGAGAACAAACAACCATCCAGACCCTCCCCAAATAAGGAAAACTCCTCACAACCTATGGAAGAGTTCAAATCTGAGATTTTGAGGAAAATGGAAGAGATCTGGCAAGAAAATAACAGCTTAAAAGGTAGAATCTTGCAACTGGAAAGTGAGGCTCAGAAACCAAATGAACTGATAAGCAAATTGAACACAAGAAATGACCAGATTGAAAAGGAATACCAGAAGATCATGGCCGAAAACAAGAAGATTATGGCCGAAAACCAAAAGATTATGGCCGATTACCAGAAGATTATGGCCGAAAATCAATCCCTAAAGGCTAGAATTGAGCAAGTAGAAACTAATGATCTCTCAAGACAACAAGAACAAATAAAACAAAGCCAAAAGACTGAAAAAATAGAAGGAAACATGAAATATCTCAATGAGAGAGTGACAGACCAAGAAAACCGGTCTAGAAGAGACAATTTGAGAATAATTGGTCTTCCAGAAAAACCAGAAATTAATAAAAACCTGGACTCTATACTAACAGAAATAATTCAGCAAAATTGCCCTGAAGTCCTACAACAAGAGGGCAATATAGACAT
>NC_058133.1:51243141-51244085 GCF_016433145.1 Gracilinanus agilis
GCAGTACCAGATATTAAACTATACTATAAAGCAGCAGTCATCAAAACAATATGGTACTGGCTAAGAGATAGAGAGGAGGATCAATGGAATAGACTGGGGATAAATGACATCAGCAAGACAGTGTATGATAAACCCAAAGAGCCCAACTTTTGGGACATGAATCCACTATTTGACAAAAACTGCTGGGAAATTTGGAAAACAATACGGGAGAGATTAGGTCTAGATCAACATCTCACACCCTACACCAAGATAAATTCAGAATGGGTGAATGACTTGAATATAAAGAGGGAAACTATAAATATGATAAGTGAACACAGAATAGTATACTTGTCAGATCTATGGGAAAGGAAAGACTTTAAAACCAAGCAAGAGTTAGAGAAAATTACAAAATGTAAATTAAATGGCTTTGACTATTTTAAACTAAAAAGTTTTTGTACAAACAAAAACAATATAGTCAAAATCAGAAGGGAAACAACAAATTGGGAAAAAATCTTTATAACGAAAAACTCTGACAGGGGTCTAATCACTCAAATATATAAGGAGTTAAAGCAATTGTATAAAACATCAGGCCATTCCCCAATTGATAAATGGGCAAGAGACATGAATAGGCAATTTTCAGGTAAAGAAATCAAAAATATCAATAAGCACATGAGAAAGTGTTCCAAATCTCTAATAATTAGAGAAATGCAAATCAAAACAACTCTGAGGTATCACCTCACACCTAGCAGATTGGCTAAAATGAAAGAAGGGGAGAGTAATGAATGTTGGAGGGGATGTGGCAAAATTGGGACATTGATGCATTGCTGGTGGAGTTGTGAACTGATCCAGCCATTCTGGCTGGCAATTTGGAATCATGCTCAAAGGGCTATAAAAGAATGCCTGCCCTTTGATCCAGCTATACCATTGTTGGGTTTGTACCCCAAAGAGATCATAGATAAACAGAC
>NC_058133.1:51244185-51364003 GCF_016433145.1 Gracilinanus agilis
TGGAGGGGATGTGGCAAAATTGGGACATTGATGCATTGCTGGTGGAGTTGTGAACTGATCCAGCCATTCTGGCTGGCAATTTGGAATCATGCTCAAAGGGCTATAAAAGAATGCCTGCCCTTTGATCCAGCTATACCATTGTTGGGTTTGTACCCCAAAGAGATCATAGATAAACAGACTTGTACGAAAATATTCATAGCTGCGCTTTTTGTGGTGGCAACAAATTGGAAAAGGAGGGAATGCCCTTCAATTGGGGAATGGCTGAACAAACTGTGGTATATGCGGGTGATGGAATACTATTGTGCTAAAAGGAATAATAAACTGGAGAAGTTCCAGGCGGACTGGAGAGACCTCCGGGAACTGATGCAGAGCGAAAGGAGCAGAGCCAGAAGAACTCTATACACAGAGACTGATATACTGTGGTAAAATCGAATGTAATGGACTTCTGCACCAGCAGCAATACAATGACCCAGGACAATTCTGAGGGATTTATGGTAAAGATGCTGCCCACATTCAGAGGAAGGACTGCAGAAGAGGAAACATATAAGAAAAACAACTGCTTGAACGCATGGGTCAGGGTGGACATGACTGAGGGTGTAGACTCGAAACTACCACACCAATGCAACTACCAACAATTTGGAAATTGGTCTTGTTCAAGGACACATGACAAAAGTAGTGGAAACGCGCATCGGCCAAGGGTGGGGGGGGCACGGGGGGGGTTGAAGGGGAAAGGGGAGCATGAATCATGTAACCATGTTAAAAATGAATATTAATAAATGTTTAAAAAAAAACTCAAATGTAAGACATATTTATCCTGATTAAAGTTTATCTTTCTAAATCTGAAAAAAAAAATGTTATGGGCACATTAGTAAATCATCTTCTCCCTATCTTTGTTCTAAACTCTTTTGAAGAGAGCTTCCAAATCAATCGGTCACCTGAAAATGTGACCTCAACAGTAATCAGGGATTTCTTAATTGCCAAATCTATTGGCTTTTTCTCAATCATAATAGCTTTTGACCTTTATGTAGCCGTGGATACTGGATGAGCATCTTCTCCTGGGAGATCTCTCTTCCCTAGATTTTCACAACATTGACACCTCATTGTTCTCTTCTTAACTGGTAGACCACTCTTTCTCAATCTCCTTTTCTAGTTTTTAATCCCTACCACACTGATTACTCTAAGTATTCCTCAAATCTTTATTTTATATCTTCTCTCCCTGTTTAATGTAGTTGTTCAAATATTTTAGTTGTGACCATCTCTTTGTGATCCCCTTTGGGTTTTTCTTTGCAAAGATCCTGGAGTAGTTTGCCATTACTTTCTCAACATCATTTTACAGAAGAAGGAACTGAGGCAAACATAGTTAAATGACCAGGGTCATACAGCTAGTAAATTTCTCAGAGAAATGAGTCTTCTTGACACAAGGCCCAGCTCTCTATCTACTGTGCCATTTAGTTGCCCTCTACACTATGTTTCTTAGTGATCTCATCAATAAATTCAATTCCAATTAGTCAAAAAGTAAGCTAGCTAGCCAGATGGACAGATTGATCTGAATCATTGGCATAGAGAAAATTCAAAGTATCCCCAAAATTTTAGTGTATTTTTAAACTTTAATAACTTTGAGTAGAAATACTGCAAAGTTACAAAAATTGTTTTCTAATTTTAATTATTTAGATTTATTTTATGATTAGCTTAATGAATTTAAATAATACATTTTGATTTTGAATATTGACAAGAGAGAGAACCTTGTCATTATGCATTGTGTGTGTAACAGTCTTCAGATGACATTTACTCAGACCTATGTATCAATAGGGTAGGTTGTCTTACTGTCAAGAGTAACACCATCATTCCAGTCACTAGATTGACAACATCTTGGTCATCCTTAATTACCTCTTCTACCCAGACATAGACTTCATTGTCAAATCTATTTTATTTCTATTTTCATATCTCTTAGATATATCAACTTCTCTCCAATTATTTAGCCAGGATATTAGTCCAGGCACTCATTGCCTCTCATCTCCACTTTGCAATAGCCTTATAATTAGTCTCTCTGCCTTAAGTATCTCTTCACTCTCATATCTTTTCCAATATGCTATCAAAGTGATTTTTATAAGGGGTATATCAGAACATGTAAATCTCCTACCTATTGCCTCTAATATCAAATATGAATACACTGGTTGATCTTTAAGCTTTTCATATCTGACTCCTCTCCTACCTTTTCAGTCTTCTTACATTTTATTATTGCCTAATATTTTACAATCTAGATGTACTAGTCTATTTGCCATTCTTTATAGAAGATACTCCTGTTCTCATCTCCCTTCTGTTTCAAACATCTTCCATTTCTGTAATTCTATCCCTCAGTCTCTTAGTTTTTTCTTCCTTCTTTCATGTATCAGCTCAAATCTTGCTTTCACACAAGTATTTTCCTGGTCCTGCTAACTGCTAGTGTCTTCCCCTCAAATTGCTTTCAATCTGCTCTGTATATTCTATATATATCTAGTTATTCACATGACATTCTTCACATGAGAATGTGAACCCAGTAAGGGCAGAGATTGTTTTTGCTTTTTTTGGTATTTTCATTAGTTAGTACCGTAAGTAGGACAAAATAAGTGCTTAATCAATGTTTTTGCTTGCTTCATAAAAATATAAGGAATAATCATGGGGAATACAATGCCACATGCAATATTAGTTAAAGTATTTGTGAAATTATTAAATGAGAATTGTGAGGAGTTAATAAAAGTGCTCTGGGAGCATTACGTTCTCCTTCCATCGAACAGTTCCTCAATGTGGGGCTTACACTACTTAATTTTATGTTCTATGAGAATCAGACAATAGTAAAAAATTAACTTTTTGAATTAGGACATCAGAGTTGGAGGGAAATGATCCATTTTATTTTATTGTTCTAATATTTCATTTATTTAATTTCATTTATTTATTTTACATTTAATAATACTTATTTTTTAGAAAAGTTAACATGGTTACATGATTCATGCTCTTACTTTCCCCTTCAAGCCCCGACGTCCCCTCACCATAGCCGAAACGCATTTCCACTGGTTTTAACATGTGTCATTGATCAAGACCTATTTCCAAATTGTTGATAGTTGCATTGGTTTGGTAGTTTCAAGTCTACATCCCCAATCATGTGTGCCTCAAGCCATGTGTTCAAGCAGTTGTTTTTCTTCTGTGTTTCCACTCCTACAGTTCTTCCTCTGAATGTGGGTAGCATTCTTTTCCATAAGTCCCTCAGAATTGTCCTGTGTCATTTCATTGCTGCTAGTACAGACGTCCATTATATTCTATTTTACCACAGTGTATCAATCTCTGTGTACAATGTTCTTCTGGCTCTGCTCCTTTCACTCTGCATCAGTTTCTAATTTTTCAAGTTACATGCCCAATTCATTGACCTCTCCCCTCCTTAATTTGTTAATATATGCACTCAAGGATATAAATTTCCCCCTGAGTACTGCCTTGGCTGAATCCCACAGAATTTGGTAGGATGTTTCATCATTGTCATTCTATTCAAAGAAATTGTTGATTGTTTCTATGATTCCTTCTTTGACCAGGTGGTTTTGGAGAATCGTATTATTTAATTACCAATTAGTTTTTGATTTGCCTGTCCAGGTACCCTTACTAATTATTATTTTTATTGCATTATGATATGAGAAGGTTACATTTATTATTTCTGCTCTTTTGCATTTGTTTGCAATGTTTCTATGCCCTATTACATGGTCAATCTTTGTGAATGTACCATGTGCAGCTGAAAAGAAGGTGTATTCCTTTTTGTCCCTATTTATTTTTCTCCACATATCTATTAAATCTAATTTTTCTAGAACTTCATTCACTTCTCTTACTTCTTTCTTATTTATTTTTTTGGTTTGATTTATCTAGATCTAAAAGAGGAATATTTAGATGTCCCACTAGTATGATTTTACCATCTATTTCCTTCTTGAGCTCTGCCAGTTTCTCCTTTATGAATTTGGATGCTATGCCATTTGTTGCATACATATAAAGCAATGTTATTTCCTCATTGTCTATACTGCCTTTTATCAGGATGTAATTACCTTCCCTGTCTGTTTTAATCATATCTATTTTTACTTTGGCTTTGTCAGAAATCATGATCACCACTCCTGCCTTCTTTTTCTTATTTGAAGCCCAAAAGATTTTGCTCATGCCCTTTACCTTAAACTTGTGTATGTCCACCTGCCTCATATGTGTTTCTTGTAGACATCATATGGTAGGATTTTGGTTCCTAATCCACTCTGCTACTTGCTTCTGTTTTAGGGGCAAGTTCATCCCATTCACATTCAGAGTTATAAATAACAGTTGTGTATTCACCAACATTTTGGTATTTTCTCCTAGTTCTACTCCTTTTACTTACACTATTTCCTTTTAAAGCAGTGGTTTGCTTTGTCAGGAACCCTTGACCCCTCCCTTGATTTACTTTCCTTTCTACCCCCTCCCTTATCATTCCCCTCTTTTTATTTTTAAGGCCTAATGAAATCCCTCCCCTTCTTCTTCCCTCCCTTTTTTGACCTCCCCAATCCCCTGCTCCCCTTGGATTATCCCTTCTGACTTTCTAAATAGGGTTAGATAGAGTTTAATATCCCAATGAATAAAGCTACTCTTCCCACTCAGGGTTAATTACACTGAGAGTAAGATTTAAATATTACCTTTTAATGCTCTCTTCCTCTCCTTCTTATAATAGTATTCATCCCTTTTCCTTCCCATGCCCTCTTTGTGTATGATAGATTATCCCATTTTTCTCATTCATTCAAGTTTCTCTTGGTGTCCTCTACTATTCACCCCCCTATTTTCCATCCCCATATCATCTTAGACCATTTAGTTTTCCAACCTCTCCTTGTGAATAATTCTTCTAATTACTAAAATAGTGAATACTATAATAGTGAAAAGAGTTCACTACAGTGAATTATACATAAGATTTCTCAAATAGGAATACAAATAATTAGATCTCATTGAAGCCCTTAAAGAGGTAAATTTAAAAAAATATATGAGTTTTCTTACTTTCTCTTCTGTTTCTTATTTACCTTTTCATGTTTCTCTTGGTTGTTGTTTTTGGATATCGGATTTTCCATTTAGTCCTGGTCTTTTCTGTGCAAATACTTGGAAATCTTTTATCTTGTTGAATGCCCAAACTTTCCCCTGGAAGTATATAGTCAGTTTTTAGAGTAGGTGATCCTTGGTTGTAGACCCAGTTCTCTTGCTTTTCTGAATATCATATTCCAAGCCTTGTGGTCTTTTTGTGTGTAGGCTGCCAGATCCTGTGTGATCCTGATTGGTGCTCCTTGATATCTGAATTGTCTCTTTCTGGCTTCTTGTAAATTTTTTCTTTTACTTGGAGGCTCTTGAATTTGGCTATTATATTCCCAGAGGTTGTCTTTTCAGGGTCTAGTGTAGAGGGTTATCTATGGATCCTTTCAATGTTATATTGCCCTCTTGTAGAACTTCAGGGCAGTTTTGTTGAATAATTTCTTTTATTATGGAATCCAAATTTCTATTAATTTCTGCTTTTTCAGGAAGACCAATTATTCTCAAATTGTCTCTTCTAGACTTGTTTTCTTGATCTGTCAATTTCTCATTGAGATATTTCAGGTTTCCTTCTATTTTATGGGTCTTTTGACTTTGCTTTATTCATTCTTGCTGTCTTGAGAGATCATTGGCTTCTACTTACCCAATTCCTGTCTTTAGAGATTGGTTTTCTGCTATAAGCTTTTGATTTTCCTTTTTGATTTGGTCTATCCTAGTTTCCAACTATTTTTTTTTGATCTCCAATTTGCTTAACAATTCTTTTGATTTGGGGGCATTTTTTTCTAATTGCCTAATTCTAGCCTGTAGAGACTGGCTTTCCTTTTCAATCTGGTCATTTCTGGTCTTCAATTTACTTGCCTCAGTTTCCAATTGCAAAATTCTACCTTTTAAACTGTTATTTTCTTGCCAGATCTCTTCCATCTTTCTCATTATCTCAGATTTGAACTCTTCAAGACCTCGTGACCCGTTTTCTTTTTTTGGGGAAGATGTTTTGGATACGGTTACTTTTTTGTTCTCCTCTGCTGTTTGCTCTGTTGTCTGGATTTTTTCTGTGTAAAATTTGTCAAGTGTTAAAAGTTTCTTCTTAATCTTTCTCTTCTGGGATTCTTGAGTCTGACTTGCCATTTTCAGCCCAGCACCCTCTCAGCTTTATCCTCATGCTTAGGGTCTGTCTGCGCTCTTTAGGCTTCTGAGGTCTTAGGTCTAGTTGTTCTCAGGGTCAAGCCTCCTGGTGGTCCCCTTGCTTGTTCTTCTGCCTGAAGCTCCTTTAACAGTCTCAGGGCACTGCTTCCACAGTCATGCACCCCTCTTCACTGGGTCCCCGCCTGAGCTCAGGATCCGCATTTGTGCCTGAGCTCAGGGTCTGTGTTCAAAGTCCATGTGTTCTTTAGCCTCTTGGCGTCTTAAGTCTTGCTGATACCAGGAGCAGGCCCTGGTGAGCTGCCAATGACGTAATGGGTGCCCCAAACTTGCTCTAACTCTTGTGCACTGGCTTTAGCACTGTAGGTGGTGTGGGGGTAGGGGGTTGCTCATCTCGCATTTTAGTGAGAGCTGTTTCACCCCTTTATAGCATGGAAATGTCCTGATTCCACTCACCTTCAATGCTGCGCCCTGTTGTGGGGTCCCTTCATTCTTCTGGATTTGTTTTTATGTCTTCTTGAGGAGTCCTATATGTGTGGGTTAGGAGAGGTTAAGCAGCTGCTTTTTACTCTACCTCCATCTTAACTCGGAAGTGTTCTAATATTTTAAATAGTTCATTGATTCTCCTTCTTGTCCATTCATTCCATTGCTATCTTCAAATAGAAAATTTATTTATAAAAGAAATCAATGCTGTTAAAGAAAAATAATCAATGCATTAACTATTCCTCAAAGGGTATGAATAGTCCATTCCTTTTCCCATCCAAAGAAGGAAATACTTCATTAAGTTCTTTGATTTCCAGATTGGTTGCTTAAGTCTTTTGATGATATTTTCCTTTACATTATTATATATTATTTCTTTTCTATTATTATATAACCATTTCCATTGTTCTTTTCATTCTGTTTGCTTTGCTCTATAATGGCTCATACATCCACCTGGACCTCTCTGAATTCTTTGTGGTCATACTTTCTTAGCTTATAGTGGTATGCAGCATGGTCTGTAGTAACTTCCCAAGTCCCAATGGAAACATCAAGCTTATTTGGCAGAGTGTGTCCATTTATACCTCCCTTTCATGTTCTAGGGATTACCCTGATGTATTAAGGTAGTATCCTCTGAGTGTTCATTCTTATAAAATCTTACTGATATGCTTCCACTTTATATCAATTAGTCAGCTAAATAATTACCTTTCAGAAAGCAATATTTACTAAGGTGATATAATAAGAAGGGTTAGTAAAAATATTCACCCAAAATCTGTGAAACTTTTTTAGCCATAGTGTCACTTTTCTCGTAGGTTCCAACTAGAGTTATAAAGCTGACTTTCTTCAGTGACTGATTTATTCTTAGCATCTCAAGTAGACATTTCTACAAGTCACAGTAGTTCCAAGGATGAAGTGGGAACATTGATGAGAAAGGACAAGTACTATTGTCCTTTGTATATCAAAAAATTCTTCTCTGTCATCAGATAAGTAAAGGGATTCTCCCACTGGATGCAGCCTCAAAAGTAGGCAGTGTTTGGGAATTTCTACACTATAAGCGAGTGAAACTACACTTATCAAAGTGTAAGCTGATCACCCCTCACCCCCACCACCTACCATGCCAGAGTCATACCTTATTTCTATACCCCAATAGATCTGACTATTCTTCCCTCTCAGAATCAATTCCACTGAGAGTAAGGTTTAAGTATTACCTATTACCACTCTCCTTCTTATAATAGTATTCTACCACCACCACCACCCATGGACCTTTTTATGTGGTATAATTGATCCTGTTTTTCTTCTTCCTTCAAGTTTTTTTCCTTTAAAAATTGCTGAGTACTTTCATATGTCATTTCATTAGATCCTCAGATTACTCTAGGAGACATGGATTAGCATTATCCAAATTTTACAGATGAGCAAATTGAGTCATAAAAATTAAATGACCTACCCAGCATCACATATGTAGTAAATATCAGAGACAAAGTTTGAACTCATGTCTTCCTGACTCCATGCTAAGTACTATATGCACTGTACTATCTATATAAAAAGGTACAAATGTATGCTTTCCTTTTTCTTTCATATGTGTATCTTCTATTGGCTATCGTTGTCCATAGGAACTTGTACAGTTGTGATATCACTGGGATAAAGTCTATGTACAATTAAGTGCCTTAAAAAATAAAAGTTTAAATCCAATATATTTCCAGGATAGTTGTTCCAGTTCTTGACTCAAATTAATTACTCAAATACATTAGTATACCCATCTGCATACAATCTCTTTGAATATATGCCTATTTTTGGTGCTTGTCAATATAGAAATTAAACCCTAGAATTATTTTAATGTGAGATTTTCTTATTATAAAGGACTTGAAATAAATTTTAATTTACTTATTAATAGTTTTCAATCCATCTTTTGGAAAAATAACTGTCCATATTATTTACCCATTTATCAACAATAAAGTGGCTTTTTCTTATATAGGTATCAAAACCCTATATATTTCAAACATTAAAACTTTTCCAAATGTATTTCTTGCAAACTTTTTTTTTAACCAAATTAACTCCTTATCTTCTAATTCTAGCTATATATTTTATGCAAGATCGTTTTAATGTCATATAATCAGAATTTTTTATCCTTTATGGTCAGCTCTATTCCTTGTCCAGTTATATATTCTTTACCTAGTTCTGGTTATATGTTATGTCCTTTTATTGTTTTGTGTAATATCTATGTAATTTCATAAAATAAAAATGATTTTATGCTTTATAATCAACTTTTTCCTTTTCTAGCTATATATTTTCCTTTGGTATGGTTATAGAAGTTACATTTTTCTTTTCTCCATTTATGTGATATTTTATGTTTATAATTAGGTAACATTAATTTTTAAACTAATTATTATTTATATATACTATATTCTAACCCTAATTTCTCCCAAGCTGCTTTCTAGTTTTCCCAGTAGCTTTTTTTGAGTAGGACATATAGATAGCTTAATAAATTGTTGAACCTGTAGTCAAGAAGATCTAAATTCAGATTCTGTCAATAGTTCCTACATGAGCATGGTGGAGTCATTTAAAATTCACCTGCTTCTAAATGTACATAGAAATGTGAGCAATTTACTTCCCCCATTTTTTAATTTGCAAAAATAGAGAGAATAGTTATCTTTCAGTTTTGTTGGGAAGATAAAATGAGAGAATCATTGTGTAGTTCTTTGATAACCTTAAAGCACTATATAAATTCCAGCCATATTATTAATGTGGTTGATATTTCCTTAATTTTTATAATAGGCTATTATTTTAAATTTCACACGGGTCTTATTTACCTACTTTCTCCAACTGATTTACCATCAAACTAATATTAAACGTTATTTTATAATATAATTTAACATCTGGTAATACTTAAACTGTTCATTTCTAATTTTTTAGTATTTCAATTGATTTTTATCTCTTTTATTTCATATTAATTTTATTTTTTCCCTAGTAATCCTTTGAAAGAATTTTTGTTATGATGCTAAGTCTATAGATACTATATTCTATTTAAAATGGTATAGCCCAACCATGAACAATAATTATGTATCCTACTTATTTTCCTTTGCATTTTTCTGATATTATTTTATTCATGTATTTTCTGAGTATCTCTTGGGAAATTAAATCTGATATATTTTAGGTCTTAAATTCATGTTATTATATTTTATTTTTATATTTCCTCCTGTTTTGTTTTGTTAATAACATACATAAATATCTAGGCCATGGGCAAAATATTGGCACACGTGCAGGGCTGGATGGGACTGGGGAGAAGGGAGCTGCTTTGTTACACCTCTTCCCAGCAGCCAAGGACATTTTTTGAAAGCCCACTCCTCTGTCCAGCCACCCAAAGTTAGCACTTCTTCCCTCTCTTCTCTGAGGTAATATGAGGGGCTCACAAGTACCTTGAAGTTGCAGTTTGGGCATGCAAACTTGAAAACATTCACCAACACTGATCTAGACCATTTCTTATCCCATCAAGCATGCTAGGAAGGGATGTCTAGGAGAACATATATTCTGGTTACTTTCTCTTCCATTCTGTCTTAGAGAACTAGGAAGTTAGGTGGCACATAAAATAGAGTGTTAGGCATAGAGTAAACAGGAATGTAACTCAAATCATACTTCAGACTCTTAATAGCTGTAACTTTAGCCAAATCAACCTCTCAGCTTCAGTTTCTTCATCTGTAAAATGTTATTAAAAGAACCTACCTTACAAAGTTGATATGAGAATTAAATAGGATAATTGTTAAGCATTTTGTAAAATTAATGCCATATAAATGTCAGCAGTTGTTGTGATGATGATGATGATGATGATGTGCAAACAAACCTAGGATCTTCTCCCTGCAATATTCGTAGATTGGTGACAGAATATAAAGAGGATTTAAGGTCCTTATAACAAGACACTGAAGAGGGTACACTGCTATTACAGTTCTAGTTGAGTTATAATGAGAAATTCTGAAACAATGGCACAAGTATGGGACTTACAGGGAAATGTTTATTCACAATATCTTTGTGTATCGATGTCTTATGTATTTATGGATTACATCATTGAAATTCAATTCAATTAAAGTCTTCTCATTGACAATTTTATATTTATTTCAAGATTTTACCTCATTATTCTTCAGATGATTCTAAAAGTGGATAGTCTTGGCTGGAACCTTTTTTACCTCATCTACTTTGTTGGAGGTACCAATCTTTTAATACATTAAAAAATCAAGTCCAGAGGAGTTGTATGAATTGTATGAATGAATATATTATTTATAAAATAAATAAATACTAGTAGATCTCAGACTAGACTATGATTCTTATCCAATACTCTATCTTTTGCATGATTTTTATTGTCTCATTTTAATTGGAATGATTTCAATTCCACTTCATAACTATGCTTAACACACACAACTACTTCCTTCTCCCTGCTAACTTCACAACTGATTATATATATAAACCTACTTTCCTTGCTTTTTCATGAACATTCCCAGTGACAGAAAAAAAATAAATCATAAGACTTGAAATAAATGAATTTCAATATGCTAAATTTGGAGGTATGTATTTTCTTTCTGTCATTGGGAATGTTCATGAAAAAGCAAGGTAAATAGGTTTGAAGCTTGAGCAACAGACCACATAGCTAGACTGTTTCACGCTGTGAAATGTCTGTTGTGACACGGCAGTTGGTGTTAGTCATCACTGAACTCTCTGGGGTCTCCAGCAGGATTTTGAAAAGCCAGAGTTGCAGAAAGAACTGTCCATGTGGACTCACCATAAACTGACTTCACCCAAGGTGTTCCATTTGGTATCAAAATGACTCTAAGGTCTCTACTAATGGTGTGGAAATTATCTCATGTAAAACAAATAGAAATTCAAAACATTTCAGGTCTTTGGTTTCAGATAATTGGGCATATAAATGTGTTTATATAAACTCAGATTCTAGAGATTTTGAAATAGTATTCTTGTTCCTTTAAAATCTAGCCTTTTTCTCTTTTCTCTCTTCATTTCAGTATTGTCCCATCTACATATATGATTCTCATCTTTCTCTTAAGCTTTATCACCACATGACTAACTGCCCATTTGACTTTGCTTTTATAGGTCTCTCAAAATCAAAATGCTCAGAAAAAAACATCTAGTTGTGTTCCTTGCCTTTCAGTCAGCCCATATCTGATTTCCTCAATTCTATGGAGGGCAACATAATGTTTCCACTCACCAATATTCTGAACCTTGGAGACAATCTTTCCTCCCTGGAACCTGAGATTACATAATCTATGATCAAATGTTATTGATCTCTTAAACTTATCATTTGTTTTCATTCCCATGGAAACTACCATTATCCATACTGTCATTTAATCTCACCCTCATTATTTCAAAATATTTGTTGAAAAAGTGATGTATATACAATGTTGCTAGGACTAGAAGGAAAGAAGAAAATTGGGGAGTATTTTGTATAAACAGCCTCTCAGATTGAG
This sequence comes from Gracilinanus agilis, assembly GCF_016433145.1. Classification (NCBI taxonomy): domain Eukaryota; kingdom Metazoa; phylum Chordata; class Mammalia; order Didelphimorphia; family Didelphidae; genus Gracilinanus; species Gracilinanus agilis. Next base: position 51,256,311 of record NC_058133.1, read on the forward strand.
GTCTCCTATCTAAAATATATGGAGAACTTTGTCAAATTTATAGGAGTAAAAATCATCCCCAATTGATGAATGTGCAAAAGGTATGAATAGACAATTTTTAGATGAAGAAATCAAATCCATATATATACATAAGGGAAAAAAATCTACTCATTAGAGAAATGCAAACCATGACAATTCTGAGATATCATCTCACACCCAGCAGATTGGCTTAAATGACAAAAGGGCAATAAGGTAAATGTTGGAGATATGGAAAAATTATGACACTAATATACTGCTGGCAGAGCTGTGAACTGATCCAACCATTTTGGAGAGCAATTTGGAATCACATTCAGAGAATTATAAAACAGTGCATATCCTTAGACCTAGCAATTATATTCTGGGTCTTTTCCCCCAAGGAGATTAAGGAAAAAAGAAAAGAACCTTTATGTTTCAAAATATTTACAGCAACTCTCTTTGTACTGGCAAAGAACTGGAAACTAAGGGGATTTCCACCATTTGGGGAATGGTTAAACAGAACTGAAGTGTATAATTGTAAAGAAATGCTATTGCACTATCAGAAACAATGAGTCTAGTTTTTTAAAAAAAATCATGGAAAGAACTACATAGGATAATGAATAGCGAAATGAGTAAAACTATGAGGACATTATGAACAGCTATAGATTTAGTACTTGAATAAATTGTAAATGTCATCTTCAGAAAATGAACTCAAAAATGGAAACATGAAAGATATAATTTAGATATACATATCTCTTGCCCAGATGATGTCTTCTAAGATGCAGGTATGGGAGGAGACATTTATATATACATTGTATTAATGAAAAAAATTAAAAATAAAATAACAAATAACAAATTAAAATTCTTCTAATGGTAATGTCACTGCTCCTCCTTACAACAATTCCTCCTCCTCCATATAATTGCAAAACCAATAATCCAGAATTGTAGGTGTGGTCATTTTTGTTCTGCTCACAAAGACTCATTACCTCCTCATTCTCTCTTAGAAATACTATAGCCTCATTTCTTTGGCATGGAAGTTCCAAATGATCTTTCTAAACTAATTTCAAAAATCTTCCTCTAATGTATGCTACATTCAAGCCAAATTCAAACATTTGATACTGTTGTGACATTCCGTATCTCATGTCCATTCCTTCTCATAGATTATTTCCTATTTCTGCAAGGCTCTCCTGATTCAATTTCACTTCTTAAGCACCCTTCTTTTCAGTGCTCAAATATTTATATACAAATTCACACATAACATACACATATACATGTATATGCTTATATATGTGCTTGGTATTTAAACAAAATTATTTATGCTTTTACTAAAATTACATCATATATTATATGTAAGTGCAGCTAGAGGTTTACAATATATGCATGCATGTTTGCATATTTGAGATAAATTTTATGTACATATACATACATACATGATTCCTATTTCTTTCTCAACCTATCCATCTATAAATATGTGTATGCACATGTGCAAGTATGCCTGTATATATACAAATAAACATATATTCCTTTCAAAGAGATCTCATAACAGATATTTGTTGTATATTTGGAATAGTACTTTAACTGAAATCGGCTCAATTTTCAATGGTATAGACATTATGGGAGATATCATAACTGTGTATTAAAAATTAAAATTCATATTTGTATAATAGTAATTTTTATAAACATTTAAAATTGAATGCAACAACTCTTGATATTTATATTTCATGCAGGATGAAACTTTACCTTATTGGACTTTTCCAAGGTCATAAAGTTAGAGAGTCAGACTAAACTTCAGATCTCCAGTAGCCAAAAGAGTACTTATTCCAATGCCTCCCAAAGTATGTCTGAGCTGTTAGTCCATTATTTAGCTCTATTCTGAATTCCATGATTGTTTCATCATATAACAGTCCCCATCAGTCATTCCTATGGCCAACATTAATGGCTATACTCAATTTTACTTAAGTTCATATAAAAACAGTCTCGGTTATAAATTGGTGACATTTCTATTTGTGTAAAAGATAAGAAATATCCCTTGGAAAATAACAATAATACAAAGAAAGAGCCCTTGTCATCTTTTTAAATGTTGTTTTTAGAATTATTGTCTAAGTATGCCCTTTTAAATGAAATGCTTAAAGTGAATTAGAGAAATATGAGTCCATTGATTTTCTCTTTTATTTTAAAGTTCAAAAATTGTTTTGTTTCTTTTGAATAAAGTGTTGTAGCTCATAAAGTTGATTCATGACTCAAGGGACCATGGAGAATTAGAGACATTATTTAGAAAGTAGATTAGGCAATAATTTTTAACCAAAATTTCATACAGATGCCTTTTACAAAGATATATTAGGAAATCTGGAGGGGTTGTAGCCAAGATGGAGAAGTAACTAGAGCAGCAACTCCATGTCATCAAGAGAATGCTTTTCAACCAAGATTAAAACATCACCACCGAACGAATACAGGAGTGAAAGAACCGACAAGGAGACAGAGTGAAACAACTTTCAAGAAAAGAAAAAACCCAAAAGGTAGGCAGATAGCAGTCGGTGTGAGGAGAGAAGAACCAGCAAGAGGCTGTAGCAAAGAGTGAAGAGCAAGCCAAGAGCAAGGCACAAACCCCCACCCCATATCTGCTGTCACTTCAGCAAAGTTGCAGGGTACAAAATAAATCCATATAAATTATCAACAGAATTATATATTTTCAACAAAATTCAGCATCAGGATTTAGAAAAAATCACTCATTTAAAATCACTCTAGACAGTATAAAATATTTAGGAATCTATCTGCCAAGACAAACACATGAATTATATGAACACAACTACAAAACACTTTTCACACAATTAAAACTGGATCTAAATAATTGGAAAAACATTAATTTTTTCATGGGTAGAATGAGTGAATTTAATAGAAATGAAAATCCTGCCCAAATTAATTTACTTATTCAATGCCATACCTATCAAACTATCAAAATTTTTTATAGAATTAGAAAATAATATAACGAAGTTCATTGGGAAGAACAAAAGATCAAGAATATAAAGGGAAATAATGAAAAAAATGTGAAGGATGGAGACCTAACACTACCAAATATTTAACTACTATAAAGTCATCAAAACAATATGGTACTAGCTAAGAGACAGAAGGTTAGATCAATGGAGCAGACAAGGGGTAAATGATTCAGCAAGATAGTGTTTGATATACCCCAATATTACAGCTTTTGGCATAAGAACTCATGGTGTGGCAAGAACTTTTGGGAAAATTGGAAAACAGTATGGGAAAAATCAGGTCTAGATCAACATCTTACATGACCAACATCTTACACTCTATAACAAAACAAATTCAAAATGGGTAAATGACTTAAATATGAAGAATGAAATCATAAAAAATAGGTAAACATAGAATAGTATACTTGTTAGATCTGTGGGGAAGGAAAGAATTTAAGACCAAGCAAAAGATAGAGAATATTACAAAATGTAAAATGAATGATTTTGATTATATCAAATTAAAAAGGTTTTTACAAACAAAACCAATGCAACCAAAAATAGAAAGAAAGCAACAAACTGGGAAAATTTTTCCGACAAAATTCTCTGACAATGGTTTAATTTCCTAAATATATAAGGAACTAAAATCAAATGTATGTATGTATGTATGTATATACATGTATGTATGTATATACATACATTGTGTATATATATATATATATATATAAACAAGTCATAAACAAGTTATTCCTTTTGTTGTTAAAAGATCACTCTATTGCAAATATGAATAATATGGAAATAAGTTTTGAACAATGATACATGTATAACCCAGTGGAATTACTTGTCAGCTCCTGGTGGGGGGGATGGAAGAGGGGTTGGAAAAATCATGAATTATGTAACCATTTTAAAATATTCTATATAAATAAATACATTTTAAAAAAGATATATTGAACTTGACAGAAAAAAAGTTTCCAATACCTAGGATTGGGTTGATAATTTATGTATTACATATTACTTTTAAGAACTTGATAATAAATTCTATATTACTCTCTTAAATAATATGATCTCTACCCATGTTGGTGAATCCATAGAATGCATACCAGAGAAGGCTGCTCCTTTTCCCCTCTCCACAAGCATAATCAGACTCAGAAAAGTAATTTTTTTGAAAAACTTGATATTTATGCAAAATGTTATGTAAACTTCAGCTATATTTTTATTAATTTAAAGGCATGATGAAAAACACACAGATCAAATAAGCATTGCTGTCTTATTCTACATGTGCTTCTCCTTCATGATGAAAAAATGTATTGTTGCTAGGAATATATGAAATGTTACAACCAACTAAAGGAATGCTATCATTCTAAAATAAATAATATAAGAAAAAACATAGCTAAAATGGAAAAATATATCTTCAAATTAATCTTTTTTGTCATATTATTTTAATGAGGATGAGTTTTTTCAGTAAGATTTTGGTTGTGCATAGGAAAACAATTTACAATGCAAATTCTAGACTCTAGTCCTGAGTACATTTAATCTGTTTTTGTTTTGTTTTGTTTTGTTTGCTTCTAGGAGGGAGAGAGATAATAATATACTAGATTTAGAATTCATGAAATGAATGATACAATTGACTGTACTTTCATGGTAATGGATGGTAATATCCTGACTGGGAAATCTAGTTAGATTGACAAGAGAATTTTGGAAAAATGTGTTCTGCAATCTTTTCTGTTCAGTTAATACTCAACGATTATTGGAAGTAAAAGATCCACTTGGCATAGAGAAGCAACATGTTGAAGTGATAAGATTGTAAAACTTGTCATCAGAGTGCTTGCTTTAGAGTTCTGGTTCTCTTACTTACTAGCTGGGTAGATTTAACCAAATTGCTCAATCAATAGAGGCTGAGCAATTCCCTCATCTGTAAAACAAGGGAATTGACTAGAGCAATGGAATGAAACTCAGAAGTTAAGGATCACTAAACTATAAATAAAGATCCCACTGGCCATATTTTAACCTAAAACCTCCACATACCAACATTATCTGCTCTATTTTTTTATTTTGTCAAATTTCTCAATTAGAGTTTTATATGGCTTTAGAAAAACTCAAGAATATTGCAGGTCTTTTTTTAAAAATTATTTTTGGCAAATCTGGACTAGATAGTTTCTCAGAACCTCTGCCACTTTCAATCCTCTAATAACAAAGGGGAAAATATTGTAAACCATAATGTAGAGAACACATTGAACTCAATTTGGTAATGGTTTGATAGCTATCTATATAGAGCTATTTGGATTACTGAGATAAACCTCTTACTTACATAGTTATAGGTGCTGAGTGTTCAAAGATATAGCATGTTCAAAGCTAGACTGGCACATTTGTGAGTCAAATTTCGAGAACCCTGTGCTATCATAGATAGGAAGCTGGAGGCACAATGGATAGAAAGCTGGTGCTGGAAGCAGCAAAAACTGAGTTAAAATATGTCCTTAGATGCAAATAAGTTGTGTGACCATGGGCAAGTCACTTAGCATCTTGTAGTCTCAATTTCTTCAGCTGAAAAACAGGGATAATAATAACACCTACCTCTCATGGTTATTATGAGGATTTAATGATTTAACATCTCTAAAGCACTTTGCAAACATCAAAATGCTATTTAAATGAACTAGAATTAGGTCCTGGACTTAGTATCAGAAAAATTGGATTCCACCCTACAACTTCAAGGACTCACTAGTTGTGTGACCTTGTAAAAGTAACTTAAACTCTCTATAACTTCTCTAATCTGTAAAATGAGCAGGTTGCACTTAATAGCTTCCGTAAACTCCAGGGGCTTTCTGTGGTCTCCAGGAATAAATGGAAGAAGCTATTTGTCATTCAAAGTCCTTTAGCCTGGATCCCTCCTACTTTTCCACTGTTCCTACAACTTTCTCCCCAACACATACTTTTTGATACAGTGATACAGGTCTCCTGATTGTTCTGGAAACAACACTTCATAGCTCAGTGATAGGCATTTCTCTGGCTGTCCCCCATGCTTGGAAGGCTCATCTTGGAATATTCTCCTTTGACTCTATCTACTTTTCTGCTTCCTGTTAAGTCCCAATTAAAATTCCACCATCTACAGGAAGTCTTTTCCAGCCCATCTTCATCTTCAGTACCCTCAGTACTTACCAAAATACTGGGCATCTAGGAAGAACTTATTAAATGTTTATTGATTGATAAATGAGAATCCTATTCTTCCACTCCATATTAGAAATCTAGTTTCCAAGATGTATTGCCAAAGGAATCATCTTTCTTTTCTAAGAAAGAGATTAAATTGGGGGAAAATGTTTTCCTAGGAACATATCCTTTAGACTACTCAGGAGACCATTTATGTATACATATATAATATATAATATTATAATTTTTATTATTATACTATACAATATATAAACTTATATAATAACATGTCTCTATAATATATTATTATATCATGATATATAATAATAATATATTATAATAATAAAATATAATAGAATAAATTATATATATATAATATATATATCAGATACTGGCACCATTGTTCTTTCTCTGTCCTTTCAGAGAAAGAACAGGGAATGGTCTATTAGTTCCTGACACCTAGAATTCTCCTTAGAATTCATATATGCTAGATATCAGTGCCAAACTAAAAGAGAATCATATTATGTTAGGCAACCACAAATTCACATTATCAATGTTGCATTTTATTTTATTTGTTAAGCATTTCACAATCACATTTCAGTCTTTTTCTGTCTGAATTATTATTATTGTCTGTCTAATGAGCCAAGAGCTTCTGTGTAAGAGTATCCTTTTTGCAATATTCTTGCACACTCTGCATATATCTGGAAAAAAACAGAAAAAGAAAGGAAAAATGAGAAACAAGATCTGCATGTTAATTTCAATTGGCAAACACAGAGGTAGCTTCTTTTAAAATGCCCTGTCCCATAATAGTAGGAGACAATCTATTCATATTGGAATTAATCCCCACCTACTGAAAGCCTTTTTCCAAGAGGAAACAATGGCTTTGCCTCCTTTAATGAACATATTCAGTCATAAATCCCAAATCAAACATCCGTATTCTCTGTGTAAACTAATTAACTTTATTTCTGAATTTCCCTGAATAACTCTGCTTCCCTAACATTTTAACTTAATATTAAAATATCTTATTCCTTATAATTTTTCCATTTAAAATATTATTTTACTATGTTTTCCCCAAATTAAATATTAGATGGATACTTATGTTTTATAGGGGTAATCCATTCTTCATCTTTAATCAAATATATGCTTTTAAAATGGTCCTTTTAGCTCTAAATGTTTTGATCTTTTGATTCTATTTTAAGAACTTCTATAGATGGCTATAACTATATGTTTTCTTTTGAACTTCTTTGAACTTTAGATACAATTAAAGTAAATGGTTACCTGCTTTTGCTATTTAAATGTTGAGGTCTCAGTGCCAATTTTCCTTAGAACATGTTATCATTTATCTTAACAATTTAATTGTTGGATATATAACTATTTTTATTAACAATATGAGTGAAATTTTATATGTAACTATTTTTAAAAAGCAAATGTTCTTGGAATTTGACAGTATTTAGCCAATTTACAAGCATTACTACTTTCATATATCATTTTATTTTTTCCACTTAAAAGACTCATAAAATTTTAAGACTTGTAAAAGACTTTAAAGCTTATTTAGCCTATCTTTTCACTTTCTGTAAAAATCTTTATTTATATGTATGTTTTTAAAGACCTAGTGTCCCTATCTTGTCTAGGCAGGAAGTACAGTGTTCATTCATGGGCTCAATCTCATGATTTAATCCTAAAGGATTTAATATATTCTTTTTCTGATCTGAGCCAGTTTCCTCCTCAATGGCAAACCTGGTAACCCCCAGTTCCTGGTTGTAGTTGAACTATTAACGGTAAACATAAGACAGACACTCAATTACCTTAGCTTACTCCATCTCAGAACTCCTGAACTCGAGAAAAGCATGATCCTCAGTCTCCCCTTTAATAAGGATTACAGTTGTTGGCCACCACACCCAGCAAATCTTTAACTGTCTAAAACATTTCTGCCAGTTTCTCTTCAAACCCTTCCATTGAGGGGAAATTCATGATTTTGTGAGCTTTTTTTTTTATTTAGGGAAACCTCTAACCATTAAATTGGTTTTCCCTAAGATAAATTTCTTGAAAACTTTAACCCATTAATCCTAGTTTGTAGATATAGAAAACAAATATTATTAACCTGTTGCACTTTCTCTTTTCCAGGATAAACAATCCCTACTTGTTTTTGTTGTTGCAGAGGTGTTATTTTTTTTTCAATTACACTACATATGGAATGGTTTCTATACTTTTCTCTATTTTGATTATACTTCTATTATTAATTTTTACTATTTTCTTAATGTCTGACCTAAAATGTGTTATTAGGACACTAACTTGGTAAATTTAAGTGAACTCAAATCAGCCCAAAATTTAATCAATAACTTCAATGTATCTAGAAATCATATTTTTATTAATGTATACTAAAATTTCATTATGTTTTTGGCAGAAAAATAATATTGTTACAATAAAAGAACGAAGAATATTAGAAGTAAATGAAGAGCAACAAAGATCTGTCCCCAAAATATGATGCATGGGAAGATAGAATGAATGAAATGCTTTTTTCCTGGACACTCGGTGAGTTAGAAGCAGAGTCTGGAGTACAACTTAATAAGTTTTCATATTGTTGCCTGGCACTTTGTCTGCTACTACACTGCCTTGCAGTTCAGTTTAATAACTAAAATCACAGCTAACTAAAATGATTTTTATTACACTAATTATTCTTGCTTGTAAAACTTGACTGGTACCAGGAAAGATAAAGGGGAAAAAATGAATCGTAGATATTTTGAAGCTGAGATTGGGAGAGAGAAAAAGAGACAAATAGAAAAAGAGATTCAGGTAGACAGACAAACAGACACGAATATAGATACAGGTAGAGACAGAAAAAGAGAGACAGACAGACACACAGAGATGGAGAGAACACATTTTGTTACTTTGAAATAGTAGCAAAGTTCTGTTGCTAAAGATGCATTGAACTGAAGAACCTTTGGTATGGGTTTCCCATACTGATCGTTTCCTTTCAGTATTTAGACTGGGATAGAAGCTAGAACTGAGATTCTGTTCTGCTTCAGGGTTTAGAAACAGGTACAGAGCCTGTGGAACTTAACAGCTTCTTTGATAGGAATGGAATTCCTAGGCATACGCCTTCTCCTCAGTCCTTGGATCAGTGACTTGAAGCTGGGTTTGCTAATGTTTAAGACTCCTTATGCTGTTTCTGAGTCATTTTCTTGCCTTGCTTCACAATTTCTCCCTTTCCTGGAATGTGCCAGGAAGAACACTCTATCTGTATTTGCTACAGGGCACTATGTCCATCTTTTTTATTCTGATCTGAACTAGAATTATAATAGTTTGGTGTGGATTTATTTTTCTTGGCTGTCCCAATCAGGATTTACTCTGGTGAATTTTCTGGATCTATTAAAAAGAGCTGTTTTGGGGATGAGGGGAGGTGTGTCTATGCTTCTTCCTACAACTCAGTCACCCTGGTTTCCCAATCCCTGATCTGATGTGATTGATCAGATCACTGAGCAAAGCTAGCAGTTAATTTAAATTTTACTTTAATGAAAAGCAGTTGAAAATAATTTTAAAATCATTTTTGGAGAGTTGTAAAGTTCTTTTTTTTATTTTTAGAGCTGTTTTTTCATTATTTCATTATTTATTTTTATGCATTTATTTATTTGTTTGTTTCTTTGTTTCTTTGTTTTTTTTAATTTTAAGTGCTGCTGTAGAGCTATAAGACAAACAGCTAGCATAACCCAAGGTTTCGAAATGATTATAAACAAAATTTAGAAACAGAACATGTTTAAATAGTTTGATGTTCTTGAGAGACAACTTCATATTAAAAAATAACAGTCAAATAAGTGGAAATATAATTTGCTGCCTCCTAACTATTTTAATATCAAGGGAGAGAATTTATCGTGTAATGAAAATGGAATCAATTAGGGAATTCTTATAGCAGATATGTTTTGAATTGGGTCTTTAAAAATCCAATGAACTTGGATTAATAGAGAGAAAGGGGAATTATTGATATTAATATTTTTAACATATACATGAGCTTATAAGAGTGAAAACTTAAAAAAAAACTGTGCTAGCAGGTTTACATGAGACTGCTAACAGGGGAAATGGAATTTATGATGAAGTAAGGGTTCTTGGTTCCTTCAAGGTCTAAATCCTATTTTATATCCCTTTGGAAGTCATTCCTGTTCCCTTAATTTTTGTTTCTTAGTAATATTTAAATAAAATAAATAATAATAACAATAATAGCATATTTTCCAGAAAAATATGTATGACATACTTTTAAGCTTACTTTGCATTAGTATATTCTCTATCACTTAAGCTTAGAGAATTAAATAAATAAAAAACCTGACACTTCATTTTTTGCATTTCCAGTTTCTGAACTTACCCTAAAAATTCAACAACTGGCTTTTGTGAGCCAATTTTAGGTGATTGTAATACAAATCTGTTCACTTTCCACTCAAATAATCATATACATCCTTATTTAATTAAACACAGTGTTTCCTTAGAAGAATATTGGCTCTTTCAGAGTGTGAACATTTTTTAATTTTGTCTTTGTATATCCACAGCTAAGCACATAATTGGCAGTGAGGTATTCATCTGATTCTATTGAATTGTGGAGGGATAGAGAAGGAAACTGTTCACAAAGCCTGAAAATAGGTGCAAAACTGATCAATTATATATGCTAGATCTTTAGATAGATAATAGATTGATACATAAATCAATTGATCAATACATAGGAAGAATGTCCATATGCATACAGACACATACAAGACTGTATGTACATATGTCTGCATATGTACATATCTTTATATCCAAATATTTCTGTTGCTAACTACACATATAGTTCAAATTTATGCATATTTCTACATCTATATGTATGTCCATATTGACTAACTATAAGGAATCAGAAGGAGCTAGGTGGCAAAATAGAGAAAGCCTTTGACATGTTTTAATCTTATCTCAAATTTCCTACTCTTATGACCTTGCACAAGTTGCTTAATCTCTTAGACTGAATTTCCTCATCTGCAAAATGGCATGTGGATGAGACGACAATATAAGGTACTTCACAGAGTCACATGGGAATCTAATGAGAACATATATTTAAAATAATTTGCAAACTTTAAAATAGTATATAAATGTTAGTTATTATTATTACATACTTCTACTTTTCAGTCTGTTTCTCTTTAATATTTTTCTCTGTCTTTCCCTCCTTCTATCTCAGCCTTTGACTGTCTCTCCTCTTTTGCTCTCTCTTCTATCATAACTGGAACCTGATATTTGAACACATGATGACATTTGGAGTAAGAGGACCTGGGATTGAAACATGTCTCTACTTGACTGACAGAGGGAAGTCATTTTTTGGTCTTTAGTTTTCTCATCTGTAAAATGAGAGATCAGATTATATTTTAGTTCCTTCCAATGTACACATTATGATTTGATGAGATTTATTCTGTAAAATTTTCAAATAACTGCATGCTTCTTTACTATATACTGAAAAGTAAAGAAAGATAAGGATATTTAGTTTCTTTGATAAATGAGAAAATAGGATAAGGTTTTATGTTTTTAACATATTTGCTACATCTTTTTTTAACCCTGATTGAAATGAATAAATAAATTTCAGAAAAAAATGGCATTCAAAACAATTCATTTAATCGTCATGGAATAATGATATTACAATAATGATCTATTGTCAAGTCACTTTTCTTACTCAGTATTTTAATATAATTGAGTTTTTTTAATAACATGAGGTTATATTCTAACATTAAACTGTATAAATATAATTTATCCCTTTAATGATAATCACCTCTTCTATTCTGAGCTATTTTATTTTTCAAATCATAGTGTAGCATATAGAGTCTCTGGATGTGCTTTTCCCATTCTCATTCAAATTGGAATTTATGTCCTCAGATTATGGTTCTTTTTTCCCAACTCTAAGGGTTCTGGAGAATCTTTAGGAACTTGGAAAAATTTTCCCCAAGTTCTATAATTTATAATTTTCTTACTACTGTGTTTCTTTCATTGATGTTTTAGTTGACATCAATTACTTAGTCAGACTTAATTAGCTTTTAGGCATGGGCATTCAATATATTGGTATAGTTGCTACAAGATATTGCTCGAAATGTATGAAATAGGTACTTTCACCAGTAAATACAGAGTCAGGGGAAAGATCGACTCAAACTAATAGCACATAGGGCAAAGAAGGAACACAGATTTTAGAAGTCCTTTTTGCTGTAAGTTCTTTTCCCTTCCCTTTATGGGATTCTCATGAAATTCTCCTTAGTTATACTATAATTTTTATGTTGGATTTCTTGAAGAGTTTTGAATCTACCATTTCTGAATTAGTCCTCTATTGTTCAGCTCTTCAGGGGTTGCTTCTGGGACAAGGATACTACTGGGAAATATAAATTTTGTTACCCTTAAAAGGTCACATTATGCCTTCTACCAAAAGGATTCTCCTCCCCTCCTCACTTCAAAATAATTCCTTCTCTGAAGCATTGCCGAAAGGCTTCTACCATTAAAATTGCAGATACTGTAATATGTTTCCAAACAAGGCATTATAGATTGTGACCAACTCCTTCAACTAATCCCAACAACTGTGAAAGGCCCATGGATATTTGAAAAAAAAGATATCCAGGCATTTTCACAAGTAGCTTCAAATGATTCAATTGAAATGCATTTTCTCCTAATAAAGGTATTTGAACTAAGTAGGATGGTATCATTGATTGATTGAAACAATACCTTTCCTACTATAAAATGATAAAATGACACACTTTCCTATTTACAAAACAGATTATGATATTATATTGGCTAAGAAATATAACTGTGGATTTGTCCCTACAATTAGATTTTGCTTCTATACAGCTGGCTGTTGCTTTAGACATAGTGCAAAGCCAGAACAAATGGCTAATGGAGTATCATCTGTGAGGACCAACAAGAACAATTTAACTGAATCACAGAATATATGGAGAATGGTAAAGTATGTGAAGATTGGAAATACTAGAAAAAGCCTGTAAGAAGAGATCTTATGAAGATAATTAAGCAATAGGATTTTTCAGAGAAAGAAAAAAAAAGCTTATGAAGAAATGTACAAAATGCTCCAAACTAATTTAATACAGACTTCAAAATTACTTAGGACAAAAATGGGGCATTAGAAGGAATATTGGATGCAGCATTATGAAGAACTGAGTTAAATTCCTGCCACAAATATGTACTAATCATATAACCTGGGGGAAATGTTTTAACTTTTCTCAATCTATAAAATGAGAAAATTAAAGTACATGGGTTCTATGATCCTTTGACCTCTAAATCTATTTTCTTATGATGCCATGAGTTTCAACCTATGAAATATATTTCTTTCCTTTTTACGAAGAGATATTTATTTCAAAAGGAGTAAAAGAACAAACAACAACCATTCACCCACACTCCATACTTCTAAGACATACTTTTCCCTATATTACCTTGATCTCAGTGAAGGAGTTTCAAAACAGTCAATATAGCATGAACACATATAAAACTTTAACATGTACAATCAAAAACCACAAATGTCTCCCCAAAGTTTATAGATTTAACAAACAACATTCAGCAGGGTTACCATAAATTACTGCTTCTTTAAAAATTAACAGTTGCCGGGGGCAGCTGGGTAGCTCAGTGGATTGAGAACCAGGCCTAGAGACGGGAGGTCCTAGGTTCAAATCTGGTCTCAGACTCTTCCCAGCTGTGTGACCCTGGGCAAGTCACTTTACCGCCATTGCCTACCCTTGCCACTCTTCTGTCTTGGAGCCAATACACAGTATTGACTCCAGGATGGAAGGTAAGGGTTAAAAAAAATTAACAATTGCCTGATTTTATGCTCAAAAGAACAAAAGGTAGAAGAAGAAAAATGTTGTAAACTGTTTTGTGGAAAAATAAATTATATTAACTTTTAAAAATGAAGCTCAGGTACCATTTTTTACGGAAAATTTTATTTATTCCCCCACCTACTACTACCCTCCATCTGAAATTTCATACATGCACATTTCAATGCTTTATACTCATACATATATAATCTAAAATTAAGAATTATATAAATCCAATGTCACTATACATATGCATTTCAATTTTGCCCATGTTATAGAAAAGCATTTATTAACTTTAAGTTTATATATATATACATATATATATATTTTTTACATGAACATTTCCCTCAATGAAAATGTAAACTCATTGTGATGAGGGTTTCTTCATTTTTTAGACTTGTATCTAAAATGAGTTTAGCAAAGGATATGATTTATCATAGGCACTAATAAATAGAGGTGGGTTTTATTTGTAGGAATGTGTTTATATTTGTTTTTGTTTTTTAAAAGCTCTGATAAAATTGTTTTCTTAATTTATATCGGTATAGAAGTCACTTTATCAGTTTTTGTGTTTTGTTTTCATAGAATCAAGTTTATGATTTTATGAATGATCTAGCCCACTAGTCATACTATCTAGTCCTATCTTTTCTAGAGTTGAAGAAATTGCGTGAGAAGATTAGAAAGAATAAAGTAATTTGTCCAATTTTATATGATTAGTCACAAAAGGTGAAAAATTTGAGCTAGCTCCTCTTTCTTTCAGAAAAAAAGAAATTTTTGCATTGTAGTATGCGAGGTAGTTCATCAAAAATTCTCTGTCCCATAAAATCTTCATTTAATGCCAACTCCTCTCTCATGGAAAATTGCCTACATGAATATTGGGATTCATCCAGGAAATTATCTTATTTATCCATAAAATATACAAATTGAATAGATGAGGACATGGTCAGTTTTATCCCAAATTCTTCCCTAGGGGAAATTCTTTAAAAATCCTGTCTTAACTTCTTAGAATTTTAGATACAATGCCAAATGGCTGAGTGAGATTGTTTTGTCCCCAAGAAATCATTTAGAGTCGCTAAAACCAAATTAAGTCCATTCCTTCTAATCTGTATGTGAAAAACTACATCTATTATTGACTTTAATGATATTTTAATAATAACACTGATATTGGTATGCCTACTTTTCTTCAACACCGTTTTTTGCATTCCTTTAAAATTGTGGTTTCATCAATGAATAGAAGGCAGACATATTTGGTCCTTGGCACCTGATTTTAGGCAGTATTTAACATTAAGTACTAATATACTTATTGTCATCATTGGTGCTGGAAAACTTAAATCCCATGTTACCAAAAGTCTGTATTCTAGGTAATCAGATATCCCATGCTCAGTGAATCCACATTTATCCTGATGCTTCTGCATCTCATTCTTGGTAATCAACTTATTCAAAGTTATCCAATTTCCCAGCACAATAATAACTTTATGAAGCAGAACTAAAAGGATTATGAAAAATAAACACCCTGTACAGTAAGTAGTGGGAGCCAACAGTCAACAAAATAAGGAGAACAAAAAAGTCTACATATGTATTAGAGAATAGTGTTGTTCTTGTTGTCTTTCATTTTTGAAAAGGACCAATGACATTACAAGACATCAAAACTTGTTTGTGAATTTAATTTAAGTGAGGCCATTGCAGAAAGTGTTGGCCTTATTTTTTCGATGACTACTGCTTTATAGTATAGCTTAATATCTGGTACTGCTAGGCCACTTTCCTTCATGTTTTTTTTTTTCATTGTTTCCCTTGATATTCTTGATCTTTTGTTCTTCCAAATAAACTTTGTTATAGTTTTTTTTTCTAATTCAGTAAAAAAGTTTTTGGTAGTTTGATAGGTATGGCACTAAATAAGTAAATTAATTTGGGTATTATGGTCATTTTTATTACGTTAGCTCATCCTACCCATGAGCACGAAATGTTTTTTCAATTGTTTAGATCTAGTTTTAATTTTTTGGAAAGTGTTTTGTAGTTGTTTTTGGTATAATTCCTGTGTTTGTTTTGGTACATAGATTCCTAAGTATTTTATATTGTCTAGGGTAATTTTAAATGGTGTTTAAGAGATAGAAGGGAGGAACAGTGGAATAGACTTGGGGTAAGTGACACCAGAAAAACAGTGTATGATAAACGTAAAGAGCCCAACTTTTGGGATAAAAATCTACTATTTGACAAAAACTGCTGGGAAAATTGGAAAACGATATGGGAGAGATTAGGTTTAGATCAACATCTCATACCCTATACCAAGATAAATTCAGAATAGGTGAAAGACTTGAATATAAAGAAGGAAACTGTAAGTAAATTAGATGAACATAGAATAGTATACTTGTCAGATCTCTGGGAAAGGAAAGATTTTAAAACCAAGCAAGAGTTAAAAAAATTACAAAATGTAAAATAAATAATTTTGATTATATTAAATTAAAAAGTTTTTGTAAAACAAAAACAATGCAACCAGAACCAGAAGGGAAACAACAAACTGAGAAAAAATCTTTATAACAAAAAATTCTGACAAAGGTCTAATTACTCAAATATACAAGGAGCTAAATCAATTACATAAAAAAATCAAGCCATTCCCCAATTATTAAATGGGCAATGGACATGAATAGGCAGCTCTCAGATAAAGAAATCAAAAGTATCAATAAGTACATGAGAAAGTGTTCTAAATCTCTAATAATTAGAGAAATGCAAATGAAAAGAACTCTGAGGTACCACCTCACACCTAGTAGATTGGCTAACATAATAGCAGGGGAGAGTAATGAATGCTGGAGGGGATGTGGCAAAATTGGGATGTTAATACATTGCTGGTGGAATTGTGAACTGATCCAACCATTCTGGACAGCAATTTGTAATTATGCCCAAAGAGAGATAAAAGAATGCCTGCCCTTTGATCCAGCCATACCATTGCTGGGATTGTACCCCAAAGAGATCATAGATAAACAGACTTGTACAAAAATATTTATAGCTGCACTCTTTCTGTTGGCAAAAAAAACCTGGAAAATGAGGATATGCCCTTCAATTGGGGAATGGCTGAACCAATTGTGGTATATGCTGGTGATGAAATACTATTGTGCTCAAAGGAATAATAAACTGGAGGAATTCCATGTGAACTGGAAAGACCTCCAGGAATTGATGCAGAGTGAAAGGAGTAGAGCCAGAAGAACATTGTACACAGAGACTGATACACTGTGGTAAAATCGAATGTAATGGACGTCTGTACTAGCAGCAATACAATGACCCAGGACAATTCTGAGGGATTTATGGTAAAGATGCTACCCACATTGAGAGGAAGGACTGCAGGAGAGGAAACACAGAAGAAAAACAACTGTTTGAACACTCGGTTGATGAGGACATGGTTGGGGATATAGACCTGAAAGGACCACACCCATGTAACTATCAATAATATGTAAATAAGTCTTGACTGACCACGCATGTTAAAACCAGTGGAAATGTGAGTTAACTACAGGGTGGCGGTGGGGGGTTTGAGAGTGTGAAGAGTAAAGTAAAAACATGAATTATGTAACCATGGAAAATTTTTCTAAAAATAGAAAATTAAGAAAAAAAGGTTATTAGCCTCACACACTCTTCCAGATTCATCAAAATATAGTACTAGGAGAAAAGTAATGATACCTGGTGAAGGCCTGGAATGCAGTGGATGACCCTGGAGTCTTTGATACTTCTGCAACCTTTAAATGCTCGATAACACTTGCTTCAGCTACTTTTATAGTTATTGGAATAAATTATTCTCATTTTTTCTATTTCATCAGGGAAAATATTCACATCCTTGAGTTAGAAATCCCTCCTAACTCACTAATATAGTTGAGATCTGTTGATTACTCTGATTTAACTCATCTGGCAAGATGGTTTTATCATAATGTGGTTACTGCACATGCTATATAGTTTTTTGGAGTCACTTTAGAGTCAGGTGAGAGGTAGACCCCAGAAGTATCTTTCAGGGAATATTATAAGATTAAGTCTACCTCAAATTAAGACAAAACATTTAAGCAGCCCAACCAACAAGACTTATGGTAGTCTGAATTTGATCTGTGGTTAGATTTTTTTTAAAGCACCAATTGGCAAGCAGGTAATAGCAACAAAAAGGGATATTTAACTTACCTAATTATCAATGTTGATTCTTAATTTCATACAATATATGTATATAATCTGTCATCAGTTACATGGGAAGTAAAAGATTTTGTCACAACATATCATCCATCAACCTAGAGAAGAGAAGACATAGCTGTCTTCAAATATCATACAGTCACATGGAAGACTGAGGAAACTCATTCAACTTGACTTGAAATATAAAAGATGCGAATTACATAATTATTATTTTTCAAAAATATAATTGCTGCTACCTTTAGAGAAATTATTTCTCTCTCTCTGTCTCTCTCTTCTCCTCTTCTCACCCCAACTACACAAAGCATACAAACAAAAATTGAATCACCATCTTTTGGAGAGCATCACCACTTTTTTGACTCATTTGTTTTAGATCATGTGTTCATAGGGCTTGAGCTAATTGGTTATTTAGAGGTCATCAATCTGAAAATCATTTTTTAAAAGATTATTAAATTGCATATTATGAGACCACTATGTATGAGTGAAGGGTTTTTTCCAAGGTCATAAAGTAAGAGTCATAACTAGGATAACACCCACTCCTCTGATTCCATTTTTCAACTGTCTTATGTTAACGGGAATTCCAATTAATATAGGGAATGGAAGTGAGTCCTAATTACAGTAGTGTCAGTTATGTTAACTTGAAAGTTATCTTACCTTTCTCAGTCTCATTTTCCCAACTATAAAATGAGGTGGTTGGATAGATGGCCTCAAAGAGTTTTATAACCTTTTTTGGATAATACAATAGAGAAGAAAAACCCTAATATAATTTGTAATTTTTTGTAATTTGTATTTTGAAAACTTTTCTAATAACTTAATTTTGAAAATGAATGTGTGAGATATAATGAATCACAATCTATTCAATTAAGCAACAACAGAACAGAGTGAAGGACAAGGGAGCAGTCAATAATCCTTATTTCTACCCTGAATAACTTTTCTTAATTCCCGTTTCTTAGTAGAAATATGTAAAGGATTGTTGTACTTATTTGAAGACTTGTTATGTTTTATAAATATTAGTTGACTTGCTTGCTCTCCCAGCTTATAATCCAGCTTTTTCAAACAATTTAGGACACTGAAGAATATAATTATAATAACCAAAGAAGTGATTCTGTGCTCCCCATAGCTTTTCTTTATAACCTGTGACCCCACAAATATAACAAAACTATCCTTTAAATCAGACATCTGACTATGTTATTCCCCTTCATAAAAAACTACAAGGATTCCCTATGGCTCTTATGACAAAATATGAACACCTCAAGTTGGCATTTGGAGTCTTTCATGATCTAGTTTCAAACAGAAGGTACTTCCAGAATTGTTTCACATTATTTCCCTTCAATAATTCTGTCTGGATGTGCAGATTTTTCCCCAGTTCCAGCATTTAATTTTCAATCTTTGTATCTCTGTATAGCTTATATCCATGCATATAAAATAAGTCCTCCTGTCTTAGAAACTTAACTTTCTTCAAGGATCAATGACAAAGTCATTTCTACCAGAAACATTTACTCATCTTCCCGTATCTCAGAATTTACTCTATCCTCAATGAACTTCCATTTACTTTTTTTTTTATTTTAAACCCTTAACTTCTGTGTATTGACTTATAGGTGGAAGAGTGGTAAGGTTAGGCAATGGGGGTCAAGTGACTTGCCCAAGGTCACACAGCTGGGAAGAGTCTGAGGCTGGATTTGAACCTAGGACCTCCCATCTCTAGGCCTGGCTCTCAATCCACTGAGCTACCCAGCTGCCTTCTTTCCATTTACTTTTAAAATGTTTGTTACATTAAAATGTCCAGGTATCTCCTTCCATCCTTTATTCCCTATGCTAGAAAATGTATCATTTGACAATATTCATGTATATATACATATATATACACATTTATCTATCTATCTCTCTGTCTGTCTGTCTGTCTATTCATCTATCTTGCTTGCTTCTATTTATTAGTTCTTTCTCTAGAGGAAGACATACAGATGTTATTTGTCAAGCAACATTTCCTTTAGGTCATGTGATCATATGACTAGAGCTGATAGAATATTTAGAGACCATCAATATCTTGGTTCAATTCATTCTACTTGTTTTTCTCTTCATAATCCCATGTAGATCTTTCCACTTAAAAAAATAACCTGATCATTTCTTATTGGAAAATAGTATTCCATCACAATCATATGCCACAACTTTTTTAGCCATTCCCCAATTGATGAGCATCCTTTCAATTCCTAGTTCCTTGCCACCATAAAGAGAACTACTATAAATATTTTAGAATATATAGGTTATTGCCTTTTCCCCTGATCATCTTAGGAAACAGACTCAATGCTGATATTGGTGGGTCAAAGGATATATACAGTTGTATAAGTTTTGGGACATAATTACATATTGCCCTCCAAAATGGTTGGATCAGTTTAAGTTCCAACGACAGTGTATTAGTGTACCTATTTTTCCATATCTCCTTTAAAATTTGCCATTTTTTCCTTTTTTCCTTTTTTGCCAACTCAATAAGTTTGAGATATATCAATTGTTTTGAATTGCATTTCTATAAACAGTAATGATTTAGAACATTTCTTCATATAGTTATATATAACCTTGACTTTATCTGAAAACTCTGTTTTTATGAATTGTCTAACATTGGCTCCAAATTCTATTTATCTATGCTCCTGTTTTAGTAACCCCTAGAAGAATGGAAATCTCAAGGAAAATATTAAAATATGAAATAAAATGGAGGGGAAAACAAAAGAAAAGAAATATTGTACACAAACAAATTAGTTGATGAATTATGGTAATTTTCATGTTGACAATTTCTTAATAAACAAACAAATAATTTTGTCAAATAGTAAGATAAAATAATTAAGTTGTTTCTCCTCCTCCTCCTCTTCCTTCTTCCACATCTTATTATTCATTCTCTTTTTCCCCTGTACTAAGCAAGAATTTTAATTAAATAAAAATTAAACTCAAACAAAAGAATTGTGGTATCATCAGAAGTACCAGAATGGATGGGTATTCCCTTTCCTCAGTTCCTTCTGAATTTCAGAATTAACTGAATTGTTTGAAAGATCCTTTTTGTTACAAGGGGACAAAGGGAGATTGAGAATGAAAATTAAGAACTACTATACGCTTATGTTAAAATAAACCAGGGTGCCCAGGAACTAGGTTTATAGGTATTATTTTAGTAGTACCAATGTTTCATTTGGGATCAGTTTAATGAATATCTCCTTCAACTAATTATAAATTCTAAAATTATTACCATCTTCTCTGTGCAAAAGAGCAAGACATAGTAGAAAGAGTCTTAGACTTGTACAAAACAGGAATAGTTTTGGTTTCATTCCTTTCCTCAGTCCCAGGCTTTCACCTCAGATCACTATGTGTTGGTTTTCTTATCTGTAAAATTTAGATAGTAATAACATCTGCTTTAAGGTTTTGCATTGAGGATAAAATGAGGTGATATGTGTAAAGTTCTTTCCCAATTGGCAAAAGGCTATAAACATTAGGACTAATATTATTTTCACTTGTTGATTGATTATTCTATAATTTCAATATCAAGTGGGAATATGTAATAGAAAGAATAGTCCTATCATCTTAACTGAACTAAATTTTTATTAGTGATACCAACATTTTGAGTGAAAATGTATTTTTTTCAAACGTATGATCTATTATCTTAATGATTCTTGCCTGTTCAAGGATTGTGACAGGATTGCCTAGAAAGAAATCAATTTTGAAGTTTAAGCTGGATGTAGTGGATTGTGTAAGATTAAAGAATGAATTTTAATGAAAACACTGGATATCCATGGGCAATTCACTCAATTTCTCCGAGTCTCAGTTTTCTTAGTTATATAATGGAGAATATCTGTATTCGCTGTTATTGTGACATTTTCACTTTGTAATCCCATTTGTTTGGTTAGTTTTGCCAAAGATACTGGAGTGATTTGCCATTTCTTTCTCCAGCTCATTTTACAAATGAGGAAACTGATGCAGAAGATTAAATGACTTGCTCAGTGTCACATAGCTAGTAAGTGTCTGAGGCCATATATGAACTCAGATCTTCCTTACTTCAGACTTGATATTCTATCCACTGTGCCACCTATGTGTCAATAATATTTGTAGTACCTACGTTATAAGAGTGGTAGGAAAATCTAGTGAGATAATGTATATAAAATATGCATGGAGCAACAATGTATATATAGGGAGAACAGAACATCAAGACTGAAATGGGGAAGACCTGAGTTCAAATCCAGGCTCAAACACCTGCTATGTAACCTTAGAAAGTCACTTAACCTATTTGCTTTGGTTTCCTTATCTATAAAATGTGTACAATAATAGCGCCTCTTTGCCAGGGTTGTTTTGAGAATCAATATATGTGTTAGCTATTATTATGTATTATTTAAAACATTTAGAAATATTACATATTAATTCATATTTAATTTATTAATAATTTCTCTTTTTACACTTTTTTGCTTGTTTTTTTTTTTACCTTTTCCTTGACTAATGATCTAGATGACTAATATTTTAAACTATTCTACTTTTTTTAGAAAGGAATACTATGATAAAGAGTCACAGAGTAATTTTGTATTTGCCTATATCTATAAACACACACATATAGATAGATTTGATAAGATAATAGCATTTTTGTGTGCCTTGTTTAATGGAAAAGTCTTCTAAAAACAAGCATACTGTTTCACACATACTACTTCAAGTTGCTGAATAAAATAATGAATTAAATGGATTTTATGCCCATGCATATTTCAACATTGTGAAAACAACTCTTTAAATGTAGTTATTCTCTAATCAAGGAACTTGTCTCTTCTCCAATTATCAATAAACATAATTTCACCCTCAAATATAATATTTAATTCAAGAATAAACTTACACTGAATATCAAAAGAAGTTGCAGAATTAGTGTCAACTTGAATTGATAGAAAGTGTTTCCTCACCTGAAAGTTCATTATACTAATAAAACAACAGTCCAAATTCTCTCTATCCATTACTAAATAGAGATTACATAGAAAAGGCACAACTATAACTTCCTAACAGATACTCTCATACTTCTAAATCCAAGTGGATACATGTAAGGTGAACTGAGGAAATCCATTAATAATACAGGAAAATACAAGAATTGTTGCAGGAAAAAAATAGTATTTTTACAGTTCTAAAATGAATGTTTTGTTATCCAAAATTGAGCATAATGCTATAGTATTTAGTAGACACTTGCCTTTAGTAATAGATTTTTGTTACCTTGACTTATTGATGATCTACTAATTTCAAAATATCATGAAGGGGGGCAGCTGGGTAGCTCAGTGGAGTGAGAGTCAGGCCTAGAGACAGGAGGTCCTAGGTTCAAATCCGGCCTCAGACACTTCCCAGCTGTGTGACCCTGGGCAAGTCACTTGACCCCCATTGCCCACCCTTACCACTTTTACACCAAGGAGCCAATACACAGAAGTTAAGGTTTTAAAAGTAAAATTAATTAATTAATTAAGAAAATATCATGAAGGTATTTAAAGAGATTTGAAAAAAGAGGCTTAAGATACTGTACAAAACAACAGACTTTTGGAGTTGATTGTCCAAACAAGCTCAAGACAAAAAAAAACATAGAGTTTTATAAATACCATATGTTACAATATAAATAAAATTATATTTGGAGATAGAAGATTTAAATTCAATTATTATTAGCTAAGTCACCTTGGATGAATCTCTTGATCTATCTAGAAGTCCTACTTTTCTAGACCTCGGAGACCTCAGTTGGCTAGACCTGCTCTTCTGGTTTGAGAATGGGACCTGAAGGAACTCTGATGGTTCATGACTGGGGCATTCCATGTGGTGAGTGTAAAGACTGAATCTTCCTTAACTTCTCTTAAGGAACTTCCCTTTTACTAGAGACTTTGTGATTGAAGGTTTTGCTTCATTCACCTCTGAGGCCCTCCGGCCCTCCAGGCCTTTAGCCCTCTGAGTCTCCAGCCTTGGGATCAAGGCCAGATTTCCCTCAGCTGAGGGTTAATTAGATCTATCTGGATTAAACTAGGGGATCAGAGCAAATTACATACTGTGTTAAATTACTTATCCTATCTTATTCTCCTTCTTATATCCTTATTTCTTCTTTCTCTTCTCATTTGTAAATAAATTTCCATAAAAGTCATTTTAACTTGAAGTTAATCTTTAATTGGGGACTGATAATTGTTCAATCCCTTGGTGACCAGCCTTTAATATTTACCCAATAAAAACCCCTTTTCCCTCTTACATACGGTTTTAACAGGAAAAAGGAGGAAAGCATGCTTTCTAAGTTTGAGGAGAAAGGGTAAGATTATAAAGACAGGAAAGTATTCTTCTTTTATTTTTTAACCCTTTCTGTCTTATTAACCACTCTAAATCAGAATGATAGCAATAGTCAGGCAAAAAAGGTTAAGTGACTTGCCTAGGGTCACATAGCTAGGAAGTATCTGAGATCAGATTTAAACCCATTTAAACCCAGGCTTCCATTTGCTATGCTGCCTGTTGTATAAATGGAGATTTTGAACTTTGGACTTCATCCCCCATAAGTCCCTTAGTTTTCCCAAAATTCCCTTTAATCTTTCCTGAGCCTCCACATCTGTGTGGTCACTTTATTGTTTTATATTTGGCTATAACTTCTCCCTCTTTCTATTTTGTTCCTGGAAGGCGGTCAGTTAGTAACCTTTTAGTTAGGGTTTTGTTAGTTTAAAATATTCATAAATATAATATTTAGTAATTTTAATTTCCACACTGCCTCACTAATTCGCTTTCATTGCTTCCATTTCCTCATGGCCCACATCCTGCTCAGCTTCCTTCTCTCTCTGAAGTGACTGGTAACCTAACAACTGCCAAATATTACTCCCTTTCTCACTCTGTATTGTCTCTGACCTTTCTGCTGCACTGTATCAGACTCAAGAACTGAAACTTAGGAAACATTGGATTTAAATCTCATTTAAAGCAGATATTTATAAGCTGTGTGATGATGGTTAAGGTGTTTCTTCTTTTAGAACATCAGTTCCCTCTTCTGCAAATCTCACAGGATTGTTGTGAGTAAAGTACAAACTGTATGAATCTTAAGAAGCATTACAAAGGTAAGTTATTATTATTATCAATCACTATATTTTATGAAACACATAATTGTGGAAGTCATTGAAAGCCAAGAAGAAAATAAACAAAAATGTTTTAAAATGTATTTAGAAAATAACATTAAAATTATTTGGATAAGGAAAAAGAATGGAGATGGAAAGAAATCTTATAAGCTGGCTACAATAATCCAGGATGATTAGTATATTAGGGATATTGGTAAGAATGGAAAAGATGAGAAAGGCCACTATGTTATAGAAGTAACTTTCAGTCAATGCAGAATAAATCATTCCACTCTTCACTTTGTTTCTACTATGAATTTTTCTCTAGTGTAAATGGTATGTCTCTTTCACACCAGGATAAATATGGAAATATATTTTGTGGAATAACATATATACCATTCAAATCATATTTCCTGCCATCTTGGGAAGGAAGAGGAGTAGGAAAGAGGAGGACAACATAGTTCACAAAATATCTGGAACTGTTTAATGAAAATTATGTCAATGTAATCTGGGGGAAAAGAGTTCAGTAAAGTATAATCTATTCTGGGTAATTCATTTTATTATCTATTTATACCAGCAACGTATCTTAGATATCACCTAGTCTAACCATCTATGTTTATAGTTAATGAAATGAGCACCAATTGGTGCATTTAAAGAGGAAATTGGTGATTTTATAAATGGTAGAGTTTTGTCTTCCACAGTCTATCACTCCAGATTTTCTTGCTCCAAATCCAGTAATCCAGTGCTCTTTCTATATTAGCACAATGGTGAGATATGAGAATTGAGATAGAGGAAAGTCAAAAATAACCACGAGCTCAGCAACATGAAAGAAAAGGTGGAGTAAATTACAAAGCAGGAGTGAGGAAGTGACAAATAATGAGTTCCATTTGGGGAGATATTTGAGGATCTCTTGTGATATCCAGGTAAATATGATAAATTGGCAGTTTATAAAAGTAATCTAACTAGGAAATTGTCAAGCTGGAGACATGGCTTTGGAATCCACCTACATAGGGATAATCTTAGAAATAATTGAAAGCAAATAAAAGAATGATGGAGAAGAATACAGAGAAAAAGGGAGGATTAAGATAGAACCTTGAGGAGCACTTATATTAAGTGCATAGAAGAAAGAGTATAAAGACTCAGTCGTACAGAAGGAAGATATATATATATATATATAGAAGTGGAAACAGGAAGATAAGGTGTGGGAAATCCAGAATGGAAAATGTTTGATAAATAAGGGCATGGACAAACCAATTTGAATGTAAATATTATTGTTCAAAGAATATCAACATGTCTCTGTTTTTTTTAAAAATAATGTTTATATTCATGCACATATATACAAATACAGAAAGAATCTGTTTCTTCAGCTTGGGGAACTTCCACTGTGGGGCTTTACTGACAAATACATTAAGCAACTTTTGATTCAGTAGAAAATTCCTAGGGAGATTCCTGAAACATATAAAAGTTAAGTGACATGTCCTAGGTGAAATATCAAGTAAAGTTTACAGGCCGTTTTTGAATGCCTATTTCATTCTAACTCTAAACCTAGACTTTTATCCTTTAGGTCACATATATAGGCACTATTGTGTTACTAATATACAGGTTCATAAATATGGAGGTCTAAGGTGCCTCAGAGATCACCTAGTGAGACATCCTCATTTTATAAGTGAGAAAATTGATTTGATATGAGGTCATAGGCCCATACTAGAAAAGTCAGGATTTGACTAGAGGTCTTTGAACTCCAGAAGCTTCACTATTTCCATTATGCCAAACTATTTGTAAATATATAAAATGATAGCCATAAATACTGAAATATATATATATATATATAAAACTATAACTAGATATTGACATATACATCAACATAAATATTGCTGTGTGTTACAAAATAAACTTAAGCTATGTGGCCATAATGCCATGATACAAAAGTAAAACTTAAATTGTTTTCTGTTATTAATCTGTGCATGTAGCTAGGTGGTACAACGGATAGACCACTGAGTGTGGAACCAGAAAGACTCTTCTTCAAAACTGGCCTGAGATACTCCCCAGCTGTGTGACCCTGGGCAAGTCACTTCACCCTGTTTATCTCAGTTTCTTTATTTGTAATGTGAGCTGGAGAAGAAAATGTTAAACTAATCCAATATCTTTACTAAGAAAACCCTTAATGGGGTCATGAAGAGTAAAAAAACATTTGAATAACAACAACAGAATATATATTGTGAACATCTTCTGTGGCAGGAAAGGTGAATTGGACACCCAAATTAATTTACTTATTCAGTGTCATGCTTATCAAACTACCAAAAAGCTTTTTATAGAATTAGAAAAAAATATAACAAAGTTCATATGGAAGAAAAAAAGATCAAGAATATCAAGGTAAATAATGAAAAAAAAATGTAAAGGATGGGGGTCTAGCGGCACCAGGTCTTAAACTGTACTATAAAGCAGTGGTCATCAAAAAAATATGGTACTAAGAGACAGAAGGAGGGATCAGTGGAATAGACTAGGTATAAATGACCTCAGCAAGTTAGTCTAGCTTTTGGGACAAGAACTCACTATTTGACAAAAATTGCTTGGAAATTAGAAAACAGTATGGGAAAAATCAGGTCTAGATCAATATCTCACTGCCTATACCAAGATAAATGCAAAATAGGTAAATGACTTAAATATAGGGAACAAAATCATGAATAAATTAGGTGAACATAGACTAGTGTAACTGTCAGATCTGTGGGAAGGGAAGGAATTTAAGACCAAGTAAGAGACAGAAAACATTACAAAATGCAAAATGATTGATTTTTTATTACATCAAATTAAAAATTTTTTGTACAAATAAAACAAATGAAATCAAAATTATAAGGAAGGTAACAAACTGGGAGAACATTTTTAATAAAAAAATCTCTCTTACAAAGGTTTAATTTTCCTAAAATACAAGGAACTAAGTCAAATTTACAAAAAAATCAAGCCAATCCCCAATGGGCAAATGGTCAAGGGATATGAATAGGCAATTCTCAGATGAAGACATCAAAACTAGCAATAAGCACATAAAAAAGTGTTTTAAATTCCTACTGATTAGAGAAATGCAAATTAAAACAATGCTGAGGTAGGTAGTACCTTACACCTAGCAGATTGGCCAACA
The DNA here is from genome assembly GCF_016433145.1 of Gracilinanus agilis. Classification (NCBI taxonomy): domain Eukaryota; kingdom Metazoa; phylum Chordata; class Mammalia; order Didelphimorphia; family Didelphidae; genus Gracilinanus; species Gracilinanus agilis. The sequence goes on from NC_058133.1 coordinate 51,284,554, forward strand.
TGGCAGCAAAGAAAGGAGATAAATGTTGGAGGTGATGTGGCAAAATTGGGACACTAGTACACTTCTGATGGAGTTGTGAATTAATCCAACCATTCTGGAGGACAATTTGGAATTATGGCCAAATAGTTTTAAAAGATTGCTTGCCCTTTGGTACAGCCATACCACTACTGGGTTTGTACCCCTAAGAGATAATAAGGAAAATACTTGTTAAAAAATATGTATAGCTGGGCTCTTTGTGGTGGCAAAAAAATTGGAAAATGAGAGGGTGTCCATTTATTGGGGAATGCTTGAAAAACTGTGGTATCTGGTGGTGATGGAATTTCATTTTGCCAAAAGGAATAATGAACTGGAGAATTTCTATGAGAATTGGACAGACCTCCAAGAATTGATGCAGAGCAAAAGGACCAGAACCAGGAAAACATTGTACATTGAGATTGGTATATTGTGGCACAATCGAATGTAATAGACTTTTCTACTAGTAGCAATGCAATGATCCAGGACATCACTGAGGAACTTATGAGAAATTATGTCATTCATATCCAGAGAAAGAACTGTGAGAGTAGAAATGCAGAAGAATAACATGATTGATCTCATGGTTCGATGGGGTATGATTGGGGTGTTGGCATTAAAAGATTACTCTATTATAAATATGAATAGTAGAGAAATAGGTTTTGAACAATGATACACGTATAACCCAGTGGAATTTCTTGTTATCTCCAGGTGGGGGGAGAGAAGAGAGGTGGGAAAAATCATGAAACATGTAACCATGAAATAAAATTATTCTAAAAAAATAAATAAAACTAAAGGTCAATTAGATCTCTGGAAAACATTATTGTGTTTTTTTTTTAAAATTTCTTCCTCATTCAGTTAAGTATAATTCATGTTAGTTTTAGAAGTCTGTTTGGTAAACCAGGATGTCATTTACCTTGCTGTTCACATAAGGTAGGAGATATTAGATATGGGACAAGAAAATTAATCTTCCTGTCTACTAGACCACCTCTAGGTGTCCAGTATTATCTAGAGATATGGTTTCCAGAGAAAATGAAATGTAAGATACCATGCTCAGTCTTGTTTGGAGCAAATTGGACCAAGTAGGATTTAGGGTTTGAAGAGATCTTAGAAAATAAGTCTTTAAGAAGCCCCTCAATTTACATATGACTACATTGCGCCCTGGGGGAGATTGAAGGATTATTCAAGGGCACAGATAGTAAACAGAGCTTGGTTGGAACACTGAGATTCTGACTTCAAATCTTTCATTTTTCCCTAATATATCATAGTTTTCATGTTACATTCAGTTCTTCAGATCATCCTTCAGCAAAGATATTGACAAAGTAGAATGTCCATTGCTAGGGTTAGAAGCAGCTAAGTAGTACGGAGGATGGAACCCTGAGTCTAAAGCCAGGAAATCTAAGTTCAGATATAGCTTCAGATAATTAGTAGTTGTGTGGGCTATAGCAAATCATGACTTCTGTTTGTTTCATTTCCCTTAATTGTAATATGGGGATAATAAAAACATCTAACTCTCAAGGTTGTTATAAAGATGAAAAGTGTTATTTATAAAGTGATTATCACTTTATGTGCCTGACACATATATTGTTTAATAAGTATTTTTTTCCTTCCTTGAGTGACCAGGATGATGACATATTTGGAATCCTGCCACAAAATGGTAAGGGAAAAACTTAATATATTAAGCCTGAAGAAACAAATGGGAATATAGATGGTACTTGAGGAGTCTCTAAAATAATTTGAAATGCCAACTTGTGGAAGAAAAATTATACTTATTTGTTTTACTCCTAGAAGACAGGTCTAAGAATAATGGCTGGAAGTTGCACAAGAACAGATTTTGGCTCAAAATAAGAAAAAAAAATCTATCTTTACAATAAGAGTTGTCTCATGAGGTAGCAAATAACCTGTTCTTGGATCTTCTTGAGCAGAGGTAGAATAGATATTTTTGTGTGAAAAAATGAGTACATTTAAAAAAATTATACATGAAGTCCTTCTTGAGTTTGAAATTCTTCAATATTCATTTGAAAGCCACTATGCTAGATGTATTAATTTAAGTCTTATATAGAATGCCAAGAAATATGAGACATGGCCTCTCACTTCAATGTGTTTCCAACCTTAGTGTACTCAGTAATGAAATTGAGGGATATTTCATAAGTAGCTTTTTTGGTCCATTGGCATTGATATATTTTAATAAGCTTTAAAAAAAGATTTCAAACATCTTGGATGGAATCAGTATAAAAGATTTATTGGAAGAATCAAGTCATCACCTAACATTTACCTAACACTTGTTATGAGCCAGGCACTGTTCTAATCCCTCAGGATAAAAAGAAAAAGAAAAAAAGAATTCCATCACAAACATATGCCACAACTTTTTCAGACATTTCCCAATTGATAGGCATCTCTTCATTTTCCAGTTCTTTGACAACAGAAAGAGAGCTATTATAAGTATTTTATTTTATTTTTAAGGATTTTTAAATTTTTATTTTTTAAATATTTGTCCATGTTTAACATGACTCATTTTTACCTCCCCTCTCCTGGAGCTGACAAGCAATTCACTAGGTTGTTCAAATGTTATTCATTTTTGCAAATAGAGTAATCTTTAAAACCAAAACCCCAAAGCATGTATTCATATAAACAAGTGATGGATTATATGTTTTTCTTCTTCATTTCTACTCCCTCAGTTCTTTCTCTTGATGTCTATAGTATTATTTCTCATAAGGGGTTATCATTAATCATTGTATTGCTAGTAGCAGGGAAGTCCATTACATTAAATAGTTTCACAATGTTTCTCTTTTTCTGTATAATGCTTTCTTGGTTCTACTCATTTTACTCTGCATCAGTTCATTGAGGTTCTTCCAGTTCATATAGAAATCTGCTTGTTTATCATTCCTTATAGTATAATAGTATTCCATTACTATCATATACCACAATTTATTCAGCCATTTCCCTATCAAGAGAGACCCCCTCATTTTCCAATTTTTGGCACTACAAAGAGCATGGCTCTGAAAACATTTGGACAAACATTTTTCATTATTATTTTTTGGGGGTACAAAACCAGTAGTGTTATTGCTGGATAAAAGGGCATGCATTCTTTTAATGTTCTTTGAGCAAATTCCAAATTGCCTTCTGAATGGATAGGATTAATTCAAAACTTCACCAGCAATGCATTAGTGTACCAATTTTGCCACATCCCCTCTAATAGTTATTAATTTTCTCTACTGTAATATTGGCCAATATGTTAGATATCAGTTGTTTTGATTTGGATTTCTCTAATTAGGAGGGATTTAAAATGATTTTTCATGTGATTATTGATAGTTTTTATTTCTTCATCTGAAACCCGCTTATTCATATTCCTTGACTATTTTTCAATTGGGGAATAACTTGATGGCTTGTACCTTAGACATAGTTTTGTGTAAATTTAAGAAATTAGACCTTTGTCAAAGGTTTTTTGTTATATTTTCCCCCTATTTAGTTGTTTCCCTTCTAATTTTGGTTGCATTAGTTTGGTTTATATAAAACCTCTTTAATTTAATATAACTAAAATTATTTATTTCATAATTTAGAATGTTCTCTATCTTTTGCTTGGTCTTAAATTCTTTCCATTCCCATAGATCTGAAAGGTATACTATTCTCTGTTCACCTAATTTATTTTTGATTTCACTCTTTTTTGTCACCCAATTTGAATTTATCTTGGTATAGGATGTGAGATGATAATCTAATCCTAATTTCTCTCATACTGTTCTCCAATTTTCCCAGCAGTTTTTGTCAAATAGTGGGTTCTTGTGCCCCAAACATGGATCCTTGAGTTTATCAAACACTAGGTTGCTGATGTCATTTACCCCAAGTCTGTTCCAATGATCCAACCTTCTATCACTTAGCCAGTACCATATTGTTTTGATGATCACCACTTTATAGTACAATTTGAGATGTGGTACTGCTAGACCTCCATCCTTCCAAATTTTTATTTGTGCCCTTGATATTCTTGATCTTTTGTTCTTATAGATGAACTTTGTTATATTTTTTTCTAATTATATTAAAACAGGGTTTGGTAGTTTGATAGGTGTGGCACTGAATTAATAAATTAATTTCGGTAGGATTGTCATTTTTATTATATTATTTTATCCTACCCATGACCAATTAATGTTTTTTCCAATTTTTAGATCTAGTTTTATTTGTGTGATGAGTATTTTAGTAATTATATTCATATAATTCCTGAATTTGTCTTGGTAAGTAGATTCCCAAATATCTTATGTTGTCTAGTTTGATTTTAAATGGAGTTTCTCTTTCTAACTTGCTGTTGAATTTTGTTGGAAATGTATAGAAATGATGATTATTTGTGTGGGTTTATTTTGTACAATGCAACTTTGCTAAAATTATTAATTATTTTCCACAAACTTTTTAGTTGATTTTCTAAGATTCTCTAGGTATATCATTATATCATCTGAAAAGACTGATAGTTTAGTTTCCTCATTGCCTACTTGTTCCCTTCAATTACTTTTTCTTCTCTAATTACCGCTGCTAGCATTTCTAGTGCAATATTAAATAGTAGTGGTAATAATTTACATCCCTATTTCACTCCTACTCTTATTGGGGATGCCTCTAAATTATCCACATTGCAGTTGATACTTGCTGATGATTTTATTTTATTTACTTATTTATTTGCTAATCTTTTATTTTTTATTTTCTCAAATTTCTTTAATTATTATTTTGAATATTTTCCCATAGTTACATATTTCATGTTCTTTCCCTCTCCCCTAAACCCCCTAACCCACCTTAGTCAAGGCACAATTCCACTGGGTTTTACATGTATCATTGATCAAGACCTAATTCCATATTATTGATAGTTGGACTAGAGTTATCATTTAGTGTCTACATCTCCAATAACATCCCCATCAGCCCTTCTGTTCAAACAGTTGTTTTTCTTCTGTGTTTCTCCTCTCACAGTTCTTCCTCTGAATGTGGTTAGTTTTCTTTCTCATAAGTCCCTCAGCCTTGCTCTGGATCCTTGCATTGCTGCTAGTAAAGAAGTCTGTCATATTCGATTGTACCACAGTGTATCAATCTCTGTGTACAATGTTCTCCTGGATCTGCTACTTTCACTCTGCATCAATTCCTGGAGGTCATTCAAGTTCACATTATAAGGATGGGGGATGGGACAAAAAGAGCCAGAAGAAGGCCATTGATGACAATTACTAACAGTTGGGACCAGAGAGGATTCTGTTAATTCTTTAAGGGAGGAAGGAGGTGGAGGACTTCTGGCAGAGGACTGAGAGAGGGAGGAGGAGAACATCTCAGCTCGAATCCAGTCCTGAGGGCTTCCTGAGCATCCTTATTTTTTTTGTGCTATGGTTTTTCAAAATACATTTATATATATATAGTTAAAATTCCAATTTACATATAACATTTTTAACATTCATTTTTAAAAATTTCAAGTTCCAAATTGTCCCTCCCCTCCTGAGAATCCTTCTTTGGACATTGAAACCCCGATTCCCTGGTCAAAGGCACCCCATCACATCTCACCCAGCAAGACTTCAATCATCAAGTCAGCTAAGTTTGGGACTCCATTTTGGGAGTGATCTCTTGGGCTCCTTATTCCATTATCCAACCTTGCTGAGAGACCCTTTCTGGTTTGACTTGCAATTATAGAAAAGGATAGAAATAGAAACAGAAGGAGAAGGGACAAGGGGGAGACTCTTAGGAGTGGGAACCCCAAAAGTTCCCACCCAAGTGACAGGCACAGAAATAGAAAAGTGGGCACCACAAAATCCCTCTACCCCTCACCCCTTTCCCCAATCCCCATATTGATTTTAATAAAAGACATTCATTAGTCAGATAGCATTCCAGAGTGTCTGAGAGATGAGGGGTACGGGAATCACAGCTTAGTCTGGCTGCCTACATCTTGGAACCAGACCACCTACTGTGAAGTTGACTGAACTCTGGGGAAGCTTGCATGAACCTTGTCCTTATTCAGAATCCGATTGGGGTCCCCAATACCTGCTCTTATAGGGAAGCCTCATCCCTAACTACCGTGGGGCAGCATGACCATCCAGGTTTCATGGTGACACCCCCTCAAAGTCTCTCTCAGTATATATTCAGTGGAGGGGAGAGCTAGAAGAGAGTTGCACCTCATAGACTCTGACTCTCTCTCTCTCTCTCTCTCTCTCTCTCTCTCTCTCTCTCTCTCTCTCTCTCTCTCTCCCTTCTATCATAATATTGGTTACTGCCTCTGTTTATTCTTATAACATGAAATTCCTCCAGTTCTTTATTCCTTTGAATACAATAGTATTACATCACCAACAGATACAACAAGGTGTTCAGCCATTCCCCAATTGAAGAACATTCTCTTATTTTCCAATTTCTTTGCCACCACAAAGAGCATAGCTATAAGTAATTTTGTACAAGTTTTTTTTCCCTTATTATCTCTTTGGGGTATAAACCCAGTAGTGCTGTGGCTGGATCAAAAGGCAGATAGTCTTTTAAAGCTCTTTGGGTATAGTTCTAAATTGCCATACAGAATAGTTGGGTCAATTCACAACTGCACCAGCAATATATCAATATCCCAATTTTGCCACATTCCCTCCAACATTCATTACTCTCCCCTGCCGTCATTATAGCCAATCTGCTAGGTGTGAGATGATACCTCAGAGTTGTTTTGATTTTCATTTCTCTAATTCTTAGAGATTTAGAATACTTTTTCATGTCCTTATTGATAGTTGATTTCTTTATCTAAAAATTGCTCGTTCATGTCCCTTGATCATTTATCAATTGGGAGATGGCTTGATATTTTTTTTTTGTAAAATTGATTTAGCTCCTTGTATAATTGAGTAATTAGACCTTTGAGTATTTGTTATAAAGATTTTTTTCCAATTTGTTGCTTCCCTTCTAATTTTGGTAGCATTGGTTTTTTCTGTACAAAAACTTTTTAGTTTAATGTAGTCAATATTATTTATTTTACATTTTGTAATTTTTTCTAGCTCTTTCTTGGTTTTAAAATCTTTCCTTTCCCAGAGATCTGACAAGTATACTATTCTGTGCTCACCTAATTTGCTTATAGTTTCCTTCTTTATATTCAAGTCATTTACCCATTCTGAGTTTAGCTTTGTATAGGGTGTGAGATGTTGATCTAGACCCAATCTCTCCCATATTGCTTTCCAATTTCCCCAGCAATTTTTGTCAAGTAGTGGGTTTTTATCCCCAAAACTGGGTTCTTTGGGCTGAGGTCTCTTACACCTAGTCAATTCTACTGATGCTCCCTTCTGCCGTTTTGCCAGGACCATATTGTTTTGATGACTACTGCTTTATAGTATAGTTCAAGATCTGGTACTGCTAGGCCACCTTCCTTCACTTTTTTTTTCATGATTTCCCTTGATATTTTTGGTCTTTTGTTCTTCCAAATGAATGCTGTAATAGTTTTTTCTAATTCAGTAAAAAAGTTTTTTTGGCTATAATTGCACTAAATAATTAAATTAATTTGGATAGGATGCTCATTTTTATTATGTTATCTTTTCCTACCCATGAGCACTCAATGTTTTTCCAATTGTTTAGATCTAGTTTTAATTGTGTGGAAAGAGTTTTGTAGTTGTGTTTGCATAATTCCTGTGTTTGTCTTGGCAGATAGATTCCTAAGTATTTTATATTGTCTGGGGTGATTTTAAATGGAATTTCTCTTTCTAGCTCTTGATGCTGCAATGTTTTTGAAATATATAGGAATGCTATTGATTTATGTGTATTTATTTGTATCCTTCAATTTTGCTAAAGTTGTTGATTATTTCCACTAACAATTCTGTAGGATGTTTTAAGTAGACCATCATATCATTTGCAAAGAGTGATAGCTTGGTCTCCTCATTGCCTATTTTGATACCTTCAATTTCTTTTTCTTCTCTAATTGCTACTGCTAGTGTTTCCAGTACAATGTTAAATAATAGAGTTGACAATGGGCATCCTTGTTTCACACCTGATCTTATTTGGAATGCTTCTAATTTAATTTATCCCCATTGCAGTTGATGTTTGTTGATGGTTTTAGATATATACCATTTATTATTTTTAGGAAAGGCCCTTCTATTCCTATACTTTCTACTATTTTCAGTAGGAATGGGTGTTGTATTTTGTCAAAGGCTTCTTCAGCATCTATTGAGATAATCATGTGATTTTTGTTAGTTTGCTTGTAGATATGAACCATCCCTGTATTCCTGGTATAAATCTCACCTGATCTTGGTTTTTGTGGTTGGATAGCAAACTTTCCATTTAGTTCTGGTCTTTTCTGTGTAAATACTTGGAAATCTTCTCTCTTGTTGAATACCCATACTTTCTCCTGGAAGTGTATAGTCAGGTTTGATGGGTAGGTGATCCTTGGTTGTAGACTCAATTCTGTTGCCTTTCTGAATATCATGTTCCAAGCCTCCTGGTTTTGTATTGTGGAGGCTGCCAGATCCTGTGTGATCATGATTGGTGTTCCTTTATATCTGAATTGTCTCTTTCTGTCTTCTTGTAATATTTTTTTCTTTATCTTTTAAGCTCTTGAATTTGGAAATTATATTCCTAGGAGTTGTCTTTTGAGGGTTTAGTGTAGAGGGTGGTCTATGGATCCTTTCAATGTTTATTTTACCCTCTTGTTGAAGAAGATCAGGGCAGTTTTCTTGGATAATTTCTTGTAATATGGTGTCCAAATTTCTATTAATTTCTGCTTTTTTCAGGAAGACCAATGATTCTTCTCCACTAGACCTTTTTTCTTGATCTGTCATTCTCTCAGTGAGATATTTCATGTTTCCTCCTATTTTGTCATTCTTTTGACTTTATTAGTTCTTGCTGTCTTGTGAGGTCATTGGCTTCTACTTGCCCAATTCTGGCCTTTAGAGACTGGTTTTCTGCTATCATATTTTGATTTTCCTTTTAGGTTTGTTCTATCCTGTTTGCTAGCTGTTTAATTTTGATCTCCAATTTGCTTATCAATTCTTTTGATTTTGGGGTATCTTTCTCCAATTAGGAGTTTCTGTCTTTTAAACTGTTAATTTCCTTTTGAGCTATTTCCCACTGTCTTGCCAAATTTCTTCCATCTTTCTCATGATCTCAGATTTGAACTCTTCAAGATCTTGTGACCAATTTTCATTTTTTGGCAAGGTTTGGATAAGATTTCTTCTTTGTTCTCCTCTGCTGTCTGCTCTGTTGTCTGGATTTTTTCTGCATAAAAGTTATCGAGTGTTAAAGCTTTCTTCTTTAATTTTTCTCCTTGGAATTTCTTGGGCATGGTTTGCACTATTATTATGCTGTTTATCTTTCTCAGTCAGAAGTCTGGGTGAGGCAGGCAGGCTCTCTGTCTATTGAGCTGTGGAGCAGTTTTTGTCTTATTCACAGGGCAGTGCTGTCCCTCTCAGTTTTATCCTTGCCCCCATGGTCTGTGCTCTTTAGGCTCTTGGGGTTTCAAATCTAGCTATTTTCAGGGTCAAGCCTCCTGGTGGTCCTTTTCCTTGCTCTTCTGCCCAAAGCTCCTTTAAGAGTCTCAGTGTGCTGCTTCCACAGTCAGGCACCCCTCCACACTAGGCCCCCACCCAAGCACCCTGGGTCTGTACTCCAAGGTCTGCATTCAAAGTACAGGTTCTTTAGCCTCTTGGGGTTTCAATTCTTACTGCTCTTAGGAGCAGGCCCTAATGATCCCAGGTAGCTTCCAAGAACTTAATGAATGCCCCAAAGTTGCTCTAACTTCTGTGCACTGGCTTTGGCACTGTAGGTGGTCTGTGTGTGTGGAGTTGATCAGCTCACATTTTAGTGAGAGCTATTTCACCCCCTTATAGCATGTAAATACCCAAATTCCATGTTCCTTCAATGCTGTGCCCTATTGTAGAGTCCATTCTTTCATCTGGATTTGGTTTTTGTGTTCTTTTGTGGAGTCATGTGTAGGTGGGTTAGGAGAGATTAAGCATGCTGCTTCTAAACTGCAGCCATCTTAACCCAGAAGTCCTCTTGCTGATGATTTTAAGTAAATACTGTTTAATTATTTGAAGGAAAGGCCCTTTAATCCCTATACTTTCTAGTATTTTCAAAAGGAAGGGATGTTGTAATTTTTCTGTACCTATGGCTATAAGCATGTAATTGCTATTGGTTTCGTTGTTGATATGGTCAATTATAATGATTGTTTTCCAAATACTAAACCAGCCTTGTATTCCTGGTAGAAATCCTACCTGTTCATAATGAATAATCCTTGTGATAACTTCCTATAATCTTGTAAGTAGTATTTTATTTAAATTTTTTGCATCTATGTTCATTAAGGAAATTGGTCTACAGTATTCTTTCTCTGTTTTTTTTCTTCTTGGTTTCAGAAACAGTACCATATTCATATCACAAAAAGAATTTGATAAGATTCCTTCTTGCTTATTTTTTCATATAGTTTATAGAGTATTGGAATTAGATGTTCTTTAAATGTTTGATGGAATTCACTTGTCAGTTCATTTGGCCCTGGGAACTTTTTCTTAGGGAGTTCTTTGATGGCTTGTTCAATTTCTTTTTCTTATATGGGATTATTTAAGTATTCAATTTCTTCTTTTTTTAATCTAGGTAATGCATATTTTTGTAAATATTCATCTATTTCACCTCGATTGCCATATTTATTGTTGTGTAATTTGGCAAAATAGCTATTAATAATTGCCTAAATTTCATCTTCATTATTCTACCCTTTTTATTCATGATATGATTGTTTGATTCTCTTCTTTCTTTTTTAATTAGATTAATTAATAGTTTATCTATTTTATTTGTTCTTTTTTTCAAGATATCCACTCTTAGTTTCATTTATTAATTCAATATATTTTTTATTTCAATTTTATTAATTTCTGCTTTGATTTATAGGATTTTTACTTTGGTCTTTATCTGAGGGTTTTAAATTTGTTCTTTAGTTGCATGCCAAGTTCTTTGATCTTTTCTTTCTCTTTTTTGTTATTATAGGCAGTCAGAGATATAAATTTTTCCCTGAGTACTGCTTTGACTTTATCACAAAGATTTTTATATATTGTCTCCACATTATCATTCTCTTCAATGAAATCAATAATTGTTTCTCTGATTTGTTCTTTATCCAACCAGTTTTGAAGAATTTTATTATTTAATTTCCAATTAATTTTTAATTTAATTTGCATCTTCATGAGTCCTTACTAATTATAATTTTATCATATTATGATCTGAAAAAGTTGCATTCATTAATTCTACTTTTCTAAATGTTTGCAAAATTTTATGCTCTTGTATATGGTCAGTCTTTGTATTTGTATCGTTTGCTACTGAAAAGAAGATATATTCCTTTTAATCCATATTCAATTTTTTCCAGATATCTATTTACTCATTTTTCTAAAATTTCATTCACATCAATTACTTCTTTATTGTTTATTTTTTATTTGATTTATCTATATCTGATAGGAGAAGTTTGAGGTCTTCCACTTGTATAGGTTTACTACTTATTTCCTCCTTATGCTCCAATAGTTTCTCCTTTAAATATGTGGAAGCTATATCATTTAATGCATATCTATTGGGTACTGATATTTCTTCATTGTCCATACTGCCTATTATCAGGATGTAATTACCTTCCTTATCTTTTTTAATCATATCTATTTTTGCTTTAATTTTTTCAGAGATCACGAGTGCTACTCTTGTCTTTTTTTCCTCAGTTGATACCCAATAAATTCTCTTCAGCCTCTTATCTTTTCCCTATGTGTGTCTACCTGCCTCACATGTATTTCCTGTAAACAGCATATGGTTGGATTTTGGTTTTTAATCCACTCCGCTATATGCTTCCTTTTTATGGATGAGTTCAACCTTTCCATATTCACAGTTTTGATTACCTTCTGTGTATTCCCCATCATTTTAATTTAAAATTTTATTCCTGCCCTTTTTCCTTTCCCTATTTCCCTACACCCAAGTGTTTTGTGTTTAATCATTCCCCCTTTTCCCCACTTACTCCCCTTCCCACACCCTCCATTTTTATTCCCCTCCTACTTCTCTTTAGGGTCTTTAAATAACTCACCCAACTTTTCCCTTCTTTATATTACCTTTCCTCCTCACACCACCCCCTTCCTTCTTTTTCTTCTACCTCTCTGTAGCATAAGATAGGATTCCATGCATAAACAAATGTAGTTGTTCTTTCCTCTCTGAACCAATTTCACTGAGAGTAAATTTTGAGTATTGCCTGTTACCGCCCTTCTGCCTTTTGTTACTAAAGGGAAAATCCACTTCTCTTCTCATTGAAAAGTAAACTTTGTAAGTTACTTTTCTTCATCTTCTTCTTATCTCTTTATATTTTACTAAATCCATGTTTTTCTTCCTAACATATGCTATCACATTTTGTCTTTATTTAACAGTAATTTCCAGGGGTAATTATTTATTCTTATCAACTTCGATTAGGACTATTTTTATAATGAAGAAAAACAATAAGGCAAATTCACTTTGGCAATTCTATAAACATGCTGTTTATTTTGCTTTGTATCAGTTCAAATGAATCTTCCCATTTTTCCATTTCTGATTGCAGAAAAATATCTTATTTCATCCATGTACCATAATTTACCAGGTATTATCTCTACTTACTTCACATATGATTACATGTTCAAAAACAAGTTCTTCTTGTTCTGGGCTCTTTTATGCTCAAGACCACCTTAAACTTATTCTAGCTTTAGCTTAATTCAGTTCTGTAACATGGGTAAAGCTTTTTGCACATGATGCTTCAGCAATAGCTGTAGTCTGAAATCCATGAAGAGTGAATTGGTGATTGAAAAGATTAAAAGTAGAGTTTCAAATTTGGCTTTGGCATTTGGGTCAGGGATAGGAAATAAAGAGGTAGCATTAGGAGGAAAGGATGTGATACTTAATCTCAACTAACTACATTTCATTTTTTCAGAAGGCAATAATGCTTGATCATTCAAGATGACTTAGAAAAATATGTATGGAATTCCAATGGCATTTTCTTTTAGAATGAAGATGTGAAACTTCTCTATTGAATATTTTCCTGTGTTCATGTATTCTCCTCAGTTTTTTTTTCTTTTTAGGAAATCCAATATATTATTAATTCTCTAGAAAGATAGATCCAAAGAAGTTAAAATAGATTTTTGAATGCATCCTAGACATACATCTTGAAAACATATTTTTGTAAGGATCTTATTGTATGAAATTAATTTGTTGATCCTTCTGCCAATCACCAGCCAGTGACGAGAAGATACAACTTACAACATATTTGTATTAAGCAATATATAAGTACAGACGGCAGGGCATAATAGAACAAGAATGACTTTTGAATCAGAAGACTTGAGTTGAAGTCCTGACATTGATCTTGTATAATTCTGAATTATACAAACTTGTTGAATTTCATTTTTCTCATTTCTCAAGTGGAATATATAATGTTTTTATTATTCATATCATTGGACTATTGTACAACAAATACTTTTTAAATCTTAAATAATGATGAGTGTGACAAATTTTTTTTAAATCAAATTTACAATGTATTTCAATGGGCCTACTATTTCACCTATGCAAAAGCTTAATTTGAGCAAACAGATTGCAACATGGACACTCCCACTTAAACCCAAAGATTCACTTTTATTCCTGTTAGAAGCCCCTTGTACATTATTTCATGAAGTCAGAATGTAGTTACATAACAATAAAGTTATAGTTTGTAAAACAGTTACTACTAGTCCATAATACAGGCATTTGCTATGAATGCTTCTTTGACTGGCTCAAAGAAAGAATAGTATGATTGGCCCAGAAAATGGGTTAGTCAAGCCTCTGAGTGGTTAAATACTGAGGCCTACATGAGTTTAATTTGGAAGTTATTTTTTTATTGGAGTCCAAGGGAAAAGTTATTCAGGGATAACCTGTAGCATGTTTGAACTTGTCAGGCAGGGTGAAAAAAATGAGGAAGTTAGGTGAGAGTAAAAAGTATACTGTGTGTTATAGGAAATGTGGATGTCAGTGAAGAAGAACCATGAGTTTTGGATATTTTATATTGGAGATATTGTAAAATAGGCAGTAATAATCTGAGAGAGGAATTCTGTATTTCTAGATTATGAGGGTGGAATGATAATTTGGATGATGATTCTTTTGAAAATTTTGACATTACTGGATATTGTAAATTGTGAATGAAGATAGACATGATGAGAAATTAAAAGAAATCCTTCAAGTAAGGAGAATTCCTATGCCAGAGAGTAACAAAGGGAAGGGTGGGATTTTCTTTTTCTGCCTTCCACTTGACATCAATCTTGACATGAGTCAACCAAATGAGAAGAAGCCAACATATCTAGCAAGAAGAACACAGACACAGGCACAGACACACACACACACACAGACACACACACAGACACACACACAGACACACACACACACACACACACACACACACACACACACACACACACACATGACAAACATCAATATAGTGGTGCCCAAGGATAGAAGCAGCTTTAAAAAGAACAAAGACTCTTATAATCACTCATTAAACACAGGACAGAAGCAGACTGTGGCAATACATTGTGAACCCTGATGACAGTTGAAGAGGAAGGTAAAACATTCTATTTTTAGTAATTATATGCTCATAAATTTTTATTGCTTCTCAAATTGTAGAAGAGGCTATATAGCCAAGAGAGAGTCATCATCTCAGGCAGGAAGACTGGGGAGCAAGTCCCACCTTTGCAACAAATCAGTTGTGTGACTGTGGACAATGGATTTGATATCTTAGTGCCTGAAAGAATTTTCCAAGAATATAAGTCACAGAGAATTTTCTAAAACTGTAAGTGCTGACTAAAATTGGTAGAGTTTTCTTATCTAGAAATGTTCTCTTTCTGTAAAATGACAAGCCTAGCTACTGTCCTCTAATTTATCCTTTAAAATTAGTAAGTCACTTACAGATTGCAGCAGTTTGTGGTCCACTAATGTTTCATTGCTTTCCCATCTTGTGACTGAATAATTGGGAAAAACCTCTCTTTAATATCATGTATCCTGATGCCCAGAATCTTTCTAGTAGGCTAGTTTTAACTGAAGTTGTTAGAACTTATTAGAAACAAACAAAAACCCTTCACTAACTTTCTTAAGACCAATTCTTTCTGTTATTATTATAAAATCCTAAATATTAAAGGCAGGAGGGATACTGGTATTCATTTATTTCAGTCTCCTTCATTGAGATGAAGAAACAGAGATGTTGAAAGGTCTTTTCCAGAACTGACATATTTTGATCCCTTTACTAAAACCACACACATACAAACAATTCACAAATAAACTTGAAAGAAAGTGCAGTCTATCCAAAATACAAGTTTGTCTCTTTCAAAGGAAAGCTCATTTTTTAAAAGTATATGTGATTCTGCAACAGCAAAATCAAGAAAATATTAAGGCATTTTCCAAATCATAAGCTCTTGAAAAGAAAAATGAAACTTCATAGTGCAGCAAAGGATAATTCTTTTAAAAGAATCCTCATCACAGCCATTTACCTGTGAATGAAGCTCCTAAAAATGAACCACATCACATTAAGGATCATGTCCAAAATTCATTTCCTCTTCAGAATTCAACATAAGGTACTTTGGTGAATAAAATAGAAGGCAGTCACAATGCTTATACATCTACTTGTAAAAGAGGATTAAAATACTCCATTGGCAAGAAACAGTTTCCATCATACCATCTTGAGTATAGGTATAACCCTAGTATATGTGTTTTGTCTAAATGTTGCTGACTATATAAACAAATTCTCTCTCATGAATAGAAAACAATCTGTCTTTCCATTTGCAAAGGTCTAAGAAGATACCTTGAGGGGATTCAGCTGGACTTTCAGACTAAATACTGGATGCATTCTCAGAATCTGGAATTTTAGTTTCAAGGTGAACACTATATACCTAGATGTTTTTAAGGTTGAAGGTAAAGATATTATGTATCTTGCATTTTATTTGGAATTTTTCTGTTGTCAGATACTTGCTTAGTCCTAAATGTGTTTTCTTGTTTAGCAGTTGTATACTATGGTTCCATCCCAAATGGTCATTCTGGTGAACTCAGGGAACTCTTTAATTGCCAGCTGAGGCCACTTATTTAATTTCATCTTCCCTTACTATCACAAATGCCATTTGACTTTATGAAGGAATTCTTGACTCAAAGCTATTAAATTTGTGCCAGTGCAAGTCAAGCATTCAACAAGCATGTAATAGGCAACTTCTATTGGCTGGATGTTGGAATGCAAAGAATCACAAAAACATCATTTGCCCTCAAAGAGCTCACAATCAAATTTTGTATGATTGGGTTTTGTTACCAGGATTGCCTACCTATGTGGCAAAAGAATCTAGAGTCTATACTTGTTTTCTTTCAATTTTTTGAATCTGTCTTACCTATATCTTTTTACTTTTTTTTAAATTTGAGATTATATTGGGGACTCGTGGATTTCCTGGGATTTAATGATGATAATTTAAATTTAGATTATACTTTAACATTTCTAAATCACTTTACAGGAATTATCTCACCCTTCCCCATAACAATAAATGTGAAATACACATTTCTTTCAGCTCAACATCTAAAATCCTCCATTATCTGGCTCCCACTGATTTTTCCAATCCATCTTTCACAAATTCTTCATTCCAGTCAAACTGCTTTGTGTCTGACAGGGAAGAGGTACATGTGTACGTTTTTTGCCAGATATATTAACCTCTAGTGGTTTCATAATTCTGATATAAAGGCTGATGGGGATGTGGGGAGCAGAGGAGAAAATAAAAATCCAATCTATCCACTAAGAAGTAGATGATCTCCTCTCTCCTTTCTCCTCCTAATTTTATAGGGGAGAAAGTTCCAATAGAGAGATTTATTGTCTTATCAAAGTCACAAAGCTAGCAACTATTTCAGGGAGAATTTAGACCCAGTTTGGAATTCAAATCTCATCACTGATGTCATTTTACTTGAAAGTAATGCGATGAATCCATGTTCCTATTTTCCACAAATATAGCTTATAAGAACATTTTGAGGTATCAGTGGTTGGTAGGGGTTTCATTATTGTTTTTGCATGTAAAGAATCAACAAGCAGGTGAAATGATACCATTTTTTCGTGCTAATGCCCAGAATTTCTTCTAATTTCTTAACATCTCTTTGTTGTTTAGTTGTTCTTGGTAATATATGATTCTTTTGATCCCAATTGAGATTTTCTTGGCAAAGATACTGGAGTCATTTGAAATTTCTTTCTCCAGCTCATTTTACAATTGAGAAAACTGAAGTAAACAGAGTTAAGTGACTTGCCCAGGGTCACATATCTATTGAGTATGAAATTGTAGTTGAACTCAGTTATTCCTTCTCATAAGTCCCTTCGGATTGTCCTGGATCATTGCATTGCTACTAGTAGCAAAGTCCATTACATTTGATCATTTCACAATGTTTTGCTTTCTGTATATAATGTTCTCTTGGTTCTTCTCATTTCACTCTGCATCGGTTCATGGAGGTTCTTTCAGTTCATATAGAAATCCTCCAGTTCACCATTCCTTATAGCACAATAATATTCCATCACCATCATAAACCACAATTTGTTCAGCCATTTCCTAATCTATCATAGTCTTTCGAGGTGACATTTTATAGGAGCTATATTTACCATAGAAATTAGATGGGGCATTTGAGAGAGTACTCAGTCTGGAGTCAAGAAGATCTTAGTTCAAATCAAGGCTCAAACACTTCTTAACACTATGACTCTGGGCAAGTCACTTAATCTCTACCTCAGTTTCCTTATCTAGACAAATTAATAGAGTTTACTTCACAAAGGTGTTGTGAGGGTCATATAAGACAATATGGAAAATGCTGTTAGCACACTGCCTAACACACAATTAGAGCAACATAAATGGTTATTTTCTCCCTGCCACATTTTTCAAAAAGTTTAAGTCTCATACTGTTAGTAAATGATAAACATTGGGAAAAGTGCATTTAGTAGAGGCTCATTAGCAATAGTTTCAAAATATTTATAACAGTGAAGGCTACTCTTCCCATCTTGAGACAAGACTTATTTATTCTTTTGTTGAGGATCCAATTTACCTCTGTTAGATAAATTTGGAATAGGGATAGAGTTTATTTCGTGTTCAAAACTGTGCTAAGCATTTGGAATATAAATACAAAGAAAGAAAGACAATCCCTACCCCTAAGGAGCTTACATTTTAATAAAGGAAAACACTTCATTAAAGGAAATGGAATGATGGTGGGGTTGTGGAGAAAAGTACTTGATGGAAGAAAATTAAGGAAAAATTGGGATTGCAGCCTGATGAGAAATGCACATTCTGAGAGGAGACATAAATCAAAGACAGGGATCCCAGAAGTAGAGAATATTTCTAAGACAGAAATTTCAGAGTTGACATGATCTTACAGAATGAAAAGGCTTCTATGGTTTTATGGAGAAGTCTGAAGTATGGCCTGGCAAATTACAATATGCTATGTGTGAAAACTCAAAGTTCCTATACTACCTCCCTTGATTCCAATTCCCTCCTCAACAGAAGAATTTGTTTACAGCCTATAGAGAGCATAAAGAATATGTAATATCTTTCCTCTTCTTCCTTTACTTATACCTCAGAACTCCCTTTATAATCCTTAGTTCTCTCTTTACTTGACCCAATCTTTGTTAAAGAAGTGGCTCTTCTCCTTCATAAAGCTGATCTATTTGCTTGCATATTTTATACAGTTTCCTGTCCCTAGTTATCTTGATTTTCTCCATTTTTTATAATCTCCAATAGTTCTATCTTGTATGATCACTTCTTTTCAGTTCCTTTTATAATCCTTCCACTTACCAAGTATGAACTTTGATTAAATCCATTAAGTATAGTTATCAAGTTTTTGGAAATGACTGTCAAAACTATAAATCTAGATTAATTTCTTCTTTTAAAAGCTAATTCCATATAATCAACTATTGCTAGATATATTCACTTGGAAGTCCTGTGTCTCAAACTCAGTATGTTCAAGTCAGAGTTCATTATATTTTCCAGAAACGCCTTCCCATTTCTGTTGATGAAACAGCCATCTTTATATACACTCAGGTGTACAATCTTGGAATTACACTACTCTTTACTCTCCAACAAATCCTGGATCTAATCATTTCCCAAGTCTTGGTGTTGCATCTCTACATTAAGTTCAGGTCCTTATCTCCTCCTTTTAGTATATTGAAACAGCATTTTTATTTAGAGAATTGGTCTGCTGCTTCCAATCCTTTCCTTTCCATATAACTTTCAAATTTATATTTCCCAAGCATTGATCTGATTATGGCAACCCCCTATAAAAAACTATTAACTCCTTATTACTTTTATGAGGAAATGCACATTTAAAAAATTCATCCTGACACCTAAGGTCCTCTGCAATCTGATTCCTACTGATTTTTCTAATTCATCTTTCACACATTTTCCATTACAGTCAAAGTTGTCTGTCCCTGTATAAGAAATTTTATCTCCTGAATCCTCTATTCTATGCATTTGGTCCACCATAAATGGAATGTGCTTTGTCCTCTTTTTTCATCATAAAATTCTAGTTTCTTGCAAAAAACAACTAAGGCATCATCTACATGAGGTCATAATCCTACAATTTTTATCTCTGTCTTTTTCTCAAAATAAATTTTCCACAATACATAGTAGGTAATGACCATAGTGATCTAGTGTTGTATAAATACAAAGATCCCAATTTGGGGGACGAAGTCTCACTATTTGACAAAAAGAGCTGGGGAAAACTGAAAGCAATTCAGTAGGAACTAGATAAAGAACAATATCTGAAACAGTATAGCAAGCTAAAGTCAAAATGGGTACATGAATTAGATATAAAAGGTGATAACATGAGCAAATTAGGGGAGCATAGAATAGTTTAGTGTCAGGTTGGTGGATAAGGAAATAATATATGAAAAAATAGATATAGAGAGCATTTTGAGATGTAAAGTTTTTGACTCCTGAAGTGCTAGCAATATGACTGGAATACAGTATGTTCAAGAGAACAAGATAAAAAAGAACAATAAAGACAATATTAAAAATAAAAGTTTTATCGTTTCTTTGCTAGCACTTCAGGGGTCAAAAATTTGATGATTCTTCATTTTGATGAGATTATTAAGGAAAAAAATTCCAAACTTCTCAAATAAATAAAAATTTAGCAATATTTATAATTAATTGGTTAATATTGCTTTTTATGTATGGCATACCTAAATATCCTGACTCTATAACAGTCACTTAATCTTTTCTGGCCTTAGGTTTCTCATCAATAACATGAGGCAGTTGAATTAAATGGCCATGAAGATCTTTTCTAGCTCTAAAGCTGTGATCCTACAACCTATCATTCATTTCTTCTGGAAAATTCTATATTCATCCTCAGAGTGGGAGCATTTTTCAAACTGTTGCTTTAATGTGTGAAGTGGCAATCTGTGGTATTATTATCATTGGACCACCAGAATGATTTAAACCCTGAGCTTTACTGAATTTTTGTAGATTAAGCATAAACATTGGTGCTTCACCAACTGCCACTCTGCCTTTTGGGTATACTTGTATTTCAACTGACATTTTCTTCAAAGAATTATAAAGGGGGAAAAAGTGTTATTTTATGGATTTATTGTAGTATGGCTTGGAGCTAGAGATAATTCATGCCAGATAAAAATGAGAATATTTCATGAAACCATGCATCTAAATAGTTGGTGCAGGTTGGGAGCAGACAGGGTGAAAAAGGGACCCTTGAAAAATTAAATAGTCCTAAATTCATTTTTGTGGACTCTCTTTTAGAGGAAAATAGTCACGGATTTGGTCAGATTCTGAAACCCAAGGCTCCATATTAATTCACAGTATCTTCCAACTTTAGAATTAAAGTGGATAAGTAGAAACTGGATTAATGAAAATAAATAACAAATCACAGGTTATTTAATTTCTGTTTTTCCAAAGCCCTGTACATATGAAACTTAAAGATTTATTACTAATAAGTTAATTTAGTAGTCAACATAATTCATTTCTATCAATATTTATTAAGCTTCTATCATATGTGCATGATACTAGACAAGCTTCTAAGGGGAAATCTCTATAAATGCCTCATTTCCTTTACTCAAAAAGCAGACTAAATTTAAGATGGCAGTGTAGCAGAGTGGAAATAACAATGTGATTTCAGAGGACTTGAGTTTGATTTCCATTTCTTCTGCTTATTGCTTGTTTGACCATGTTCAAGTCACTTAATGTGCTGGGGTCTTGACTTCTTCATTTTCAAATGCGAGAACTGAACTTGGTGTGCACTGAAATTCCTTCTAGCTCTAGCTCATTAAATCTGTGACCTTGGATCTCATCAGTTATAGCTGTTTCCTGTAATAGTATTATTTGCGACCCATTAATGTCCAACTTTTTTATACTATTGTCATGGACTTGTATTAATTAGTCCTAGTTAGTTGTATTAATTAGTCCTAATTACCAAACATCCTATGGACAACCTCACTTTCTCACAATAGCATGATAATCTTTTTATTATTTCTTAACTGACCTCTTATCTTATTCCCCATAGAAGTCATTACAAAACTTTTTTCTCAACCATCCCACAACTCTTATTTTATATATTTTATATCTTTTTATATATTTTATATCTTTTGTGTCTTCTCTTCTGAGAATCTCATCTCTTAATTTTCTGAGAAATTAAGTCATTTAGAATCAGCTCCTTCTTCATTTTTAAGTGAGCTTATCTTCACTTTAAAATGTTTTTGCATAATATATTCTCTCTTCCTTTCCTCAAGATTTTTATAAGGTAGTCCTGCTTCTCAAGGACTTCTTATCTTCTCTCTCAGGTTACTTTATATGACTTCTTATCTTCTCTATCAGGTTACTTTAACAATCTTCCTCCTTAGTTATTATCTCTGATAGTCTTTTCTCCATCTTCATCCATATTGACCACTAATATATTTGACATTATTGGCCATTATCTTTTCTTGCATATTCTATTATTTCGTGATTTTTGTGAGACAAGTCTATCACTAGGTTTTCTTCTACCTCATTCTTCTTCTGGACATTCCTCTTCAAACTGACTCATAATACAATTTTCACTTCTAACTGTAGGTAGACTTCAAATCTCCATTTTGAATCATATCTCTCTATATTATTTTATTTGGTGAAATTATCAAATCGTATATGTTCAATTAACATATTAATTAGAATGATTTATAGAATTATATATCCAGCCCTAGTTCCTTCCCTCAATTTCAGTCCAACCTCTCCAAGTACCTGTTTGACATCTCAGATTCTAAGTCCTAGAGATATCTCTATTTTGAAATCTTCAAAAGAAATTATCAATAAGCATTATCATGTACATACTATGTATTAGGCACTGTGCTAAGAATAAAGGCAGGCAAAAACAATGGATTGTTTTTATTATAATAAAAGATACCATATAGAAATAATTAGGTATATATGTGATATATGAAGAATAAACAAAAGTCAGTCTGAAAAGAACAAATGGCTGGAAAGACTAGGAAAGCTATGCAAAAAGTGGGTTTTTGAACTGAGTCTTTAAGGAAACTAAGGGAACTAAGAATGTGTAGTGAAGAGTGAAAATATTCTAAGTATGGAGGTACCAAGTACAACCAAAGAGTGACAGGATATGGAGTGCCAACTTGGCTAATGATGGAGGATGAATGAGAGTGTTGAGGCAGTGAAATAAATTCCAAGGTTATTTCAATAATTCAGATGAGGGATAATGATAATATGTACTTGGGTTATGCCTGTTTTAGGGGAGAGAATGAAGCACACAAGAGACGTTGTGAAAGTAGAAAGGACAAGATACAGTAACAGACAATGTGTGGTGTGAGTGAGAGGGAAGAATCAAGGATGATGCCAAGATTAGGATGCCTGGGGGGTGGGGATAGTTGTGAACTCTCCAAAATAATTTATATTTTACCTCAAATCTACCTCTTATCCAAACTTCCCTATTTTTGTGATAGGCAAACCCATTCTTCCATTCTTTCAAGTTTGCAAACTTAGCATTATTCTCAGCTTCTCACTTATCCTCACTCAACATATCTAATCAGTTGACAAACCATGTTTACACTTTCTCAGTATCTTTCAGGCATAACTTTTTCTCTCTCTTACAAAGCTTTTTATCCTTTTATCTTTTCATGGATCCATCTAGTAATCTGATGAAACCTATGGATCCCAAAAACAGAGTATTTTAAAGGAATCAAATAACTTACATATAGATTAAAAAATTAGGGAGTAGAAAAAAGTATAGATATAAATATGTTTGTGTGTATATACACACATAAATACACACATTTATATATTACATATATGAAATTTCATGAAAATAATACTCATGCATATAACTCATAAGAGACAAAACATGTTCACCATCTTCAGTCATTACTTCTCTCATAGAATACTGCAATTGTCCTTTCTTTCCCTCATATTTAGCTCACTTTCACATAGAAGTCAAAAAGAATGCAACCTTCTCAACAATCTGTGGGAGGTTTTCAGATGTAGAGTAGAAGTGTATAGATTTTCTTCCTTGATAAAACATGATCTCAATATGAAAGGAATTCTTTAATTTTCCCTTTCTTTTTATATATTCATGTCCCCAATGTCTGATACTATATGGTGACTTCTCTTGTAATCTTAAGGATATCAATGAAGCACTGAAACTACCCACATATTTTCCTTGTCCCTTGCCATATAATAAGTCTACTTTTCATTTTACCCAAAAAAAATCACGCTAATGGCAAAACAAAATATGTAATGCCGATTAAAATAGTATACAAGATTTTCTAAATATTTTAGTGAAGTTTCTAAGTTTATAGCTTAGAACTTAAATAATGTACTAAAGCATAGGACTGCACTAAGACTTTGAGGACAATTTGGATAAGCACAAATATTTTCAGTTTTAAAATGCTCTGTTTTACTCAATAAAGCCAAGATTTGCACATGCATACTCTTTAACTGTGTATTTGTAATTTTTCTCCTTAATGACAGTAGAACTATTACATTTGACCTCTAGTGACCTTACCCATGCATTATAAAAATTGGAAATTTTACAAAACTATTTTATAGGTACTTATGCAGATATAAATACATATAAAATATGCACACACATAAATATATGTATATATAGATATATACAGACACAGACATATATATAACCACACACAAATATATGTATATACACACATGATTTTAAAACAAATATTTCAGTGCTTTTAGTTTTCTTTGACACAAACTCTATCAATCTATCTATCTATCTACTTACATATCTATCTACCATCTTATCAAGGTCCCTATTTATCAACATATTTATCTATCATTTTTTAATTACACATTTACCTATTATGTAGCTCTCTCAATCTCCTCTTTTTCTTCCTCTCTATGTATATGCACACACACATATAGGTTGTTCGTAATAATACTCTTGATTTTTCACTACTAGTCTTTCATATGTATGTGTTCATGTTGCACATTCAAAATATATTTCTACATATATATGCTTGCATGTGTGTAGTATTATGTAGAAACTTTCTAAAAACAGATGGTTTAGAGAAGGAAACTACCTTCATTGTGTAGAGTGAGTTTGCTAACCTAGGAGTTAAATCATTTTCAATGAGCTTAGATTACTAGTTCATTCCTCTCTTTTTCTGACTTGGTCTCTCTTTATCTCCCTCTCTGTCTCTCAGCTCTGAAGAAATTAAGAAGTATATCACATGCAGTGTTAGTATTCTTATTTTTTTCCCAAACAGGAGTAAATAAAATATTTTCTTAGATTTCGAGAAGATGATGAGCCTGGATATTCCATACTCTCATGCTATTTCATGCATTGTTGTGAAAATATTCCTAATTGAGCTTTGCTTATCAGTATAGTGCATTCCCCTTGATGCTTCTGAAATAAAAGAACAAATGAGACAGTGAGAAGTTTTTTTTTAAAGGATGTGTAAACAACATCAGCTGATTATCCCTTTAATTGATAAATATTCTTTTATTTCTTCTATTGCCCAAAGTAATGATAATTATAATTACCTAGTTTCTCATCTTGATATATCTGCCTCCATCTTTAAACAGACTGAATAGTTCCTTTTAAACTGAAAAGAATCTCTGTCCTAACGACATCTCAGTGGGACTGAACAGCCAGAAAAGAAAATAACCCCCAAATAATAAGTAATAATTAATGTGTTTTATGTAGCCAAGGTGATTCAGTCCCTAGTCAGTTAAAAGCATCTTTTAAAAAAAGATAAATAGACCCAAATCACAAAAGGAAACTACTATTTAAATAATATTTGCACTGAAAATGATTTCCCCAGTATCTAATACTTCTACATTCCTTCTCATTAAATGCACAGTCTATCCTTGTTGATAATATATAAATATTTTGGTATGTTTATTGGGGGCGATGGGAGAGAAACAATCAGCTTATGCATTAATGTACTAAGAGAGAAAAATATTTCTTTCCTTCAGAAAGTCAGCATTCAAGGAACTATATTATTCCTTTGTAAAATTAGTCCAAACATTTGCAGTAAGGTATTTTTTTCATTAGCAGAAAATGGTTATAGATAAGCAATAGAGTTGTAATGATTCCCTTAGGAGCACCTCTAGACCATCCAGGTTAGAATTAGATACTTCATTTGCCAGACACTCACACAAACCCAAGTTGCCTAAGATCAGTCAGCAATCTAGCTACTATTAAAAAAACAACAAAAAAAACTCTTATATTTTGTCTTAGGATCCATACTAAGAATAGACTCCAAGGAAGAAAAGTGTTAAAGGTGAGGCGATTGAGGTGAAATGACTTGCCAGAGTCACACAGCTAGAAAGAGTCTGATTACAGTTTTGAATCCAGGATATCCCAACTCCAGGTTCTGTATCCTGAACAACCAAGTTTCCCCAATCTGAGAGACTATTTATATTATTTAACTGTTTTACTGGGGTGGATTGCTCTACTTCAGTGATTAAATGAACCATGCTTATAAGCAAGTGAATGGAAAACAATTAGAAAATAGCATGAGGTGGTTATTAAGTTCCAGCTACTGTGCTATAATCTGGAGACAGAGCTACAAAAATATTAGGGCATATCACAAGAAGTTTATATTCTATTAGAAAGGGAGACATGTATTAAGGAGCAGTGATCAATAAAGGGTACTTGGATCTGAAGAGTCACAGGGAAGATTAATTGACATGCTTTTCCCAGAAGCAATGGTGATATTTGATTACTGGACTCAGAGTGAGAGACAGCAAGAGATTAAATATATTTGCATGATGACAAAGCAAAGGAAAAGATGGTCGGTGTAGACAGTTATTTGGAATGTGAAATATGTACTAATGATTACCAATGGAGATAACTAAAGTGTTGAATAGAGAGAATCTTTCTTAGGTAGTCTGAATAACTTGGTTTCAGTTTCTGCCTCTGACTTCTAATATATATTTGACCAGAAGTAAGCCACTTACATCTTGTAAATCTTAGCCTTCTTGTCCTTAAAATGGAGATTCCAGTACTTGTAGTATCTTTCATATAATGTTGCTGTGAGATGTAGCTGTGATAATGCATATAAAGTGATTTGCAAATGTTAAAGATATCTCTCGTATTATTTCTGCAGTTGTTGCTATTACCTCCTTGGGAGCAGTTCACAATTCCTCGTTGAGTTCATGGATGGCCTTCATGAGTTTCTGTGGCTTAGTTGGGTTTCTGTGCACTGGTCTGTGAACCTAACCACTATTTGTAAGATTGTTTCTATGGTAGAATACATTCCAATTTTCAAGCAACAGATTTAAAAAGGAACTTTTGGAACATAATCCTATCATGGTGGATGACTTCCTTCCCATTTGTTTCAAATCAACACATTTTTGATTTTCAAAAATTTGCTGTGGATTCCTTCATACCCTTTATGATTTTAGAGTAGGGATTTTTACTCTGGGGTCCATGGACCCCTCAAGGCATCAGTGCATAGAATTTAAGATATCCTTGTATATGGGTAGGAAAAAAATCTGTATTTTCACTAACCTTTGGTTTCTTTTGTAATCCCATATTGTATCTTTTATGCATTTAAAACATTTTGAGAAGGAATTAATAGACTACAATAGACTGCCAACAGAATGCAGGACACCCAAAGAAACAAAAATTAGAACCCTTTTCCATTTCTCAGATTCATATCCTACTAAATGTAGGGAAGGTTGAAAATATTCACCTGTAGAGGAAAGTGAATCAAAGCATCATGGGAAAGGAACTGAAGCGAGGGATGTGATTCCTTTTCTGGTTAAAACCGAATGGGTAGTAATCCACAGATTCCACACACTTAGCCTCACTTCAGGGAAAATTATTCAAGCACAAACAGAGCAGTGGGCAATCCCTTTCCTGGAAATCATCTCTTCTTTTTTTTCTGCTTACTGCTGAACCAGGCTCCTCCATAGCATAGACTGCAATGGGAGTTCAACATCAGTATCTGAAGGCTGATGCAGGCCCATAATGGGTATTTAAATAAGGGGAATAATGATTTGCAAACCTGTGTACTTAAACGTGGTTCCTCATTTCTGATGGAAAATGTTGTACAAAGGAAAGCCAATTCTCTTTTTATGAACTGAGCTCATAATTAGGAACTTGAATTATAATAGTTATAGAAATGGTAGTTATAATATAGACATATTAGATTTGATTAGATTTTCACAGGGGAAATTTTCCTTTGTATTAACTGGGCATTTAATTTCAACTCTGCAGAAGGTAGACTTCGATATCGCTGGCTGTTGACTGCTCTTCTGCTTCTGGTACTCAAGCTCAGACACAAGCCTCTTGCTGAATCATCGGGGCTACTAGTAGCTCAACGTTTTTGGACACTAAAATTGTCATTTCCATTTTCCCCTCTCTGTTTCATTTTAAATCCATTTTTAATGGTGTGGTTACATTGTCCGTGGCATAAATCTGGAAGCAGCATTTGCATTTAGAATGCTGTAAAATACAATATTCCTTTGGGTATCCTTAGCCCGGTACCACAGCCCCATTCACATAAATCAAGATAAGAATACTAAAAGCAAAGCAATTTGATTAGGTCCTAAATTCAAAACATTACAAGACTGAGGTCTAACAGCCACCAGGAACTTAAGTCAGGCTGCTTCTATGGTATCTTCGAGTGTGGAAAATTAAAATGACAGGTTTAAGAGATAAAGACAATCTTGCACTTATTTAGCTTTAGGGTTCCTGCCAGTTTATCTCTGTTACGAGGTGTAATGTAATATTACGTACACATCTACTATAAACATCCAGACTTTTATAGGCATGTCAAAAGGATCCCACTTGATATGGAGCAAAATGAATTACAACCTTGTAAAAGTTTCCTAATTTACTCACGAATGGGCATGCTTTTTCCCCACCCACTGCCAACCCTGATCCCTCAGAGCTCTAGGAGAACAGAGCAACAACGATAAATTGTACCTCGAGATTTATCAAAGCAATAAAATGCACTTTTCCAATGTGTGATAAAAATCTACCTTCAGCTTTATTAATAAACAATGTCATTAAAACATATACATTACAAGTCTGTGAATCCTCAAAAGGTTTTCAAGTTCACATTTTACAATTTATATATTTAATGTGTCTCTCTAAAATTCTTATCTAAAATATCCTTCATTTTGAAGAGATTTTTGGAGGATGGAAGGGGCCGGGGGGAGGAGAAATGTAATTTCTAATCCTTAGTGGCGCCATGAGCCTAGAATTCCTTTATATCTCTTTGAGTGATAAGAAATGACTTAAGTCTAAAGTATATACTAGGAGACTTACTTTTTTAGATTTGTCCTCCTTAAAGCCAACACAATCTTGTCACATCTTCTGTCAACAACAGCAATTTAGGGATTTTCTTTCTTTCTTCCTTCCTTTCTTTCTTTCTTTTTTTTTTTTTTACTTTATGAGTAGAAGATATCTGGCAAATAACCACATTCCTTTTCTATTGAGTTTTACAGCTTTTATATAGCTAGTGCCACCCATTTAAACTCATATTCATTCTATACATACTTGCTTTCAGTGATATTTCTTCTTTGAATGCCCTCTTATAATTAGGAAGTAGGCCCCAAAGGGCCCAATTAGCCAACATGTGAATGTAATTATAACTCTTGAATTTTCTCCCCCTTTGCATGTGTGGCTGTACAGCATGTAGGATAACCTACTTGGAAAGGGAAATTCAGGCCAAAATAATAAGTTATGTGTTGAGCTTTAAGAGGATTTATGGCAGATATTCATAATGATTACATAAAAGGTACTATCTCCTTCAGTCTACTTATATGGGGCGCAATTACTAACTTTTTGACCTAAAGTCCCAGAGATCCTTAAAGGCAAGCAAAACCTGCCTCTCTTTTGTGCTTAGCCTCAGAAGGCTGTAGAGAAATAAAATTTTACAATCAGAGAAAAGAAATGTTGGTAAATGACCTGGAAGTTAGTTAAAGAAAAAACAAAATTATTTCCAAGAAAATAAAAAAGCTATTCTAGGACCAAGTAGAAAGAGACATAGGAGCAGGAATATTTCTCTCCTAATCCACAAAGGAGGAACACCTCTGTTTAGTAGTCAAGAATTTCATATTCAAGAGTTTCTCCTCAAGGCTAATAGCACTGCCATTAGTGACTCTGGTGAAGAGTCTAAGGTACCTGCCAATGATTCTGCCTTTCTAGAGGTTTCTAAATACTATGCCATGGCATGGTGGCTAGTCTTGGACAAGGAGTCTGATAGACGTTGTTCCAAGACCTGCATCTTATATTGAATAATTCTGTGGCTATGGGCAAGGCACTTGGAAGAGCTATACTTTTTATTAATATAAATGGGGACAGTGATAACTGTGGTATTGAGGTAATATAGATTTTGTGATATTACAGATATAAGGCATTTTATAGAATGATATACTGGATAGAAATCTGGTTTTAGAGTTAAGAAGACCCAGGATCCAATATTACCTCTGCTCCTCATAGTCCCTGTGGCCATAGCAAGTCACATAATGGTTCAGTTTCCTTAACCTGATAATAGAGATAATAATATCCCTATTAGCCACCTCACTGGGTTGCTAGAAGGTTAAAATGATATATGCAAAATACATTAAAGCATGGCATATTGTATAAAACAATTGAATTAAACAAAATCCCCAAGAATCACCTAACCTCAAAAGGTATACTAGCTATGCGACTTGAGGCAAGCCACTAAACTCATTGTGATTCCAGGTAATTTTCCAGCACTTTAAGTAACAGAAAGTATCCATCTCTATTGATAGAGGGATTTCCATAGCTTCCTTTCTTCACACCAATAAAATCCTAACTTTGAAAAATGTAAGGAAATTTAAAAATAGCAACAAAATATTTTGGAAATTTGAAAGCATTATGTCAATGATAATTGGCATTATTACTTTGGTCATGTGTTTGTGGCTGTGGTCAGTCCATAATTTGAGGTTTAATCTTGTTTGTTTTAGTTATGGTGGGGCCTGACTGGTTTGAGACCATCATGTTGTGAGAACAAATATTACTATATTCAGGTGTACTCCATGAATTTCTGGTAGTGAGACAGTTTTTATTTGTTTTTAACTAACACAATTAAAATAGTGAAATTTTGAATCCAGCCTAATTTTGGATAGCCTTCATTGTTAGGGATGTTTTCTTGACATCAAATTTAAATTTACTCATTGTTCCTAGTTCTGCCCTCTGGGGCAAGAGAGAACCAATCTCTTTCTTCCTTCACATAATGGCCCTTTATATACCCAAAGACAACTCTCATGTGGTCTCCCAAGATCAATTCTCTAAGATCAATCTTCCTAGTTCATTTAGTTTATTTTTATTTTACAGGTACTCAATTCCTTTCAAAATCCTGGTTGTCCTCCTCTGTAAATTTTACAAATTATCAATGATATTCTTAAGCTATTGTGCCCAGAAATGAACATGGTTCTTCAGATGAGGTCTGATAAGAATATATTAGGGTATGGCTAGCACCTGTCTCTTTTTCGGAAATGTCATCTTCAGTACAGCCCAAGCATTGGCTTCTTTGGCTTCTGTGGCTTCCATATCACAGTACTGAATTTGCATTCAATTAAAATCTCAGGATTCTTTTCAGAAAAAGAAAAAAAAACTGTCATCTGTCCTTTCCACCTCCCCCCAAGATTTTATTCTTTGTGATTTGTTTTTATATACCCAAATACAAGACTTTACTTTTATTTCTACTGAATTTCATACTATTTGATTCAGCCCAGTGCTCTGGCATGTCAAAATCTTTTTGGGTTATGAATCTGCACTCCAGAGAATTAGGCTCAAAGTCAAATAGATTTAAATCCTGTCCATGATACGCACTAACTATGCTAGACTGGTTGGTTTAACTTCTTTTAGTTTCAGGAAATTCTCAAGAATCGAGCTTTTAGAATCATAGTAAATCTATATTTGGATAGGATTTCCCACAAAGGATATCCCCTTCCAGAAGAATCCCAGATCCTTCATATATTTATATGCTTTTCAAAAAACCCTTATTTCCAATCTTAGAATCAAAACTGTGTGCTGGTTAAAAGTTAGAAGAATGGTAAGGTCTAGGCAGTAGAGGCTAAGTGACTTGCCCAGGGTCACACAAAGAAGTATCTGAAGCTCATTTTGAATTCAGGATATCTCATCTCCAGGTCTGGCTCTCAACTTACTGAATGACCCAGGTGCTCCCCCACAAAAGTATATACTTTTAAATTATACTGACACCTGGTTCATGTAAAATCAAGTAATCTTGATTTCAGAGTAGCTAATTCATACTCATTAATGTATGGTGATATATTTAGTCAATTCTTTTCCTCCCACTATGGGAGTTTCTCTGATTTATTAGGAATTATAGGTTTCTCCCACTCCTATTTCAAATCTCTTTGCCTTTTACTTTAGCCAGCTATTCATTATGAACCCTATTCTCTCAACCTCAATAATTATCTCCTCTTTTTGTTCTGATTCTCTTACCTGGAAAAAAAAACATTCAAGAAAAAACGTTTAAAAGTACTCTATAGACATGTATTTCTGCTACTCTATATATAAGAAACTATGTACCTATAATATGTATTGTTTTGTTGAGTTCCTTGCCTCATCGTAGGGCACCTATCTGACATTTTTGCTCTCTGTTAAATTCATTGAATGAATGGATAAATGAAAACAATTATTAAGTGCTTCCTTTTTGCTAGGTACTATACTGAATCCTGAAGACAAAGTATAAAAATGATACAATGCATATTCTCAGGGTGCTCATATCCTAATAGGGAATGATACCACAGAGTGTGGGCCCTGTCACAGGGACAGTGAGTGAAAACAATAGAGTGGTTATTTGCCATGCTCCTTTTCTGAAGCAATGGTAGTATCTTCAATTATAATTCCCACAGCATGGTGGCAGGCACATAAGAGCAGGATAAAATATCCTGGGTGGAAGAACATGATGGTCAGTTCTGGTGCCATTTAAAAATAGTGAGGCCTCACCAGCAAGGGATACAGTCAGGATTTTTCCATATCCTCTGAAAAATGAATCACCATTTTATCCATTATTCTACCATTCAATTAAAACAGAGAGTAAAAGGAGTGAGGGTATTGTTCCTAAGTCAGACTAGAGGGCCACTTGGGTTCTATCTATTAATGAGTTATGTTGATCCTATGAAGTATTAATGAGATATTTACTAAGGATGTAACATTGCTCTCATCAATGGAAGATCCAAAGGAAATACAACATGAGCCATACTATCAACAAGTTGACTATCTTAAAGATGAAAAAATCTATGAAATTGAAATGGAGTACAATATAAAATGACATTATCATTTGCTAAAACTGATAATTCAGATAATAATTATTTGAGAGTATCAGAAGATAGAGCAGTCACTATGATATGGGCCTAGGCATGGAGAGTATCAGCATCAATTTCTGACATCATATGAATCCTTTTATTCTGCCTAAAACTGTAAGATTTTTCACTGTTGTAGACGTGAATTTTTGCATCATGAAATGTGTTCCTCCTCCCCTCTACTTTCTAAACTGTCATGAATTATCATCACTGGACCAGTGCTCTGAAAGCTGATGTTATTTTTTCTTTGAGACTTCTGAGGATACTCTCAGAAATTTTCTCCATTTTTGGACAAGATAAATGACCATTTAACACCAAATAACTTAAACTCCAGCCCTGGACAAAAAGTTAAAGTAAGAATGTGGCAAAAATTATTCTGGTATATGTAGTAACATATTTCATTGTTGTGATGTTATAGATTTTTTTTCCTCTCTGGGGTTAGCAATAGTTGAAAGATAATCTTTCTGATGTCCCCCATACCCCAGAAAACCCAATCCAGATGTTTAGCCTTTGTAAATAATTTAATCAAAATTATTGATGCCTGTGAACATATATAGAAAATCCTTAATAAGAATGGTTATTAGGACCTCGATCTATAGATTAGAGACCAAATGACATGTTTTATTTTGCTATATATTTCTGATGTGAAAGGAATGAGTTTGGGAGTGTTTCATACCTTTGCTCCTACTTTATCTCTACCCCTACGGAGATAGTCAGCAGACCAAGGTTCTGATCCTCAATTTATCACTAAATTGCTATCTAATCTTGGACAAGTCATTTTTTTTTATCTCGGTCTGAGCTTCTTTCACTGTAAAAGGGAGCTTATGATACCTATACTATCTGTTCTCACAGGGTTGTCATTGTGAAGACCAATTTTCTATGTGAAAGCCTAGAAATCATAAGTTCTATACAAATATCAATTAGTATTATTTAGCAGGCAGTCCAGTCATTGTAGAGAGTTCTGGATTTAGAGTAAGAGAATCTAGATTTGAATCCTTTGATTTACGATATGTGGCTATAGGTAAGTGACTAAATCACTCTAAGTTTCACTATCCTCAACTATAAAGTGATGAAGCATGCCTGGATGTCTTAAAAGATCCCTTTCAGTACTGAACTCATGATCTTATAATTTGTTTTCAAATACAATCCCATACTCCCTGTGAGGCTTTGTACAGGTCATTTCAAATCTCTACACTTCTATTTCTACTAAAAAATAAGAATGGACTAGTTTACCTCAAATGTTATTTCCAGTTCTAAAGTTAGGAATTTATGGTAATAAATAAGCAGAAGAAGTTATCATGAAGATTTCCACAAAACTGTAGATGTCCAAGACATTTGAAGAAAGCAGAAAGGGAGAACTGGAAAATTGCTTTAGTGGCTAACTGAGGAGGAAGGATTGGAGTGGGGAGAGACTTGAAGCAGGCAGACACATCAGCAGGGTATTCCAATTATCCAGGCATAAGATAATGGGGTACTGCACCAGGGTGTTGGTAATGTCAGGGGAGAGAAGGGGATATACTAGAGAGATGCTACAAAGGAGAAAATGAAAGTGTGAGAGATACTTGAACTTGAACACCCTAGATTGTCAGAGGGAATGGGAGAATGGTATAAAACTTTACAGTAATAGAGTTGATGTGGTGGGAGAGGGTTTTGGGGAGAAAGATAATGAATTCCATTTTTAATATATTAAATTTAAGTTATCTATGAGACATCCAGTTCAAGATATCTGATATGCAGGCAGAGATGCAAGATTGCAGCTCAGTAAAGAGATTAGGATAGGTTGCATAGTGAATTCTCAGGATTGTAATAATGGCAATTAAATCCAACAGAACTTATGAAATCACAGAGTTAAGTAGTATAGATGGATAAGAAAAGAGAGCCCAGAATAAACTTCTGAGGGACATCTACCATTATAGGATAGGATAGGATGGAAGAGGATACAGTAAAGGAGACAGAGGAATGTCAGATAGATAGGAAGAGAATCTAGAGAAAATGGTGTCCCAAAAAGCTTGAGAGAAGCAATATCAAGGGAAATACAGTGACAACAATACAAAATATTGCAGAAAGGTCAAGGAAAATGAGAATTGAGAAAAGACGATTTCATTTGGCAACTAAAAGATCATTGGTCACTTTTTAGACTATAGTTTCCATGAAACATTTATGTCAGAAACAAGACTGCAAGGAAATTAAAAGAGAATGAGACAAGAGAAAATGGGGGCACCAGTTGAAGTTCTTTTAGCTACAAAAGACTGAGAAATATAAAATAATAGTAGGGATGGAAGGATCAAATGGGTACTATTTCAGGTTGCATAGACATGGCCATTTTAGTAGTCAGAAGAGAATGACCAAGTAGAAAGAGAGAGATTGAAAATAAGTAAAAATGTAGGAATGACAGAGGGTACAATCAGCTGAAGGAGAGAGGATGGAGCAGAATCATTTAAATAAATAGAAGGGGTTATTCTTGGTAAAGAGTAAAACCCCTTCATCATGTGAGACACGAATGAAGGAGGAAAGTTGTAGAAGGAAACTGAGTGATATAATAATTAACAGAGCCAATACCCAAATGCTATGATTAAAGGGAGAGAGAGAGAGTCTATGAGATGGTGACTCCTCCAGCTCTCCCCTCAGGCCAAATATACTCTCAGAAATTTTGAGGGGATGTCACCCTGCAACTGGGTGATATGGATGGTCTTGTTGCCCCATAGGATTTGGGAGCGAGGATTCCCTATAATATGAGATATGTGGGACCTCAATCCAATTCTAAATGAGGGCGGGGTTCACACAAGCCTCCTCTGAGGTCAGCCAACTTCATAGCAGGTGGTCCAGCTTCAAGATGGAGGCAGCCAGACCAAGCTGTGATTCCCCTCACCCTCGTCTCTCAGGTACTCTGGAACGCTATCTGACTAATGAATGGCCTTTATTAATATCAATATAGGGATTGGGAAAAGGAGTGAAGGGCAGAGGGATGCCCTCTTCTTTATTTCTATGGGGTCCATCACTTGGTTGGGAACCTTTGGGGTTCCCACTCCTAAGCATCTCCCCTTGCCTCTTCTCCTTCAGTTTCTATTTCTATTTCCTATTTCTATCCTTTTCTATAATTGCAAGTCAAACCAGAAAGGGTCTCTCAGCAAGGTTGGGTAATGGGGGAAGGAGTTTAAGAGAACATTCCTAAAATGGAAGCCAGACACTTAGCTGACTCTGTGGTTGAAGTCATTCTGCGTGAGAAGCGGTGGGATGCCTTTGACCAGGGAATCAGGGTTTCAATGTCCAAAGAAAGATCCTCAGGAAGCCCTCAGGATTGGATCTGAGCTGGGATGTTCTCCTCCTCCCTCTCTCAGTCCTCCTCTGGATGTCTTTCTCCTCTCCTTCCTCTTCTGGAGCCTCTCCCAGAATTCCTCTGATCTTAACTGTCAACAACTGTCACCACCTGTCAGCCACTCCTTCTTTGGCTCCTCCTCTCCCATCCACCTTGCACAAATCCCATCCTTACAGTGATAAGAGATGAGAAAATGTAAGGGTGAAAAAGGAGTTTTATGGGTTCAATATATTAAAAGATGGTTGCCAGAGGATTGAATTATTATCAATCCTCAATTAAGAATAATCTCAAATCAAAATTGACTTTTATGGAAGTTTATTTACGTGAGAAGAGAGAGAGGAAATAAGGGAAAAAGTGTCTATCCCACTAATTAATCCAGGTAGATCTTAACCCTCAGCCGAGGATTAAAGGGCCTGAGACCCGGAGGTGAATGGAGCAAACTTCATTCACAGAGTATATAAAAAGAAGTTTCTTAATAGTAGTTCAGGAAGATTCAGTCTTTAAACTCACCATGTGGAACAGTCTTGATCACAAACTAGCAAAGCTCCCTCAGGTCCCCTTCACAAAACCAGAAGTACCCTCACTCACTCAACTCCCTCTTTTTAAAGAGGTCACTTATGTGTCACTTCCAGTGCCTTCCCCTAACCTGTGTGTCCAATCACAATAGACTGCCTGGGCGGGGGTGGGGGGGCGGGATGGTCAGTTGATTCTGATTCATCACTCACATCAGCACAGGAGGGTTAGGACCTCCCAAGATTGGAGGTACTCTCACCTTTGGTGATTAAATCTAAAGATGGGCAGTGTAGACTTAATCTAATTATCACAGAAGAGAAAGGAGAAGGAGTTCATGGTGAATGACTTCCATTTTTTTTTTTTTTTTGGTAAAATATTGGTGATATTCTCAGTTAAGAAAGTGTGGTGGAGGGAGAGCCATGGGGGATTTGAGGAGTGATAAAGAGGTTGGAAGAGTTGTCGTGAAGAGTGGGATAGTGAATTCATATGAGAGGAATAGTAAGATTGCCTAGAAACAATGAGGGACCAGCTGAGGTTGTATAACATAAATTTTGTGGGAAGCCTCAAATAGATAAAAATCTTAATGATTTACACCTTTCTTATTAAAAAGAAATATAGCTTTATTGAAAATCTTTAAGTTCCTAGCAAACCAACAGTCAAGAGGTTAACATTCTTCCCCTTTGGTCAGAAATGCACCCAAAGCCAAAACTTTAGTTTAGGAGGGGCACTTGCCTCTGAGAAAAGTATTCTCAGACTTAGCTTGCTGATAATCACACAGCTGAAGGTCCAGCCTGGTTCTTATCTTCACCTTGAAGTTTCTGAGGTTTCTCTGTGTTGTTTAAATGAATTGCAATGTCTATGGAGCTGTAAAACTCTGTGCTTGTTGGTGAAAGGGAGTTTGAATTTTCATACATGATAAACGTGATTCAATGGCACCTTGGAGAAGCAGCTATGAGTTAACAGTCAAGATTCTCTCCCACTTCCCATTATTTTCTTATCAACTAAGCTGTCCTTAATGGATAAATAGATCTTGACAAAATTTGTAGTGGACGAGGAAAGAAAACTTTCTCTACCTTCCTTTAGTAGCATATGAATAGCAGAGAAATTGATGAACAGAGGGAATTATTCAAGGCTAAGGCTTGGAATCTTCATAAATTTTATATAATTTTATAAATATCTCATTATATCCTCACAACAACCTCAGGAAGTAATTGCTATTATTATCTCCACTTTACAGTTCAGGAAACTGAGGCAAAAACCAGCTTAAACAACTTACCCAAAGTCTCACATATAGTAACTGAAGTTAGATTTGAACTCAGGTCTTCTGAATCCAAGCCCAGTGCTCTAACCACTATACCATGTTGCTATTCTTAGGAGCAAACATAACTTCTTGTCTTGCTTTAGTGAAGAATTCATTTAGCAAAAAGAGAAGAAAACAAAAATTGTACACTTGATTTTGCTAATGTGACGGAATTTTTTCCTAAAATACAAATGATAGGAACCCTGGGAAAAACTGATTATTCCATTCTAGAGTTTGTGAAAGAGAAGGAATGTTGAACATCTTCCATCTTTCCTGACCTATATTTTTCTTTATAATTTTTGTGGATTGTTACGGATACATAAGAAAGCCAACCACAAATTTAAAATTTTAAAGTAAAGACAAAATATAAACAAAATAAAATAACAGAAAATAAATATGAGTATGACACATCCTTTAATAAATGTCAAAAAAAGAAATATCATTAGAATCTTATCAACATCATTCTGAGAAAGTATTATAAAATTAATTTGTCATTTCCCCCTTTTTACTCTACATGAATCAAATTATCTTTCCAAAATGTACTGCTCACTAGAATGGATGAAAGGGATTAAAGTATGGAAACCATGATGAATACTCAATGAAGTGATTTTTCTATTGATGAAGGAATTGACCATCCTAATGGATACTGTGTCAAGATATGTGTTCACTTTGTAAGTTCTTATATTTTTATCTTCCATGATTTCTATTTTTATAGCTTGAATTTAGTGTGTTTAATATATTGTGGATGAGAATGGTTTTCTATCAAAGATTTCTTTCCAATCTTAACAAATCAAGATTCTACGAAATACCTTCTACATCATTTAGAAGTGGCTGACCCTTCTCATTTTCATTAAAAATGAAGCACCACAGCAGATGGTCTTCAAAGATATTTTTGAAGATTTAAGTCTGAGTACATGTGAGAATTCTGATGCAAACAGCTCCTTTAAAGTATCTTAGTACATGCTGAGTTGTGGGAGGAAACTGGGGTGGCCTATTAATATTATTTAGATCTTTCCATTAATTGAGTGTTAAAAAATTACCTTCATCATGGCATAGGCAAAGTGGTCTGACTGGGTGAAGCTTTCCCTTTTCCTGATTTCTCCTCCCCTCCAAGTAAAAATCATAATAAGGGAGTCTCTAGCTGCCATGAATTGGTTCAGTCTCATATTACTATATTAAATATTGAACATAATGTTCTTTGAAGGCATATAGAATACAAATGTTGAGTGATTCCAAAGAGACCAGCTAGTCAACAGAATGGCATCCCATTTATTAAATGCAAAAAATAGAGATATTTAGTTTTATGAAATGTAAATTATTAATTGAATGCTAGGCTTCGATTTTTGACTGGATGAAGGTGAATTGATATTGATGACTTGATGGGCAGCTGAGATAGTGGAGTGGGTATAAAAATACTGATGATTCCACTATACTCATAGATTTATGATCTATGGGATTATTTTTATAATGGAATTAAAAATGGTATGTTATCAACTGACTATAGTACTATTAGATTGTTGTACTACCTATAAACCCAAATAGGAAAATGTAGAATCAGAGTCACTATTATTGCATTTTCTTCTACATGTGTATATAGTTGTAGAAAGGTTGATTTTTGCTCAATGAAAAGAAAAGCAAGGTAAGAATTAGATTCATCTGAAAATGAAGTGAGTTTCTTTGGGAAGTACGCATCATCATTACTAAGCTATAAGAATTTCATTTAGAGTGTATCAGATCATAGTTTTAGAACCTCATAACCTGGGGAAATCAATTACCTGCTTGAAAAAAAGAACATGATATAAATCAGCATAAAAATGTGAGTGTAAATCAAAAGCCAGCTTAGGTCTAGAACAAGGATATCTTAGGATTTCCAAAATTCAGGCAGCTATTAAGAAGTGGAAATTCATGATTTGAGGAAGAAATATCATCATGGAAGTAACACAATCAACAATATCAGCAAAATATCTTTTTTTCTCAAAGTTGGACTTTGGTGAGGACAGATTACATTCTCTTCTCTTTCTGTGATCTAATATATCAGCAGCATGATCACTTGCCAGATTTCTTTTATCTCTTCATGCATATTTTATATCTCACTATTATATTAAAGCTATTAATGATTCCAATTTTTTGATTCACTTGGATCCTGCAAGCGAATCAACATCATCAATAAAGTTAATTTTTTAAAGCTTTTATGGTCAATTATTTCTTTCCTTTTCCTTAATACTATTTTTAACATTTACTCAGCTATGACAAATAATAATAAAAACAGGAGTCATGCTCACTTTGTCCTTGTATTTATTAGGAAAATTTCACGAGATTTCCCATTGAAGGTAATAAAAGGTAATAAAAAATTTTAGTTTTATATAAAACACAGAATATGGGAATTATAAGAGGTCTTTGATTTTGTACTATACAATACTTTCAAGCTGCCCTGTATTTGCCGAATTATCTCATTTCCAAGTTTAAAATACCTAATTCTCTCAAATGATCATCATGTGACATCTTATAATAGTTAAATTGTTTCACACCTCTAAGATTTTTTTACTTATGCCTACCAATTTTCATCTTAATGTCATAAAAGTATGCTTTCATGATGCAGTAAAAATAGTGTCAAAATCTTATAAACTCAATTGTAAATCACATAAAACAAGTGATTGTAAAAAAAGGACAAACTATATTTTTAAAGATTTTATAGA
The DNA here is from genome assembly GCF_016433145.1 of Gracilinanus agilis. Lineage (NCBI taxonomy): Eukaryota > Metazoa > Chordata > Mammalia > Didelphimorphia > Didelphidae > Gracilinanus > Gracilinanus agilis. The sequence goes on from NC_058133.1 coordinate 51,325,102, forward strand.
TAGAAATGATTAAGGTCTATTGATTGTCAGTATATTTAATTATTTTGTTTCATCCCAATTAATTTGCATACCATGATAGTACTTTATCCAAAAATAAAATTGAGGATAATCTAGTACAACTTGTACTTGGTGAAGCCATCTATATTGGCTCTTCATTATTATTACTTCCTTTTCTAACCCATATTTTAATGATGAATTCTACAATTTCCATAAGAATCAAAGTCAAGTTTCTCTGACATGGTTTTCTTTGTTTTCAGTTACATGTAGAAACAATTTTTGGTAATTGTTTTCTGTCATTTTGCATTTCAGATTTTCTTCCTTCCTCCTACCCTACTCTTCCCCCTCCCCAACGTTGTAAATAATCTAATAGTCTAAGGTTAAGATTATACCAGTGCTTTCATGCAATATACATTTCTATATTCCTTATTCCATGACAGAAGACACATATCACATTACATTAAAAAAAAACTCATGAAGAAAATAAGGTGAAAGATGGCATACTTTTATCTGTATTTAGACTCCAAGAGTTACTTTAGCTGTGGAGTTGCATTTTTTAATTACTTGTGGATATCTCAGGAATTTTCTTTGATAGTGATAATTTAATCTGTCTTGATTGATCATTCTCCAATAGTTCTGTTATTATTTAGTTACTGTATACACTATTCTAAGAGAAGTATTGCTGGGTCAAAAGGTATGAATAATATTATGGATCTTTCAGTGTGGTTCCAGATTACTCTTCAGAATGGTTGTATCAGTTAACAATTCCACCAAAAGTACTTAAGAGTTCCAATTTTCTCACTCCTTCAACATTTATCATTTTCTTTTACTGATAGAAGTTAGCTGGCATCTCAGAGTTGTTTTAATTTGCATTTCTCTCATAAATAGTGATTTGGAACATTTTTTCAAATGATTAGTAACTTTTAATTTCTTCATCCAATAACTTCCTATTTATACCCTTGAACCATTTATCAATTGGGAAATGCTTTTGTGTTCTTATGAGTTTGATTCAATTCTTTGTATCTTCTGTGCATTGATTACCTAATCCATTTCATGGATTCACTATTCTTTTTCTTAGAAGCAGATTGTTTTGATGATTACAACTTTACAGTATAATTTATAGCATATTTTGAAATTAGTCAAGTCTAAGAATCCTTCCTTTTTTTTCATTTATTCCCTTCATATTCTTGAACTTTTATTCTTCCAGAAGAAATTTTTTTTAGAGTTCTTTGAAAATATTTTGGAGTAGTTTGGTATGGTACTGAAAAGTTTAATTAATTTAGATAGTATTGTTGTCATTTTAATTATATTGGTTTGACCTATTCAGGAACAATTAATATTTTCTAATTGTTTATGCCTGATTTTACTTGTGTGAAAAACATTTTTAATTGTGTTTATATAGTTTCTCGGTTCATTTCTTTATGTATATCCCCAAGTATTTTTTATATTACCTAGAGTTATTTTAAGTGGAATCTACTTTTCTATCTCTTGTTTTTGAACTTTGTTAGTGGTAAATAGAAATAGTGATGATTTATGTGGGTTTATTTTGAAATCTGCAATTTTTCAAAAGTCATTATTTATTTCTATTAGTTTTTTTGGTTGATTTCTGGAGTTCTTTTATGCATACCATTATATCATCTGCATAATGTTATAGTTTTCTTTCCTCTTTGTTTTTCTAATTCTTTAAATTACCTTTTTCTGCTCTTATTCCTATAGTTAGCATTTTTAGTACTATATTAAATAGTACTGATAATAATGGACATATTTACTTCACCCATGATCTTATGGGGAAGGGTTCTAGTTTATCCCTATTAAATATAATGCTTGCTGCTGGATTTAGATAGATGTCATTTATCACATTAAATCAAGTACCTTTTATTCTAATGTTTTACATTCTTATTTTATAATGAATGAGTGTCATATTTTTGTCAAAGGTTTTTATTTGCATCTATTAAGATAATCATGCTTTCTGTTTATTTTTGTATTGATATTATCAATTATGTTGTTAATTTTTCTAATGTTGAATCAACTTTGCATTCCTGATATAAAACCCACCTGATCCTAGTATATGATACTCTTGATATAATGTTGTAATTTCCTTGGTAGATTTATATATATTTTTGTATCAATATTAATTAGGAAGTTTGGTCTATATTTTTTTCTTTTTTTTAGATTTTCCTGACCTATGGTTTTCAGATTATTATCTGTCTCTCTGTTCCTGCTTGTCTATTTTTGTCTCTATCTCTATGTCTGTCTGAATGTCTTTGTATGTATGCATGCTTATCTCTTTTATGACAGTATTTTCCTTCTCTACCCTTCCAATTTTCCTTTATTTCAAGTATCACTTTTGGGTGCTCAGTGATAACATTTAGCAGTTTTATGGGCCAGGTGAATTTTTCCCCACTTATATTAATTAGAAGTCTTTTCTATATATTAATTTAAAATTTTTTTGTACTAAAAGTAATTTCCTTCATAGCAAACAACATGGATATATCTATATCTATATCCATATCCATATCTATCTCTCTCTCTATCTATCTATTTATCTATCTATATAGATATAGATATAGATATAGATATGGATATGGATATAGATATAGATATAACTACCCAATCGATATAAGGTAGATTTGGATTGATTTGAGAGGGAGAGTAATAAGTGGAAGAATAAAGGATGGATTCATTTTTGAGATGCTACTTGAGCTGAGCTTTGAAGAGACTTTGAGTCAAGGGGGGAAAACATCACACAGGATATTGATAATATACGTAAAAATATGGATACTGAGTAAATGATGATCTGTGGATTCTCTAACCAAATCTAGGATACCTAATTCACAACTCTGACATTTTGAGAGAGAGACAGAGAGAGAGAGAGAGAGAGAGAGAGAGAGAGAGAGAGAGAGAGAGAGACAGACAGAGAGAGAGAGAGAGAGAGAGAGAATAAAATTCTTAGTATCTGCTGTTTTCATTTTCTTTCTATTTTGAACACTAACAATCATTGGTACAAGATCCAAAATACACACACTTAAATGCATCTGTAATCTTATTCAATGGGAAATTCATCACATCCTGAGGCAGCCTTTCCAGATTAGTTAATTCTAATTATTATAAGGGTTTTCGTTATATAAAATATTGCTTAATACTTATTCCTCAAAAAAAAATTGGATAGTGACACACAATAGTAGGCACACAATACATGATTATGGCCTAATTGAGTATTTGAAACACCTTGCAGGCTTCTCAGGTTTATTTATTTTTTCTTTAAAATTCTACCAATCCACCACAAAAGTTATTCTGTCAATTTTAAATGTAACTCTGGGATGGATGAACTGTTCCTAAAGAAATCAGCCTCACTTTTCATGAATACAATGGAAGTTTTTTCAAATGCTTTAAAACTATCCCTCTAGTAATATGTCATAGAATTTTTCTAGGAATAGAACTCAAGTTCGTTTGATAATTTGAAGAATTTATTTCCTTTCTTTTTATTTAATTGGAACCAATTTTTGTTTCCAGTCCTATATTGTTATTTTTCTCATTCTACATGACTTTTTAAAAATCACTGACATAGCTCCAAGTATTACTTTTATTCCTCCTCTTTGTCACATTATTTTCCCTTCCTACCTCCTGAGAGTGTATTTGATTCCATCCTTTTAAAATATTTCTTTTTTCTTTCCTTTTTACTTTGAATCAATCAGTACATTCTTTCAAGGAAAACTCAATTCCTCTGAATAGTTTAAAGAATTTAAAAAAGTCATTTTCAATCCCTTTCACTTTTCTTTCCAGCATATAGGGAAGCTTGAATTTTAGACACATCCAATTCTTGCTTTTCATAATGGAGGGGTACAGTTAGGGATAATTTCATAATAATAATAGTATAATACCTAACATACAGTAGCTGCCATTAAATGCTTATTGATAGATTGTTCAGTAATTTTTCAATTGTGTATGATTCTTACTGACCCAATTTAAGGTTTTCTTTGCAGTTACTGTAATGACTTCCTATTTCCTTCTTTACCTCATTTTACAGATGAGAAAACTGAGGCAAAACAGGATTAAGTGCCTTGCCCTGAGTCATATAGCTATTAAGTGCCTGGAACTAGATTTGAACTCGTGAAAATGAGTTTTTTCTGACTCCAGGTCTGGCATTCTATCTATACCACCTAGCTGTCCATTGATTAATTATAACAGCTAATATTAACATGATGCTTTGGCATAATACTGACATAAATGCTTTAAGTGCTTTGCAGAACTTTAGATGTATTATCTCATTTGGTACTCAAAACAAACATTTGATATAGATGATATTTCTATCCCCATTGTACATATGAGCAAACTGATATCCTCATGAAAACTTCAGTGGAGGGGGAGATCTTCCTAATAATGTCAACAATTAACATATGGAATGGGATGCCTTGAGAAATACTGGAAACTCCATGTCCAATGATGGCTGTGTGATCCCTTTTCCTTTATTTAACCAGGGTAATATTTTTTTTTTCAGAACAGGTAATGCTAAATGACCTCTCAGGGTCTTGCCAATACCAAGATGAGTAAGGTTACTATTTCTCAGCTACTTCATACTTTTCCTGTTTTTGATAAACACTAGCTATAAAGTGTTTTTAATATTTTTATCTCTCATGAGCATAAAATAAACAGTAACATAAAAATTGTGCTGAAATTCTGACTCACAAGTTGACTCAGAATATCATTATTAGATTCAGAAAAAAATCATCCAATAAGAAGAAATATACTAAAAATTACCTCTGTCTTCTGTATTGGCTGAAACTGAGATCCTTAGTCCTCCAATTCTTGCTGGCAGTGAACTAGGTATTTGAGACAACCCATTTTAGCATCCATATGCTGAATCATGCACTTTTTCTACTTATCAAAATATGACATGGTCATAGAGGATTCCAAAGTTTGGATCTGTTATTTGTGTAAGACTATTTTTTTAATGGTGTTACTTTCTGTCTTATAATTGACACTATATATCAGTTCCAAGCAAGAAGAGCAGTAAGAGCTAGGCAACTGGGATTAAGTGACTTACCTAGGGTCACAGTGAGGAAGTATCTTAAGTCGTATTTGAACTTAAGATGTCCCATCTTCAGGCTTGGTTCTCTATCCACTGAGCCACACAGCTACCTATGAGCCTAGAGGACTATCAGCACAAGAAATGACAAAGAAGATCACAAAAATCCTAGAAAGAATTGTATAAAGTAATACAAAGAGAAGTGATCCAGGATAACATCATACACTTTTAGCAGCAATAAAGTATTATGATTAACTGTGAATAATTATCAAGGCAAGGATCAAGAACAATTCCAAGGGACCCATGACAAAAAAAAAGGCTATTCAGTGTCACTGAATGAATGAAAGAAATATGAATGTAGATTAGAGCATACTATTCTTCATTTTATTCACTCAATGAATTTTTCTCTAGTGTGATATGTGACTTCATTCACATGATGAACATGGAAACATTTTATAAAAACATATATACAACTTATATCATATTATCTGCCAGGTTAGGGATGGGAGAGGGTGGAAGAGAGGGAGGAAATATGCATGACAAAAAGTCAGAAAACACTCATTGAAAATCATAACATAATCTGGGGGGAAAATACACCACAACCACAGCAACAAGAACAAAAAGAGGATTGAAAAAATGAAAGTTGAAAAGAGAGTAGGAATACCAAACAAAAAAGAGGGTCCAACTGAGGTCATTGTATTTTTACAAAACTAAAACAAGACACAGGGAGAAATGATTCTTCTATCACATTCTAATCAGTGCTCTCCACAAACCCCTTTTGTAGTACTTCTGCCATCACCTTATATTTATAATAGCATTTTTACTTACTGAAGGGTCCCATGAGTCACATTTAGGATTTACAAGACATCTTGGCCATTTGGAGATTCATATATAGATTAACTAGTTGAGTAAATATTGTATAACTTTTACATAGTACTAATATAACAGAAATACCATAAAATTTTAGAAAACCAATAAATAAACCGGCATTCCAGTTTAGACAGATGATTTAGTGATGTAGATACTAAATCTATAAAACAGTTCTGAATTTCAGAAGAAGGGTGAATTCTTGCAAACCAGCTGTTATAATTTCTCTTTTGGCCTTTAACACAATCTCTTCTAAAAATATTGTGATCATTAATTAGAAAAGGATCACTAAGCCCAAGGAGTTTCTATCCACACAACTGTGACCTTCCTCTCTGATATAACACCCCCTGTTGATGAACTAAAATTACATCATATGTATAATTCTATTCTGTTTGAAGCACTGACAAGGATGTTCGTAAGGTCAAGAGGATCATTTATTTTTATATTCTTCACAATTCTAAACCTTACTTATTTGGGATGATCATAAATGTCTTTCATCATTCCAGTCCTGAACTAGATAGGTTGTATACGATATTGCTACACATTAACTCATGATTCTCATAATTCACAGGAAACGTGGGAGATGGTTTATTTCAAACTTTTGATTTTGTCAGTCGTTTTTTTTCTGCAATTCCCAGGCAACAGCATGATTGCATGTCTCATATTATTGTCTAGAGTAGAAAATCATTTGAAAAAAAAACTAAATATCCCTACCACTTCTTTTCATCACACATACCCTTGATGTGTGTCGAAATCATTCGCAAAGCTTTTAAAGATAGATGAAAGCAAGTATAAAAGTCAGTGCTTGTTGATTTCTTTCTTGCTCACTTTTTTTCAGATATGTAGGCAGTAAAAGTACTAGGTATGATTTTCCCCCATTTTTTAAGAATCTTTCCAGGTACAAGGATTCTGGGAACTGAACTTGGAGTGCCCCTCAATGTGGATTTCTTCATATGTCATATGTCTGGTCAGATCTGGAATAAAGAAATTCCCCTGTTTGTTTCATTTTTTGAAAAGCATTTTATGGGGGCAGCTATGGTGTTGAGTGGACTGAAAACCTAGAGACAGGAGGCCCTGGATTCAAATCTAGTCTTAGACACTTTCTAAATGTGTGATCCTGGGCAAGTCACTTATCCTCCATTGCCTAGCCCTTACTATTCTGCCTTGGACCCAATAGGCAATATTACTTCTAAGAAAGAAGGTAAGGGTTAAAAAAACAACAACAAACTTTTGACATAGTAGAACATAGTGCAGTCTTGAAGACTATTAAAAATGTTTACTAGTTTCTCTTCAAGATGGTTCAACAAACTGTCTTAGTTACCACTAAATAAAATTTGCTTCTTATCTTTTATGTAATCTTTGCTTATGAGCATCAAGTGAAATTTTACATACTTTTTATATACATATATACATGAATATTGGCATACATTTAGGTACATGCTTACATTTATAATATATGCATGTAAATGTATTTATATGAATGAATGTTCATATGAATAAGTAAATATATAGATTCTGATGTCTAAAAATGCAGATATTTTTATATATACCAATATAAGTATATTGAAAACTTTATGTCTATATATCTAGATGTATATCTATAAACATATTTAAGGAGAAAGCCATAAATAGAGATCTAAATCTATCTTCGGATATTGAAAACTGTTTACTTGTGACCTTTAACTTGGCTTTTTGTTTGTTTTTTTTTTAAATCTGAGACATGGGAGAGTTACCTATTAGTAACATTCTTTAAAAGCCCCTATTTGCAGAAACATTGCACTAATAACCTCAAGCCCCAAACATTGCTAATCTACCTCAATTTTATGAAAAAATAAAGTGGATGATAGAAAAGATTTATTGTTTAATATTCAACAGGGTAGATGCCTGATATGTTGCGTTCCTTCTGCAGTCATAGAAAAGCATTGATGAGCTTCAGTTGTTTACCTGCTACTGATAGCCAATGTTTAGGACCAATATTTGGCTCTGAGGAGAATTGAACCTGGATAGCATTTTTGTAGATTCCCTATTGCTTTTGATGATCTTTTCATTGTGACCAAAAATATATCTTTTACTTTTTTTTTTTAAATTAAGAATCACTTTATCTCAAATCCAGAAAGATGCTTTAATACTATGTATCAGAGATCACTCACTTCATAAGAATTCTCTGTAACAAAATTTTTCTGGTACAGAGATAACTATTGCTGGACCTCAGAAAACTTATTACTAGTGAAAATATGCATAGAAGAATTTCCATTTTCAAAACAGCAGTCATATTATTGGCAAGATGACTTGGAATTTATGTTTTAATATTATTTCTTAACCCAACAACCTTAAAAGGAAGGAAATATGCCAAAATATTTAACAAGTATGTTAAAATCCTCAAGATTATAAGAAACAGTGTGAAAGGTTCCTGAGAGATGACAGAGCTAAACAAAATGTAAAGTATATATATTAGACAAAATTATTTTCACACATTCTAGGCCCAATAAGCACATTCAATCTTCCATGCTTCTGTGACAACCCTAACTTGCCTCCTTCTCTCTTTATAATAGTGACTCAGAATGAACCCTACATCACATAAGGCCATAAAACCAGTAAACTATTGTTTCTTACTAGCTAGAAATAAAGAGAGTACATCTGATTTGAGAACAAACACAAAAAAATATGGTAGTGGGGGTTGGAGAAAAGTGGAGATGGGAAAGATAGCTGAACATCTAATTGTTCTCATCTCACACTATTTTTAACCTCTTACCTTCCATTTTAGAATCAATCCTGTGTATTGGTTCTAAGACATAAGAATAGTAACGACTTGATGAAAGTTGTGACTTGCCTATGGTCACAGAGCTAGAAAATATCTGAGACCAGATTTGAACCTAGGACTTCTCATGCCCAAACTTGTCTCTCAATCTACTGAGCCAACGCTCAGACTGTTTTACAGAGATTGGGTCCTACCTCCATACCTTCCAACTAGAGGATTCTGAGGTATTCTCCCTGGCTCAAAAGTCTGAGCAATATAAAAGGTATCACTTCCCCAGCTACCAGGAGAAGTCCTGTGGGAAACCAGATAGAAAATATTGGGAATGAAAAATGCAATTACTTACCCTTCATGGAGATCATTAAATAAAAGCAAAACTTGCCTAGAAAACATCAAAAGGGAACTATCTTCTTTAAAAGAAGGTGTTAGAATGGAAATTAGGTTGGAAGCCACAACTCAGTGAAGAATTAATAAATAGCAAAATAGACACTGGAAATACATAATGGAGAATCTTCTCAAATTGTAGAAACTTCAAAAAATAAAATGAGAGTTCTGGAATTCAAACCTGTAAAAGAGAAGGAATATGTACCAAATGGAAAGCAAAAGATAACAACTCTCAAACAAGTGAATTCTACAGATATCAAAATAAATAATCTTGAAGAATGCAAGCACAGAAATGAATTAATAATAATGATTTTCCAAGAGAAAAATGATTAAAAATTTTAAATATTACTATTTAGTTGGAAATGATGTAAAAGTATCAGATGTTTTAAAAGATGACAATTAAATACTGATCGAGTGAATACATAGATCATTAATAGAGAAAAATGCCACATCTGAACCTTCAAGTCTTATATTGAAAAAAAGTATCTAAAGTCAATATTCAGAACAAATTTTGTAGGCAGGAAGGTGCAATGTCTTTAACTATGAAGGAACTTGATTTCAAATAACTGAAAATTATAAAAGCCAATAATAACTCACATTTTGGTAGCACTTACTCACTTAGTATGTGCTACACATTGTGGTAAGTACCATGGAATTATTTTTTTCCTCCAGATTAAATGTAGATACAATTTTAATTATGCTTTTTTGACATTAGGCAATCCATATTCTCCCCCTCCTTCTACTCCCTTACCTTAGACATCACATAATGTGATACGTTATACATGTGCTATTATGTAATACATATTTGCATGTTCCTCGTGTTGTGAACCACTATTTAATTTTGTTTTCATTTTATTCTTACAACTGAGGGAAAGAGACATTATTTTTATCCCCATTTTACAGATGAGAAACCTTAGGTAAAAAGATTCTAAATTATTTGCCAAAGCATCACACAGCCACAAAGTATTTGGGAATAGATTTGAATTCAGGGATTCCTCATTTAAGGCCCACTTACACAGGTTTGCACAGGTCATAGGAAATCATAGAATTATTTGGAATGAAGTATTCCAAAAAGAAAAAGAATCTCAAACTGGCAACTTAAAAGTTTGTGCCAAACTGAGTCTAATCATCAAAAAAAGAAATATGGATCATCAGCAAAAGAGAATTATTTAAAGATTTCCTCCAAAAACTAACAAACAAGTGAATGAATTACAAATAATCCAAACAAAAGAAAACAGACATGGTAGATAAGATTAATATCTAGTAAAAATAAGCTATGAAATCATTTAACTTATTTCTTTGTTTTTGAAAGAAACATGATTAATGAATAAAGAAAAAAGAGGGATCAACAAATAGAAAAAGGAAAAAAGAAAAAATCTCTGGGACTAAGAACATATGGAAACTTAAAGAATTAAGAAGAAAAGAAAAAAATTGAAATTATATTCAATAGAAAACCACATATGAGATTAATTTTAAAGTTATTCTAAGAAAAATAGTTGTCTACAAATATATGTAATACAGATTTTTTACCCTTTTATGCATATACAATATTGATTTTGTTGCTATTTGCCTTAATATTAAAAGTGGACCAATGTCATCACTCTGTGATGAATTGGATTTAAGTGAAGAAGAGGTGCCCAAAGTGTGCAGCCTCACTCTCTCATCCAAAGTGATTCAGTTCCAGTGGCAAGACAAAAGTCAGGACAATTGGTGATCAGGATTCAGTGGATAATCATGGTGTCTTTGATGTCTGACTAAGCACTAGGCTCAGCACAGTGCCTGCTTCCGCTACCTTCACTAACGCTGGGACAGATAGTTCTTTTCTGTCCATTCCCCTAGAGCAGGGATGGGCAAACTTTTTTAAAGAGAGGGCAAAAGGAAAGGAAATGCTCATCTGTCAGTTTGTTTCTAAGGCAACTCTTTCAAAGTTCCATTGTGTTGTATCCTACTCATTGTATTTTTCAGATAAGGAATAATGTCTGGAGGCCAGAAAGAACATTTCAGGGGTCCACATCTGGCCTGCAGGCTGCAGTTTGCCCATCACTGCCCTTGGGGAAATTTTCACAGGCTTGGGATAGACATCCTCCTAACTTGTTGATAAGTTTTACCAGTGTGTAGCAGATGAATATACTATAGCTTCTTAGAACCACAGGTAAGAGTTGGGTAAAAGATAGAAATCAAAAGTGGATGAGAAACACAGAAAAGGGCTTGACAAGCCCTCACACCACAGATAATAGTCCTCCACGAACAGTCCATACACTTCATATTGTATACAATATATTAATACATTTTATATATATATATATATATATATGTATATATATATATATGTTACACTATATCCACATATAGAGATTTATATGTACATATACAAATACATGAATATAAAACAAATGTTTTTATTTTATAAAGTAAAATAAAAAAAATTATACTACAGTATAATGAAGTGGCCATGGGTTTACAAAAAAGAATCAAGAAAATTAGCAAATTTGTGGACCCAAAACAGAAAATAGGATAGTAGAAAAAGGGATGGGGGAGATTACAGAGTTGTTAAATTTTTTTAATTCTTTTACTTGAGGGGATTAATGAAGATGATAAACTTTTTTAAAAATATATTTTAAATTATGAGATTGAATTTAATTTAAAAAGAAAAGTAATTTACCAGAAGAAATAAAATCATCAGAATCTATTACTCACCAATGTAACAATTAACAAGAATTTAAAGGAAATAGTTTATTTATCTAAATTATTTTAAAAACAGATGAAAAACATCTGTTTGAACACATGGGTTGATGCGGATATGATTTGGAATTTAGACTCTAACCAACTAGTTCAGTGCAATTATCAACAATATAGAAATAGGTCTTGATCTATGACACATGTAAAAACCAGTAGAAATGTGCATTGGCTCCAGGGAGTGGGGGAGTGTGGTGGGTGGAGGGGAGAGTAAGAATATGAATCATGTAACCATGGAAAGAATTTCTAAAAATTAAAATTAAAAAAAATGAATATCTTAAAACAATTTTGAAGGAATTATACAGAAACCCAATCAAATGGGGAAGGGGTGTAAAAACAAACAAACAAACAACTAATCTGACTGATTAGAATTAATTTAATCTAATTTTTAAAATAAATAAGAACACTACTACATGACCTATTATTAATAATCTAAAAATGCCTAACTTTAAAAATATAAATATGGACTTAAATTTCTAGTTTTAGGAGGGGAGGGGTGGGGCTAAGAAAGTGAATAACATTTATTGTCTGCTCATTGTGGAACATGCCTCCAAATTTCCTTGTTCTTCCTCTCACCCACTACTTCTGTTGTTGGATTCCTACTGGAGCCTCTATTTTGTGAAGAGCCTTTTCTTCATGTCTCCCTTATTTGTGTTCCTAAAATTCTAGACATTGGTGATATTCCACAGTGGATAATTTGAACTCTTGTTTTTTGGCTCCTTTTTATGGGTTATCTTTTCCCAATGGGACTTAAGCTCCTCTCCATTAGGAACTAGCTCCCTCTCCCACCATCCCTTATATCTATTTCCTTAATAATTAGGACAGTGCCTGGCATATACTACAGAGTTTAATAAACCCTTTCTTGAGGCAAGATATCCAAGGAAAAGTGGGAAGTCATTCTCTTCCAAATTCTCCCCTTAAAAAAAAAACAACTTTAAAATAATGACTCAAATGGAATTCTGGATAGGCAGATCCAACAAAATGCTAATGTGAAACAATGTTCCTACCTGAGACAACTTAGGAGTTCAGAAGGAAAAGTAGATTTCATTGGATTGTTGGTTTGGTTTGGAGTGTGCCGAAAAACAGGCTGTGCTAGAGTGCTAGTTTCGAGCCTTGGAGATAGCTAGAATAGCAATTTTGGGAACTCTGCCCACAGATGGTAAAGGATTCAGATAATTAGGGTTCAGGACACTATTGCATTGTCCATATGGTTCTAGGTCATAGTCTCAAGACAAAGAAGAAAATGAGTACAGTTAGGCTTTTGGCCCCAGCGTACCAGGGAACCTGACCTCATGTACAAGGCAAAAAGGAGCACTGATGCTTGCAGCTACAGCAAAGCAAAAACCCTAGCAAGAATTCCAAGACCATAAAGAATGAGATTACTTATTGCCCCAGGGGAGGAGGAGCTTTGGTCATGACTCAGGACAGAGAAGAGTAGAAGAGTGCTTGTGGCAACTCACACACCAGAGTGCAGGTCAAAAGAGTAGTGACCACACTTCTCTTTAGATTATAAGTAGAGATCAAATTTTCCATGAAGTTAAAAGTCAATAAAAATGCTGGAAAAAAGGAGCAAACAACAAGAAAAAAGACTTGCCGTAGAAGGCTAGTATGGAGATGGGGAAGATAAAGACATGAATTTAGAAGAAGACAAAGAAGTCAAGACAACTAAATGCAAATCCTTAACAGAAAAAAAACGTATAAACTGGACACAAGCCCCCAGAATTCTTAGAAGAGCAAAAGAAATTAAAGATTAAGTGATACCTAGAGAAAAATTACAATACAGAAATGAGCATGATGCAATCAAATTATGAAAAGAGTATGATAAAGAGGAGCAAAAAATACTATAAAGTAATACTTCAATAAATAGATCTGGCTAAATTGTAAAAAGATGCAGAAAAATCCATTTAAGAATTCTTTAAGAAGCATAATTGACAAACTGAATAGCAAAAGAAGTACAAAAGCTCATTGAAGTTTAAAAAAAAACTTCTTTAAGAGTAGATCCAAATGGAAAAAGAGACACAAAATCTCACTAAATAATTCTTTAAAAATTAGAAATGAGGGCAGAGTCAAAATGGCCACTTAGAAGCAGCAAATGTCCAGACTCTGTGAAAAATCTTCCACACCAATTAAAAGCAAATTTCTTCAAGGGGACAGAAAACTAAATCTGACAAAAGGCACAGCCCAGGAAACCTCCTGCTTGATTCAATTTAAAAGGTATGCAGAGAAGGCTGAATTCTCAGGTTTAAGGAAAAGGAAGAAGGAAAAGGAAGAAGGAAGGTCCCAGAACTCTTCCTCTACTTACTATTCTGAGTCTCCCACATTCACTAGAATCTTGGGGTGAGAGCTCCAGCCTGGAGGGAGTGTCTTGCTGCCATAGCTGTGCCAGGCTCAGGATCTAACCACAGCATGAAGGGAGACAGCTGGTGGAGAAGAGTGGAGGGGAGGGCAGCCTAGTTTTAGCCACTACTCTTCTCCCTCTTGGGTCTTCCTTCTCAAAGCTTTGGCCTAAGGGCACATACAGCTTCACAGATCAGCTCCACAACTGGATAGTCTATCTATAGGGCAGATAAGAAGCCTTCAGAGGGCAGGGAAACTTAATCTCCAACACCCTTTCTGCACCAACTACACTGAAAGACACTGGAAGAATCTTGCTGACTCAGATCCCAGTGCAAAGGTTACAGCCTCAACAGAATACATTAATAACAGGGCTGGAAGCATGGTTAAGGTGAGACTCCACACCTTCACCTACACCTTCTGCTTCTGCTTTCATATGGGCAAGATCTGACCTCAGGGCTCATTAATACTCCATCACCCTAATGGAGTCAATCAGCAGAGCAGAGAAGAAGACCCTTCAGGACAAAATAGCCCAACCCATAGATCCAGCAAATAATCTGAGGAGCAAGATTACAGCCAATGACAGGAGGGCAAAAAAGGAAAAGATATGAGTAAATGACAGAAATAAAGAAAAAAAGAAATTACAATCAATAGCTTATATCTAGGCAATGAACAAAGAGCAAATGGAACAGAGGAGGACCAAGGAACACCAATAAAAAATTCAGAAACTCCAACAAATTTGACTCAGGCTTGGAAGAACTCAAAACTTTTATGGGTAATTTTAAACACTGAGTTCCCTGAGGTTTGGAGAAAGGGAAAAAGGAGGACTGCTTGGGCAAAGGATAACTGACTAAGAACAAATACCAATGGGGAATCACCTTCACACCCACAAACACAGGACTTCGGAAAATGAGTAACACCTATATGGAAGAATGGCAGTTAAATCAGTTAAGCAGTAAGCCAGACTCCAGTCAGCTGGGGAATTACAATAAAACCATATATAACTTAATTAAAGTACTTCTAGGGTTAAGGAGAACAGACAAGAAGTAGGAAACAATAATTTATTAAAGTAAAGATGTTAGGGAGATGGGTAAACAGGGATTTCCTTAACTGGGATTAACTATGGACCAGAAACAAGGGAAATGAATTACTACATTAAAACTGTAACACTAACTAGATCCAAGCAGGGTGGGGTCTCACTCCTTGGGTCCTTGTCCCTCCAGCGGTGATCTCACCTGTCCTAAGTTCCCAGACTAAAAACAGGCAGTAAATCCAAAAGGGTCTCCAACCAAGAGCTGGTCCAGTAATGGAAGTCCACCTTCCAAACTGCAAACCAAGCTCCAGGCCTCACAGGAGATGGGATGGTACTTGAGGATTACAAACACACCTGCTTCCTCTCCACTGGCAGCAACCAACAGACTCAGACCTTTGAGTCTCATCTGCAGAGTTCTGAGGCTCCCAGAATATTCCACTCATCCATCCTGCTTTGCACAACTTTTCTCCATCTATTCTTAAAAATGCTATTTCCTTATTACAAAACACAATTCAAAAAACAATTAAGAGAGGCAGAGGACAATTGGGAAAAGAACTTAAAAAGCAAAATAAGTCCTCTGGAAACAGAGGCACATGAACTAAAACAAGAAAATTGTGTTTTGAAAGCCAGAATTGAGCAGCTTAAAAATGAGGCAAAGAAAGTGAAAGATGACCTACAAAGATAAACAAACCAGAAGGAGAAGTATGACAAAAAAGCTAAGGATGAAATTCAGTCTTTAAAAAGTAGAATCTAACAACTAGAAGTAAATGGCTTCACAAGGCAGCAAGAGTCTATAAAACAAAATAAAAAGAATGAAAAAATTGAGGAAAATATGAAACACATCATTGATAAAACTACAGATATGGAAAATAGATCTAGAAGAGATAGTTTAAGAATCATTGAACTCCCAGAAAATTATGACAAAAGAAAAAGCCTGGACATCATTCTACAGACAATTATCCAAGAAAACTGACATTCTTGAACAAGAGGGAAAAGTGGAGATTGAAAGAATCCACAGGTCACCTATTGCATTAAATCACCAGTTGACAATGCCCAGGAATGTTATAGCCAAAATCAAGAACTAACAGATCAAGGAAAAGATACTACAAGCTGCTGAGAAGAAACCATTCAGATATCATGGAGCCACAGTTAAGATAACACAGGACCTGACTGCATCCATATTGAAAGACTAGAAGGCATAGAATATGATATTTCAGAAAAAACCTGGTCTATAACCAAGAATCAGCTACCCAGCAAAATTGACTATATTCTTGCATGGGAAAGTATGGTCATTTAATAAAATGGAAAACTTCCAAGCATTCTTAAAGAAAATACCTTACTTAAACCAAACACAGAACTCAAGAGAATCACCAAAAGGTAGTTAAGAAAGGGAAAAAAAAACTTATTTTAAGGGACACAATAAGTTCAAAAGATTTGTGTTCCTATAAGAAAATATAATATTGATATAACTCTTAAAATTGTTATTATCATCAAGATAGCTAGACGTATACTTAGAGGGAACAGTGACAAACTGTATAGGATGAAATGTCTCTCTTTCACTATATATATAAAATAGGGGTAAAAAAGAAATATAATACTAAGAGAAATGGGAAAAGAAATAAAATGGGGTAATATTATATTTCATAAAGAAGCACATGAGGAAAGTGAAGGAGAAGGGTAAAAGAGGTTGGAGAGAGTCTCCAAGAAAATTTTAATGATAACAATGGGAAGGGTCAGAACATTTCAAATGGAAGGAAAACATCCAGCTCCAAATTCAGTTGTCATCATCATCAACAGCATCATCAACATCAACAGCAACATCACCATTAGCATCATCAACATCAGTAACATCAACATTATCATCGTCAATACCAACATCATCAACAACATCAACATCATCATCACCTACATCCACAACATCCTCATCAACATCATTGTCATCATCATCAACATCCTCATCAACAACATCATCATCAGCAATATCAACAACTACATCATCATCATCAACAACATTATCATCAATATCATCATCATTGTCATCAACATCAACATCTAATTATGCATCTTTTCCTGGCCCAGGAAAGATTTTTGCTGGTTGGCCTAACCTAATAGGATACTATGCAGAGTACTAAAACCCAAAAGAACTAAACTCTAGGCTTGAGTTCCATTATGTGTCCTTTGGGGGTAAAAAGAAAGCCTTCTTTTTCCTAGTCTCAGTTCCCCCATTTATGTATGAGTGAAGTTTACCTAGACTCTGCATTAAGTTAATCAATTAAATCAAAGAATAAACCAGGTGTAAACAAGGAAAAATATTTCTGTAGCTTGATAGCAAAGTTCAAAAATTAAAACTCCTGGTATAGCTTGGCCCCTTAAGTCCCTGCATGATTAGGGCACTATGTTCCTTCTCAGGTTGGAGATATTGACTGGGTCAGTACATTTTCTTTTCTACACCTAGGAGCTCCTTGCCAATGTTGTTTATGCTTAACATGTTAAAATAACACATTGATTCAATGCAAAGAGCACTTAATTAAAATGGAATAAAATATTAAATAACATGGGAAAAGATCTCATATGCAAACAAGTATGATTTCTCAGAGATTATCCATGTTATCAGAGGGAAGGAAACATTTCCTGAACATTTCACCCCATGTTCCCAACTCAAAATCTTCTTATAGCTTTTACTGTTAAGGATAATTCCTCACTGTAGTTCTTTTTTGTTTTTAACACTTGTTTTCTAGAATGTTTTTTTTTACTGTCATCTATGACTAAGTTGCTTTTCTGCTGAGTTATTGTCATCTACCAGATAGCTTCTTCTATTACATGGGCTACTTCTTCAAAGGGAGTATTATTAGATATGGGAAAGACTACTGTTCTGTTAACTAGATCTAGAGATACACCCATCCAGTTAAGAAAAGATTCCTTAAATTCAAGATTTATTTTTTGGACAGACTCCTTTCATCATCAGGATTTACTTCAGTCCTGCTTAATGTGTGGATTGTGGTGAATGTCAATTCCTTTTAAACTTCTATAATTTTCTCTCCATTCACCCAGCCAATATCTTAGTTAAGGCCATGATTCTCTCTAATCTGGACTATTGAAATAGCCTCCTATTTGTTCTCTAAACCACCAGTTTCTCTCCTCACCAATATATGTTCCATTTAGTTGTCATGAATTAATACTAAAGGTTTCCAGGCCATGTTACTTTCCTACTTAGTGAACTCTTAATGTCTCTTTCTTGCCTCTGCTTAAAACGAACAAAACAAAACAAAAACCTTTGTGAGGGAAAGCATTTCACAATGTAGTGCCATTTTTTTCCAGATTCATTTTTCCTTCAGGTACTCTACATTCTAGTAAATCACCTTGCTTCTTGAACTCCATATACAATATCCCTTTTCTTAGCTATCTCATATACTTTCTCTCAGGCCTTGAATGCCTTTCTGTGTCACTTATACTTTTTTGATATCCATAACTCCCTTCAAAGTTCAATTGCATACTCTGGAAGAAAAAATAACCTGTTTGGCTTACCCACAGAGCTAGTGCTACCTCCATGAAAAAATAACTTTCCTTATATTTCATATTTAATTTTCTACATATGTGTTATTTACTCCTAGTAGAATATTAGTGCCAAAGAGAAAGTTTGTTTTTGCTTAAAAAAACAAATTTTAAACAAAATAAATAAACAAATAAAGTTAGAAATGAGGAAGTAGAAAGTAATGACTTCATAAGCCATCATAAAAAATAATAGAAGAAACTATGAAATAACACATTTGAAAAACAATTTACCTGGAAAATAGATTGATTCTGTGCTTTGCCCTTTATCCCCATAGAAATTTTCTAGAATTAGATGTTTCTTTTGCTGATTGGTCATTTTTCCAAACTTTTTTTTTTTGCCTGTGGACTGGGAGTTTTGAAAACTGATGATTTTGTCTTATTTGCTGATGATTTGTAGGTCTCAACACTTGGAACTATTTCGCCCTGGGGCTAAGAGCAGCACCACAGTGAAAGATTGAAATGGTAAAGTGCTACTGACTTCTGGGTTTCTCTTCTAGCTGGTGACAGAGCCTAGGATTTAAAGGAGTTGGTCTGGCACATGTAAACTTCAGTGGAATTGTACATTGGCTACGGAAAGGGGTTAGGGAGAAGGAAGGGAAAAAAACATGAATCTTGAAAGCATGGAAATGAAATTTTCCAAACTCAAAAAAAATAAAGGAGTTGGTCTGAGTTCTAAGGTACTCTGTTGTTGTTGGTGGTGTTTTGGGATCCAAAATTTGACCTGTGCCCAAGTTAGAAACCTGGTAGAGTACATGGGGGAGATTCTGGTCATTGAACACCCTTCCATGTGCAGTTTTGTTTCTAGTTCCCCCTTATCCCATGAAAATCTTATGAAAATTGACACTAACTCCTAACTTTCAAGTTGTGTTCAGCAGAAGAGTCTCCTCACCATATTCTGCTGATTGGTTTTGATTTCTCTCATTTTGCGATGCTTTTTAAAGATTGGTTTGGAACAATTTTCAAGGAGGTTTCACCTTTTGCTGCTACTAAACCATAATTTTGACTCTACTTGCTCCCTCATATAGTTATTGTTATGCATTTTTTATTCCAGAGGCCTTTTGATTTTTAATAACATAAGAGTATGCTACCATGATTATAATATTTTCCAACTATTCCTCAATTTATGAGCCTTCCTTTGATTTTCATTTCTTTGCTACAACAAAAAGAACCGCTACAAGTGTTTTTACATGTATAAATACATTTCCTTTTTCTTTGATCTCTTCAGATACCAACTTAGTAATAGTATTTCTGAGTTAAAGAGTGTGTACAGTTTTATAGTCCTTTGGGTATGTTATAAAATTGTTCTCCAGAATGGTTGGACTAGTTTTCTCTTCTATTAGTAGTTCTTTAGTATACTTATTTTTCTTTAATCTCCTTCTACTTTTTCATTTCTGATAATTGTGAAGCAGTCCCTCAGAGTTGTTTTAATTTGCATTCCTCTAGTCAGTAGTAATTTAAAGCACATTTTTGAATGACTAGATAACTTTTTTTTTTCCTTCCGGAAACTGCCTGTTTATGTCCTTAATTATTTATCAGTTGGGAAATAAGGCTTATTTTAGTTTTCTTTAATAAATTTGGCTTAGTTCTATATTCAGTATATATCTGGACATGTGCATTATCAGTAAAAAATTGCTATAATTAAAAAATACTTTATTGTCTATGGTATTTTTTCAGCTCAATATAGTTTTCGTGATAATCTCTTTTAATTAGGTTTATTTTTACCTCTGCTTTGTTTGAGATCATGACTGCTACCCCCAAATTTTTTTACTTTACAGGAAGAATATTAGATGCCTCTCTAACATCTTACCCCAACTCCTTTTTTTAACTCTGTATGTCTTTCTTTTTCAATTCAACAACATATTGATGGATTCTGGTTTCTAATCCATGCTGCATTATATGCTTCATTTTATGAGTGAACTAATACCATCCACATTTATAATTATTATCACAAACTGCTTATTACCTTTAACTCTACCTTTTTCTACCTTTCTTTTTTCATCTTATCCCTCCTCAAAAAAAATGTTGTCTTTTTTTTTTTTTTTTACTTTCAGTTGACCTCCCTTAATTTGCCTTCTTTTATCAACCCCACCTCCTTCTCTTATGCTGTTTCCCTACTAGGAAAATACAACTAATAGTGCATTTATGTCTTCCCCCATTGACACAATTCTGAGGAAAGCGAGGTTTAAGTATTGTCTAATACTGAACCCCCCATTATCCACTTTACTATAAGAACTTTTCCTTGCATGTCTCTCCTATAAGGAGAAAAATGTCACTATTTTAATTCATCTTTTCATATTCTACCTGCACATCACTCTTTCCCAACCTTTTTTTTTCTTTTTTTTGATATCATTCCAACACAATTGACTAATATTCATGCCCTCTATCTATGTAAATCCTGTTTAACTGTCATAATAATAATAATAATAAAGTTTTTAGAAGTTAAATATCTTATTTTCCCATGTAAGACTAGAAGTTTAACCTTATTGAGTCACTTATGATTACTCTTTCATGTTTATCATTTTTAGCTTCGCATATCTTCTGTTGAATATTAAGTTTTCTCTTCAGCTTTAGTAAAAATACTTTAGTAAAAAACATCAGGTTTGATTGAGAGTCTTCTATTTCATTAAATATCTATTTGTCCCCAGGAGGATTACATTCATTTTTGCAGAGTAACTTATTCTTCATTGTAAGGTATTTCCTTTGCTTCCTTGAATCTTATATTCCAAGCCTTCTGCTCCTTTAACATGGAAGCCATTAAATCTTGTGTTATACTAGCTATGGCAACATGATACTTAAATTGCTTTGTTCTGGTCAATTGAACTATTTTCCCTTTGACTTTGGAGTGCTAAAATCTGATCATAATATTCCTCTTAGATTTAATTTTGGTATTTCATTCAAAGGGTAATTGGTGGATTCTTTCAATTTCTATTTTATTCTTTGAATCAAAAATATAAGGGCAGATTTCCTTGGTGATTTATTTGTTTTTACATTTTTAAACCCTTAACTTCTGTGTATTGTCTTCTACGTGGAAGAGTGGTAAGGGTGGACAATGGGGGTCAAATGAGTTGCCAAGGGTCACATAGCCGAGAAGTGTCTGAGGCCGGATTCTAACCTAGGACCTCCCAACCGTGGTAATTTATTGAACTTTGATGTCTAGGATTTTCCTTTGACCATAATTTTCACATAGTATAGTAATCCTTAAATAATTTTTTTTATTCTCCATGTCAATTTTTTAATTTAAACATTTATTAATATTCATTTTTAATATGGTTACATGATTCATGCTCCTACTTTCCCTTCACCCCCCGCACTCCCCCCACCCATGGCTGATGCACATTTCCACTGGTTTTGTCATGTGTCCTTGATCAAGACCTATTTCCAAATTGTTGGTAGTTGCATTGGTGTGGTGGTTTTGAGTCCACATCCTCAATCATGTCCACCCCGACCCATGCGTTCAAGCAGTTGTTTTTCTTATATGTTTCCTTTCCTGCAGTCCTTCCTCTGAATGTGGGTAGCGTCTTTACCATAAATCCCTCAAAATTGTCCTGGGTCATTGTATTGCTGCTGGTACAGAAGCCAATTACATTCGATTTTACCATAGTATATCAGTCTCTGTGTACAATGTTCTTCTGCTTCTGCTCCTTTCGCTCTGCATCAGTTCCCGGAGGTCTCTCCAGTTCACCTGGAACTCCTCCAGTTTATTATTCCTTTGAGCACAATAGTGTTCCATCACCAGCATTTACCACAGTTTGTTCAGCCATTCCCCAATTGAAGGACATACCCTCCTTTTCCAGTTTTTTGCCACCACAAAAGCGCAGCTATAAATATTTTCATACAAGTCTGTTTATCTATGATCTCTTTGGGGTACAAATCCAACAATGGTATGGCTGGATCAAAGGGCAGGCATTCTTTTATAACCCTTTGAGCATGATTCCACATAGCCAGCCAGAATGGTTGGATTAGTTCACAACTCCACCAGCAATGCATTAATGTCCCAATTTTGCCACCTCCCCTCCAACATTCATCACTCTCCCCTTCTTTCATTTTAGCCATCTGCTAGGTGTGAGGTGATACCTCAGAGTTGTTTTGATTTGCATTTCTCTAATTATTAGAGATTTAGGACACTTTCTCATGTACTAATTGATACTTTTGATTTCTTTACCTGAAAATTGCCTATTCATGTCTCTTGCCCATTTATCAATTGGGGAATGGCTTGGTTTTTTATACAATTGCTTTAACTCTTTGTATATTTGAGTAATTAGATCCCTGTCAGAGTTTTTTTGTAATAAAGATTTTTTCCCAATTTGTTGTTTCCCTTCTGATTTTGACTACATTGTTTTTGTTTGTACAAAAGCTTTTAAGTTTAATATTATCAAAACCATTTAATTTATATTTTGTAATTTTCTCTTATTCTTGCTTGGTTTTAAAGTCTTTCTTTTCCCAGAAATCTAACAAGTATACTATTCTGTGTTCACTTAACTTATTTATAGTTTCCCTCTTTATATTCAAGTTGTTCACCCATTCTGAATTTTTCTTGGTGTAGTGTGTGAGATGTTGATCTAGACCTAATCTCTCCCATATTGTTTTCCAAATTTCCCAGCAGTTTTTGTCAAATAGTGGATTCATGTCCCAAAAGTTGGGCTCTTTGGGTTTATCATACACTGTCTTGCTGATGTCATTTACCCCAAGTCTATTCCACTGATCCTCCTCTGTCTCTCAGCCAGTACCATATTGTTTTGATGACTGCTGCTTTATAGTATAGTTTAATATCTGGTACTGCTAGGCCCCCTTCCTTCACATTATCTTTTCATTATTTCCCTTGATATTCTTGATCTTTTGTTATTCCAAATGAAATCTGTTATAGTTTTTTCTAATTCAGTAAAGAAGTTTTTTGGTAGTTTGATAGGTATGGTGCTAAATAGGTAAATTAATTTGGGTAGAATGATCATTTTTATTATGTTAGCTCATCCTACCCATAAGCAATCAATGGCTTTCCAATTCTTTAGATCCAGTTTTATTTGTTTGGAAAGTGTTTTGTAGTTGTTTTCATATAATTGCTGTGTTTGTTTTGGTAGATAGATTCCTTAGTATTTTATATTGTCTAGGGTGATTTTAAATGGTGTTTCTCTTTCTACTTCTTCCTGCTCTAATATGTTGGAAATGTATAGAAATGCTGATGATTTATGTGCATTTATTTTGTATACTGCAACTTTGATAAAGTTGTTGATTATTTCTACAAGCTTCTTAGTTGATTCTCTAGGATTTTTTAAATGTACCATCATATCATCTGCAAAGAGTGATAACTTAGTCTCTTCCTTGCCTATTTTGATACCTTCAATTTCTTTTTCTTCTCTAATTGCAACTGCTAGTGTTTCTAGTACAATGTTAAATAATAGAGGTGATAATGGGCATCCTTGTGTGTAAATAGAAATTAGCTCTATCCCATTAATAGTCAAAAATCTACTCAACCCAGGCGTGCTAATGATGTCACTCCCACCTCCCTTAGTGGGGAGGGGAGACGAGTTACCCACACGTGACAATAAGTAACAAATCAAGAATAGGGGACTGCCCTTTGGGCAGTCCAAATCAATGTAGAAACTGCCATTTGTCCATTTGAATTAGAGGTGGACCACAGGAAGTGATGAAAGACACATTCTCTTTAAGTAAGTGAGTGAACTTCCTGTGGGAGGAGTTGCCGTCTGGAACTAGAGGAAGAAGCATCTCCTGAGACCACAGACAGCTTATGCTCTGTATTGTCACGTGGGTAAGTTAGGCTGGCTTCCTTGGCCTAGCTGGGCCAATTCTAAACTCTGCCTATCCGGCTGTTGGGCCTTGCGGCTTACAGCTTCATTTAATTAGACTTCTAACCTCCCTCTTCTCTTTATCCCTACTTACCTTCCTGATTGTAAATAAACTCTTCAACCCGATGCTGACTTGGGTCTGATTTAATTACGGAATCAACCTGAATTGTTGATTCCTGGCGGCCACATAATTTTAATATATAGCTATAATAACTAAATTTTAATTCTTACACTTGTTTTACTCCTGATCTTATTGGGAAGGCTTCTAATTTATCCCCATTGCATATGATGTTTGTTGATGGTTTTAGGTATATATTCTTTATTATTTTTAGGAAAGGTCCTTCTATTCCTATACTTTTCAGTGTTTTCAATAGGAATGGATGCTGTATTTTGTCAAAGGCTTTTCCAGCATCTATTGAGATAATTATGTGATTTTTGTTTGTTAGACTGTTGATATGGTCAATTATGTGGATGGTTTTCCTAATGTTGAACCATCCTTGCATTCCTGGTATAAATCCAACCTGATCATGGTGGATGATCTTCTTAATTACCTGCTGGAGTCTCTTTGCTAGTATTCTATTTAAGATTTTTTCATCTATGTTCATTAGGGAGATTGGTCTGTAGTTTTCTTTCTCAGTTTTTGTTCTCCCTGGCTTTGGAATCCGTACCATATTTGTGTCATAAAAGGAATTTGGTAGGACTCCTTCTTTGCTTATCATATCGAATAATTTGTATAGTATTGGGATTAGTTGCTCTTTGAATTTCTGATAGAATTCACTTGTGAATCCATCAGGCCCTGGCGATTTTTTCTTAGGGAGTTCTTTGATGGCTTCTTCAATTTCTTTTTCTGATATGGGATTATTTAGGTATTCTATTTCTTCTGTTGTTAAAGTAGGGAGTTTATATTTTTGTAAATATTCATCCATATCTCCTAAATTGTTATATTTATTGCCATATAATTGGGCAAAATAGATTTTAATGATTGCCTTAATTTCCCCTTTATTAGAGGTGAGATCTCGCTTTTCATCTTTAATACTGTCAATTTGGTTTTCTTCTTTCCTTTTTTTTTTTTAGATTGACCAGTATTTTGTCTATTTTATCTGTTTTTTTTCAAAATACCAGCTTCTAGTCTTATTTATTAATTCAATAGTTCTTTTACTTTCAATTTTATTAACTTCTCCCTTGATTTTTAGTATTTCTAATTTAGTTTTCATCTGTGGATTTTTAATTTGCTTGCTTTCTAATTTTTTAAGTTGTATGCCCAATTCATTAATCTCTGCCCTCCTTAATTTGTTAATATATGCACTCAAGGATATAAATTTCCCCCTGAGTACTGCCTTGCCCGCATCCCACAGAGTTTGGTAGGATGTCTCATCATTGTCATTCTCTTCAATGAAATTGTTGATTGTTTCTATGATTTCTTCTTTGACGAATTGGTTTTGGAGAATCATATTATTTAATTTCCAATTAGTTTTTGATTTGCCTGTCCAGGTGCCCTTACTAATTATTATTTTTATTGCATTATGATCTGAGATGGTTACATATATTATTTCTGCTCTTTTTGCATTTGTTTGCAATGATTCTATGCCCTCTAACATGGTCAATCTTTGTGAACATGCCATGTGCAGCTGAAAAGAAGGTGTATTCCTTTTTGTTCCTATTTATTTTTCTCCACATATCAATTAAATCTAATTTTTCTAGGACTTCATTCACCTCTCTTACCACTTTCTTATTTATTCTTCGTTTTGATTTATCTAGATCTGAAAGAGGAATATTTAGATCTCCCACTAGTATGGTTTTACTATCTATTTCTTTCTTGAGCTCTGCCAGTTTCTCCTTTATGAATTTGGATGCTATACCACTTGGTGCATACATATTGAGAAGTGTTATTTCCTCATTGTTTATGCTGCCTTTAATCAGGATGTAATGACCTTCCCTGTCTTTTTTAATCATATCTATTTTTACTTTGGCTTTGTCAGAAATCATAATAGCCTCTCCTGACTTCTTTTTCTCATTTGAAGCCCAAAAGGTTTTGCTCAAGCCCTGAACCTTAAACTTGTATATGTCCACCCATCTCATATGTGTTTCTTGTAGACAACACATGGTAGGATTTTGGTTTCTAATTCACTCTGCTATTTGCTTCTGTTTTATTAGTGAGTTCATCCCATTCACATTCAGAGTTATAATCATCAGTTGTGCATTTGCTGACATTTTCGTATCTTTCCCTATTCCTACCCCTTTTTCTCATACTATTTCCTTTTAAACCAGTGGTTTCCTATTAAGCTGCTATCCGTTATCCCCTCCCTTGATTAACTTCCCTTTCTACCCCCTCCCTTGTTATTCCCCACTTTTTGTTTTTAAAAGCTTTATGAATTCCCTTCCCCTTCCTTTCTGTCCCTTTTTTTTGACCTCCCCACTCCCCTGCTCCCCTTGGTTTATCCCTTCTGACTTTCTCAGAAGGGTTAGATAAGAGTTTTATGTCCCAATGGATAGTATAGCTACTCTTCCCTCTCCGGGTTGATTACACTGAGAGTAAGGTTTGATTATTACCTCTTAATGCTCTCTTCCTCTCCTTCTTATAATAGTATTTGTCCCCTCTCCTTCCCATGCCCTCTTTGTGTGTAATAGAATATCCTATTTTTCTTATTCACTCAAGTTTCTCTTGGTGTCCCCTACTATTCATCCCCTCTTTCCCATCCCTCATGTCATCTTAGATTATTTAGTTTTCCACCCTCTCCCTGTGAATTATTCTTCTGATTATTATAATAATGAATAGTATAATAGTGAATAGAGTTCACTACAGAGAATTATACATAACATTTCTCTACATAGGAATACAGATAATTAGATCTTACTGAGGCCCTTAAAAAGGCAAATTTAAAAATTATGAGTTTTCTTTCTTTCCCCTCCATTTCTTATTTACCTTTTCATGTTTCTCTCGATTTTTGTGGTTGGATATCAAACTTTCCATTTAACCTGGTCTTTTCTGTGCAAATACTTGGAATTCTTCAATTTTGTTGAATGCCCATACTTTCCCCTGGAAATATATAGTCAATTTTGATGGGTAGTTGATCCGTGGTTGCAGACCCAGCTCTCTTGCCTTTCTGAATATCATATTCCAAACCTTGCCATCTTTTAGTGTGGAGGCTGCCAGATCCTGTGTGATCCTGATTGGTGCTCCTTGATATTTGAATTGCCTCTTTCTGTCTTGTAAGATTTTTTTCTTTTACTTGGAAGCTCTTGAATTTGGCAATTATATTCCTGGGCATTTTCTTATCTGGATCGAGTGTCAATGGTGTTCTATGGATCCTTTCAATGTCTATATTGCCCTCTTGTTGTAGGACTTCAGGGCAATTTTGCTGAATAATTTCTTTTAGTATGGAGTCCAGGTTTCTATTAATTTCTGGTTTTTCTGGAAGACCAATGATTCTCAAATTATCTCTTCTAGACCAGTTTTCTTGGTCTGTCACTTTCTCATTGAGATATTTCTTGTTTTCTTCTATTTTTTCACTCTTTTGATTTTCTTTTATTTGTTCTTGTTGTCTTGAGAGATCATTAGCTTCTAATTGCACAATTCTAGACTTTAGGGACTGGTTTTCCTTTTCAATCTGGTCATTTCTGGTGTTCAATTTGCTTATCAGTTCATTTGATTTCTGATCCTCACTTTCCAATTGCAAGATTCTACCTGTTAAACTGTTATTTTCTTGCCAGATCTCTTCCATCTTCCTCAAAATCTCAGTTTTGAACTCTTCCATAGCTTGTGACCCGTTTTCCTTATTTGAGGAGGGTCCGGATGCTTGTTTGTTCTCCTCTGTTTGCTTGGTTGTCTGGATTTTCTCTGTGTAAAAGTTGTCGAGTGTTAAAGTCTTCTTTTTCTTGTTGTTAATCTTTCTCTTCTCAACTTCCTGAGTCTGGGTAGCCATCATTAGCACAGCAGCTTCTCAGCTCTATCTTCGCGCGCAGCAACTGTCTGCGGTCTTTTGGCTCCTGAGGTCTGAGGTCTGGTTTTTTCCAAGGTCAAGCCTCCTGGTTGACCCCCTTGCTTGATCCTCTGCTGGAGGTTTCTTTACAAGTCTCAGGGAGCTGCTTCCACAATCATATACCCATCTGCACTTGTTCCCCACTCAGTGTTTCAGAGCCTTAGCTTGCGGCTGTGTCTGCCTCCACCCGTGCCTCCGCCTGCTCCTGAGCTCTATGCCTGTGCTCAGATTTCTTGCTCGTTCTTTAGCTTTTTGGGGACCTAAATCTTGCTGTTCTCAGGAATAGACCCTGGAGCTGCCCATGACTCGATGGGTGCCCCAAACTTGCTCTATTTCTTTTTAGCTGGCTTTGGTGCTATAGGTGGTGTGGGTGGAGGGGGTGGGGGGGTGGTTGTTCAGCCCGCGATTTAGTGAGAGCTGTTTCACCCCTTTATAGCATGGAAATGTCCCGATTCCACGTACCTTCCACGCTGCACCCTGTTGTGGAATTCCTCTGTTCGTCTGGACTTGTTTTTATGTCCCCTTTAGGAATCCTGTGTGTTTCAGTCAGGAGAGGTTAAGAGCTGCTTTTTACTCTGCTGCCATCTTAACCTGGAACCTCCTCAATTTGTTTTTTGCTGTGCTATTTCACAGTTTTCTTCTATTTAAAAATCCTTTTGACTTTGCTTTATTGTTTCTTAATGTCTCATGTAGTCATTAGCTTCTACTTCTCCAATTCTCATTTTTAAGGAATTATTTTCTCCAGTGAGCTTTTGTACCATATTTTTTTCCATTTGGAAAGCTATTATTGAGTTACCAAAACTCAGCCCTGAATTACTTTAACTATGGGCCTCTTCTGCTCCTACACACAACCTGCTGATATATCTTACAACTAAGCTATCTGAATACATTATAAATAAATTTCATCCAATTTGAATATGACTCTTACCTAATAGAGGTAGTCTGTTTCTAATGTAATCCTTACTCACTCCTCAAAGAGGCTATCCTAAATATTTCCTTTCACCTTTCCAAACCATTACTCCATATTGTCCCTCAGCCGAGGACATTCTCTCTTACCTTATTTAGAAAATTGAGTTCATTTTATATGAACTCTTTCTCCTATTATCTTCAGCTCAAAACTTTCCAATCCCTCAACTATCTTTTTCACAATGTCCATGGTAATTACTATGTCAAACTTCTCAGAGGATATTGAATTTCAGTTATTCCTCTTCTCCTCTCCTTTTTAGTTAGATCACTTTTTTCCTCTTTGGAATCATGATGGTCAAACCCACTTTCTTTTATATTGTCTAATTAACTAGTTGCTTTATCTTATCAATTTAACAAATTCCTGTTGGTCTATCTTCCTTTCTGTGTTTTCTCTTCATTTGGACTTTCTCCTTTCACTCAAGTCTTTTTGCTCAATTCCTTCTTCTTCTCCTTTTTGACCCACCTTCTTTCATTTAATTTTATTCTTTTACTCCATTCTCCATTTCTTTGAAGACCCTTCCAGTTTTTGCCTCAAAGTTTAATCTCAATAAAAAGAGCTTATAATCTAAATCACACCAAGAACAAATTAGTTGAAATTATGTTAATATGGTCTTTAAGTTTCTGATCACCTAATGGCAATAAGTTCTATTAGAGAATACAATGAAATAGAATTGAGAAAATGTATGTTTCCCAACTTTACCATTAATGTGCTATGGGTATGTGCTAACTTGCTGAGGGCATATCTTTGAATCTTCAAAATAATCATTCTGGACAAGATGACCACTGATATCTATCTTTTTAAAATATTAATTTTATTAACAAAATTCCACAAGTTTTCTGTAGTTTTATGAACCATATTGTCTCCCTCCCTTCTTCCTTCCCTCCTCCTGGAGCTGACAAATAATTCAATCTGGGTTATACGTGTATTATCATGAAAAACATATTTCCATATTATTCATTTTGTATGTGTACAATCTTATAAAACCACCCCCCAAAAATACCCAAATAAACAAGTGATGAATCATGTTTTAATCTGCATTTCTATTCCATAGTTCTTTCTCTGGAGGTGGATAGTATTCTTTTTCATAAGTCCCTCAGAATTTTCCTGGATCATTTTATTACTGTTAGTAACATAGTCTATCATATTTGGTCATTCCACAATAGTTCAGTTACTGTGTATAATGTTTTCCTGGTTCTGCTTAATTCACTCTGCATTAGTTTATGTAGGCCTTTCCAGCTCTTTCTGAAATTATCTTGTTCATCATTCCTTAAAGCTCAATAGTATTCCATCACCATCATATAACACAAATTTGTTCAATCATTCTTTCAGGACATCCCTTTAGTTTCTAATAATTTGCCACTATAAAAAGTGTAGCAATGATATATCTTCTAACTTGAAATTTATGACATTTTTCAAGATTCCTTTACATGGATACTTTGAACTAGATAGCTATGGAAGGTTCTCCTTTCTCTGAAACATTTTTTTTTGGTTAGAAAGCAGAAGAGTGGTAGGGGTAGGCAATGGGGGTTAAGTGACTTTCCCAGAGTCACACAGCTATGAGTTGTCTGAAGTCAGATTTGAATCGAGGACTTCCTGTCTCTAGGCCTGGCTCTCAATCCACAAAGCCACCCAGCTGCTCCTGGAGTTCCCATATCTTTTCAAAGTTGTTTGTCTTCATCATTTTGCTGTAAATTTTACTAATTGTTCTCCTCATCATCATGCAATTCAACATCAGTTTATATATTTATTCATATTTCTCTGAAATCATTCCTTTGAACAGCTTTTGTATCATAATATCATTCTATTAACCTCATATAGCATAATATGATCAGCCAAGGCCCTGAATGATGAGAATTCCCTTAGTTTCCCAATCTTTGCTAGTACAAAAAAAAAGTTACTTTAAATATTTTGGTTCATATAGGTCCATTCTGTTTCTTTTTCCTGTTTTTCTGCTATTATGGGACAAAAATCTAGCAACAATATAGTTATGTTGAATAGTATATATATTAGTGATTCTTTAAGCCTAGTTCCAAATTATTTTTAAAATGGATCAACCAACTAACAGCTTCATTAACAATGTCTTAATGAATTTATTTTCTCACAGCCTTTCCAACATTTCTAATTTTCCTATTTTGTCTTCATTTAAAGACTGATATGGGTGAAGTGGATTCTCAGAGTTACTTTAATTTGCAATTTTCTAATTTTTAGTGATATGAAAGAATCCACCTACCCTCCCCATATAGAAATTGATGACTTCAATGTCTTCCTTTGACTATTGCCTGTTTTTATTTATCATTTTAAAATTTGGGAATGGCTCTTATTCTTAGAAATTTGGTTCTACTATTTATATATCTTGGAAGTAAGGGGAATATTTTTTCTTATTAAATAATGTCTTTTATTAGAGAAATATGTTTTAGATATTTTTCTTTCAGTTAACTGTTTCCCTTCTAATTTTAGCTGCACTATAGTATGGGAATGTAAATCATGAAAAAGACAATTTCAGAAAAAGCTGTGAAGACCCTTGTTACCCAATTTGAGAAAAATGAGCAGAAAAAATAATGCTTTAGAGAATTAAAATAATTTCATCAGTAAAATAAGTTTCAAAGACTTAATACTCTGATTAATGTAATTATTATTCACAACTCTAAAACACCAAAGATGAAGCAAGCTACTCACTTCTTGATAGAGTTGATAAAAATTCAGCTATTGAATGTCAAATCTACTTTGTGAAACAGGTTATGTAAGATTTTTCTTTTCTATTTTTATTTCTTATATTTTTCCCCTATTTTAATTGGAATCAGAGAAAGAGGACTGCTATTTTGTTTTGTCCTTACCTTACAAAAAAGAAAGATGAAAAGTTCATTAAAGTATCTTTTAAAAAATGTGTAGATGAAAACAGGAGTTTATTAGAAAGTTCAGGAAAAAACACAGATAAGCTGATTAAACCTGGGATTTTCATGCTGAATTTAATATAAATATAATGCATATATATTAAATGTTTGTATATATCTCACAAAATGCATGTTTTTAAAATAGCATATCCATAATTAAGTCTCATTTTATTTTTCTGTTCTATGTTACATATATTTTATGTTTATATAGTTTTTGAATTTGCTGTATTTTAAGTAAATATTAATAAAAGAAACTAACATCTTAACCAAATTGATTTTGAATAAATGCTTGCAGCATGGTGCAATAGAGTCAAAGGACCTGGATTCAAACACTGCCTCTGTCATTTAATATCTATGTGACATTGAACAAATTGTAATCTGCATTAGATTCATTTTCTTCATTTGCAAAATATTAAGATTTAATATGTATGTCCTCCTCTGAGATTCCTCTTATCTCGTTGATCTATGATCCTGTTTTCCTGAGTTGCTCCAGCTATTATCTGTTACTCTTAAATATTAGAAGATACTCAATGAAGCTTCAGAGGGGTGCAAATATAGCTTTTCATTCTCCAGTTGTATGGTGATGTTTTAAGGAATAGGTTTTTCTTATCCAGAAATGATGTGTTACCATAAGTAGGGAAGCAAAAGTTATGTTATCACTTTGTCACATGTACTTTCTAAATTTGATTCCACTCACTAGTAGACTCTACATGGTAATATATTGGGTATGTTTTATAGCATTTTTTTACTATACTCTTTTGAGTAAATATGCCTTTAAAAATAAGCATTTAAGTTTCCAAGGCTAATTGATAAATAATGGGGATAACATGGATCAGTGTTTATGAGGAATACTCCTAGAAATCACACTCCTTCCCTTGCCCAAAATTCCATAAGGCTATTTATTCCTAGAAGCCTAAGAGGCATAATCAGCTTCTTTCTGGACCAGCTCAGGTGCTAGAATGATTAGGAATTGACAATTTTCCCTGGAAAGTGATCAATTTCAGATAAGAAAACTGAGGTGCATCTAGATGACTTGATTTACCTCAGGCCACATATGTCAGAAGTGCTAGTCCTGGGATTGGATTGTGGATTCCCTTATTACAAATCCATATTCATTCCATTTAATTTACCTCTTTTTCTACCACTTGCCACACTCAATGACCTTCTAAGACTGGTTGAGCAGGAAGGTAATGTTAAAACAGGCCTTTTAGTTATTCTATATAACTTCTAGCTATATCTGACATTTCTCTTATGGGAAATAGTTTCTAAAAGTCCTTCATTAGAGCCTAAGTAGATGATTCTAAATGTACCAATGAAATAGAATATCTCCACATTTCCCCTGAGATATCTTCTATCACTTGCACATTACTGGCACTCAATTGAATAACTACACTCCTTAAAATTTGCCCTCACAGACTGACTAGTTCAAAGAAGTATAATCAATAAAAGGAAGACAGTATTGGATTTGGAGTAAGAATATGTGTACCTCAATCTCTATTCTGCCACAAAGAACTTACAAAATTATGTAGCCCAAGTCCAATTCATGCTTCCATTGTCTCCAGTAAAGAAAACTGAGAGAAACAAATTTGGAAACTGAGAAATGAGAGTAAAACAATGTAGAAACAAGACCAAGATAGAACCTCAGGGAGAATGATTATAATAATAAGACCAATAATAACAACAACATTTACATGATAACTTTGAGGTTTGTAAAAAACATATTTTTTTAATTCTAGGATATAGATGCTATTAGTATTCGCATTTTATAGATGAGGAAGCTAGGACACAAAGGATATATGACATCCTGTCTTTGAGGCAAGCTCCCTATTCACTATGCCATGCTATATCTTCAGCCATATACTTGTGTAGTAAGAACTAAAGGGAATTATTTGGGCTTATATAAACATCTCTGTAGCAACTTTGGATTAAAAAATCTCTGTGAGACCAATAATTGTTATTTATTTATTTATTACCAACAATAGTGAAGCATTACTTTTCTGCTCATAATCAAAAATCAGTGATTCCCAAAGTGGGAGCTACCACCCCCTGGTGGGTGCTGCAGAGATCCAGAGGGGCAGTGATGGACACAGGTGTATTTATCTTTCCTATTAATTCCTATTAAAATTTAAAAAAATTAATTTCCAGGGGTCTAAGTAATATTTTTTCTGGAAAGGAGGCAGTAGGCCAAAAAAGTTTGGGAACCACTATCATAGATGATTCAAATTATTTTTGTAATGCAGTAATGAGTTTATTCAAATAGATAACAAAGAGACAACTCTAATTTTCCAAGAAGTAGTACAACTTTTTTAATAGAATGGATAGACTCCTGGGTATGTTGGGTAAATAGTTCATCCATCTTGCTCAGAAAAGTATTCTGAGTTGTGTTTCAAGCTTTTAAAAGAAAAAAATCCATTTAAAAAACCAACACTAAAAGCATTGAGTAAGAATTGCCCTCACAAAAGGAGAAAGAGAATCTTATGGAACTCAGAGCTTACGAAAGTGTTGCTGGAGCAGACTCAGAATTCTGAATGCTGAAATAGACTTACAATTAAAAAAAAAACTAACCTTATAAGGGGCTGATGTCCTGGCTAATCAAATATCAGCTTTTAATGCATTAGGTGAAGTATAGTTTCAAATATCCCCAACTCTATTTGTTACCTATTTTAATCAAAGGACAGATGAAACTCCTTTCAGATGCAGATGTCAGTACATGCAGAACAAGAATGTGACAGAGACTCATAATTATAAGTCTGATAAATTATTCTTTTTGCATATTTTAAGTTGCATCTGTAGGAAAGATAGTAAAAAAGGCATATTTAAATGAATTCCTTTTGTGAAATTAAAAGAAAGGAAAGCTGGAATTCAACATAATTATATTTTTCTTGGGAATTATTCACTATTTCCCTGAAATGGATTTCATAGCCCTATGCATGTGTCCCTTGACTATAAGAATTAGAAGTTTGTAAAACTATGAGGCCATACAATGAAGATATGATGTTTTCCAAGATACTTTACCCATGCCAATAGAATTTGCCAATGTATCACAATACCGAAACATGCGAACATGGTTTAATGAATATTCATATTTTATAAATATTCATCATTTGAATTTTAACCACTAATGATATAGCAAATTCAAATAATCATATTGCAGATGCATAAATGCATCCTGGGATGAATAAATTTTGGTCCATCAAAAATCTCAATTAAATATGTACTTGTGAATTGAAAGTGAGTGGTATCTTCTAGAAGACCTACTTTTATATATGTGTGTGTATATATATGGAAAGAGAGAGAGAGGAGAAAGAGAGGGAGAGGAGAGAGAGAGACAGAGAGAGAGAGAGAGAGAGAAAGGGAATTGTCAGGAGTTCATTCTGGATAACAATATTAAATCATGCCCAACGGGTCATAAACTATACATACCCTTTGATTCAGAAATACCACCACTGTATCTATAACTTCAAGAGATCAGAAAGAGGAAAAAAAAACTTACATGAACAAAAATATGAACAGTTCTTTTTATAGTGGCAAAGAATTTGGAAACCGAAGGAATGTCCATTAATAGGAAAACAACTGAACAAGTTGTGGTATATGGTTGTAATGAAAAACTGTTACACCATTAGAAATAATGAATACGAAGAATTCAGAAAATCTGGAAAGACTTTTAATAAAATGATGTGAAGTCAAGTGAATAGAACCAGGAGAACACTGTATACAGTAATAGAAATATCAATTAATGACTAGTTGAAGGAATAAACTACTATCAGTAAAATGTGGTTCTAAGATACTTTCAAGGGATGCATAATAGAAAAAAATAACTATCTATTGCCAAAGAAAGAATTGTTGAAATATGATTGTAGATCAAAGTATGCCGTCCTTCATTTTATTTCCTTCATGGTTATATATGTAATAGGTGTCTCTAGTTATGACATGGGGACTATGAAAATTTATTGTATGAAAGTATTACTATAACTTGTATCAGACTACTACCCTGAAGAGGGGGGAGGTGGGGAGAAAGGGAGAGAATCTAAATCATAAAAATGTCAGAAAATAATTGTAAAATTGCTTCTATGAGTAATTTAAAATAAATTAGAAAAAAGTTAGTAAGTTCTTTTTTCTTGTTGTTGGACATCTTCAAGCAGAGACTGGATGATCACTTGTCCATTAGCTGTTTTATAGACTATGTCATATCTAGGATTATTTATTGGGTTTGGTATGAGACAAGTGGTCATTGACTTCTCAGAATAACTGTAAAATTTTGTGAAATGACAAGTTAGTTAGGTACCTTATTAACTAAAGTGTATCACAGTAGTGAGTAAAAGCTCAGTTTGAATACTATTCAGACAATGGCTGTGGGAACTGGAGAAGATGACTTATCGCATCTCAGTTTCAGTATTTTTACCTGTAGAGGAGGTCCAATTCTAAAACCTGTCTCATGGCTAATATTATGAGAATCAAATGAAATAAAATGTGGAAAGTGTTTTGCAAACCTTAAAGTACAATATACACTATAACTATTATCATAATTGTAATAGTAGTAGTAGCAGCAATAGTAGCAGCAGCAGCAGCAGCAGTAGTAGTAGCAGTAGTAGTAGTAGTAGTAGTAGTAGTAGTAGTAGTAGTAGTAGTAGTAGCAGCAGCAGCAGCAGCAGCAGCAGCAGCAGCAGTAACAGTAGTAGTAATTGTTGTTGCTGTTAGTAGTAGTTAGAAGTAGTATGAGGTGATGGTGGTGGTATTATATAGTACTAGTCAGAGTCAGAAATGCATTATAACCAATGACACTATCACCAAAACAAAATGAATATAAAAAGTCAAACTAATTAAAAGAACAAAGTAATTAAAAGAACAAAGGAGATCCCATAGGACACACAATGGAAAATACTTCCTCTAACCAGGAAAGAGAGACTTGAGATAAAGGACTAGAACCCAGGAGTAAAATATTTATTGCAACTGTATATGATGATTTAAGGTTTTGTTTTGTTTTTTAATTTGGTAGTTCAGAAGATTCAATAGGAAGTAGAAGAAGAGGATTGAAATGATAGATTTCAAGAGAAAAAAATAAAACTAAAATGCATTTAAAATTAAAATTTTCAACTTTTAAAATAAATTACTGGATTTTATTTGCTCAAATATAATATATGATTTCAGGAGAGAGAGGTGTGGTTAGGAGATTTTGTTTTCTTTCTATGTTACATAATTGCATGTGGATTTGTCTTATGTCTGTATGTGGATATATATGTGCATGTTATGCAATTATTCTTTTTTTTCTAGTGTGTTTTATTTACCTCTGACTTAATTTTGAGTCTTTGTTTCTAAGAATAGAAACAGTTAAGAAACGATCTGCAAGGGCATTGCAAACATTTATGAGCTCCTGAAGAGAGTATGGGGAGTTTTTCCTTTCTCTTTGTCCCAAGTACTTGGCACATTGCCTGGTATATAACAGCATGATACATTTTGGAGAAATAATATGCATAAATGTCTGTATTAGGATGGTCTTGATGATATATGAATGAGAGATAGCATAACCCAGATAAATAGCATCTACATATGATTTCATCCCAGGTCCTTATTTTCATCAATAACTTCTATTTTATTTTCCCCTCAGGCTTCTTCAAAGCTACAAAGTAGTCTAGTTGATCCATCTGAATTTAATTTTCTCACCATCCTATTGGTACTTCTAAAAAGAGGTCTGAGTGTTGAGCCCAAGGCATGCCACAGGATGAAATGAAGCAAAGGTCCTAAGAATGTGAAGTTGGAACTACCTGTAGTACATTCAGAATAATGGAAGGCTGGCCAGTGGAACAGTCGCATCTTGAATTCATAGGGGCAAGCTCTGAGTAGCCTAAGGGGTCCCTCGAAGATGTTTTTGACAAATAGGTCTTGTCTGCAGCATGATAACAGATGCTGCTTGTCACTCCTCCAATTTTTTTTCTCTTATCACTTCAACCTTTCTAAGCATTATTTTTTCCATTTGCACTTTTTGAAGTTTATATTAAAAAATCATGACATAGTAAATGCTTTTAATGCAATATTAAATAAGGTTAAGTTTATGATTGTTGGATTAAATTTAAAAAAAAAACAACTGAGACTTCAAATTTTTTAGAATGGCCCTAAAGCAAACAGGCAGCTGGAGGCTATTTTCTCAAGGGTATTAAGGAATGCTATGACACTGAGACTGGCTCTTGTCAGGCAGAGGTGAAGTGGACACATCTGGGCCCAATCTATCATACTGGAATCCTTCCTACAATATCATAAATATTTACTTGCCTCCCTTCTTCTCTTCTAAGAATATTTCTTTCTTTTGATTAAAATTTGGAAACTGATAGGTGTGTGTATTATTACTATGCATTAAACAGCAATGAATATGAAAAATTCAGAGAAGCATAGGAAGACTTTTTGAACTAATGGTTGTGAAGTAAGCAGAATTAGGAATACAGTATGAAAAATCACTATAAAAAGAGGAAGGAAGGAAGGAAGGAAGGAAGGAAGAAAGAAAGAAAGAAAGAAAGAAAGAAAGAAAGAAAGAAAGAAAGAAAGAAAGAAAGAAAGAAAGAAAGAAAGAAAGAAAGAGAAAGGAAG
>NC_058133.1:51368897-51401017 GCF_016433145.1 Gracilinanus agilis
TATATATATATATATATATATACATATATATATATATATATATATATGTTCTATAAAATATTAGTGAATATATATTTATTTTTATTAATGCACACATACATAGTTAACTGCATGTTGGAGCTCCTTGAAAGAAATCTGTAAATGTAAATGCAGCACATAACTATTCCAAACACATAGGAATTATTTAGGAAATACTTGTTCACTCAACTTGATACTGCTAATAAATTATAAGACAATTAACAGTGGGTTTGTGTAAGCCTATACTTTGTGATTTAAAGATTGAAAGAGGAGGACTGCCCCATAGAAAAAGAGATTTCCCTGCATTTATTCCATAATGTGCATCAAGTAGATGGGAGAATTTCTTTATTTATGGTCTTTTCGTGAGGTTTATAGAGCACACCCAGCATACTTGCCTTTGAAAATGGAAGGAGGCAATGGACATTGAGTATATGAGCCAATAGTTGAGTGATGTATGGTTGATATGCATTAAACTGAATTCCTTTTATTTTTATACCCCTGGTAACTAGATTCAGGGCTTGGACTTGTTTTTGTTTTTGTTTTTAATCAAAATCAATATTTCATGAGACTGTAGAGCTCTTGGTATGTAGATCTATATGAGGATGTAGACATTGCCTGCCATTTTGTAGACTGCCATTTGTAGACTGTAATTTGTCACCTTATTTAGCTGGAGCACTGGGCTGGGTAAGTGAATTATTTTTAGTCATGAGGGAATGATCTGTTAGAGGCAGGAATTGGATATAGTTTTTCCTGATTTCAAGGCCTCTCACGATTAATTTATATCTAGTAGGCACTTAAATACTGTTTGTTGAATTGAGTTGAATTAAATTTCCCAATTGAACTCTTCTTGTGTTTGAACACTCAGAGATTCCTGTAATCAACTGTACTAGTTCTACAGTTTTTTAGCAGCAGCATTATGCTTTCTTTGTGTAAAGAGTTCATTTGATGCTTATTTTGCCTCCCTAGATAACAAGAGAAAAGCAATTCTGTAATTATTGAAATTCTTGTTAGGCTGTCTTGGAAGACGCTGCATTAAGAATATTATTTTAAAAAGCATGGTTAATGAATTATACTAATGGTTTTTAATGCACTTACTCAATTGCAGGAGACAAGAGTAGTCATTCTGCCAAAGGGCTACTTTCCATAACAACAAATTGAGTGGGAGGCAAAGGCCAGATGACTAGATCATGTAAAAGAAACATATACAAAAGGGGATGCTTTGCCTGGAGTGTGTAGATTATTGGATCAAAAATTCAGCCTAGATTCAATAACTTTCTACTACTGGAATTTGGTTTTATTAACTCTTGTATACTGCTATCATAATGGATATTTAATACTCCCACTGAAACTATTCCAAAGTTTGTGTTAATTCTTTCTAGCCCTTAAAAAAACTATTGTGAGGAAGGTGTTTTCATATTCAAAACTCTACAAACTTGATTACCATGAACCCCCTAATTTTAATTTTAGTCCCATGATAAATTCCAAGATTCTGAGTTTAGATGAGATGAACTGGGAAATCAAAGATTTGTACATTAAGAATTAGAAGGGACCCTGGAGACCATTTAGTCAAACCCCTTCATTTCACAGTTGAAAAAATGAGGCTCACAAAAGGTTAAATAACTTGCCTAAAGTCAAACAGGGAGAGACAAAGGCAGGATTTAAACATATATCCTGTGAATTCAAATATAGGACTTTATTCATTGGCCATATTGCTTCTCCATAGGCATTCATTGCTGTTTGCTCCTAGCTTGTATAGCTTAAGTCTCAAGGACTTCTCTGTTCATGGAAACTGATGCAGTGTAAGTAATATGGCCTTTGTGGGTGACTACCCTTTGAAAAAAGACAGCTGGGTTCTATTTTACCTTTCAGCAGGTCCAAGTTGGCTGGGTGAAAGAAAACCAGAAGAAGATACAAATAAGAATGTTCTCACCCAGCTGGTAACCCCAATGAGTTCAAGGAGAAGAAACAAACCCTATTATCCATCATTAAATCCCTTAACTTTTCACTTTTCTCTGAAAAGAGGATACAAGACAGGTGTCAGCTTCCTAGTTGAAGGGAATCAAAGTTGATATTAGTAAATGAAGTTATCATACCCTTATTCTTTGCAGAAAATGCTTTCATAATGCAGTGGTCCTTTTTATTTCATTTGTTTCTAATGATGTTTGAAGATAGAAATGTTATACAGAACAAAAGATATTAAAACATTTTTTGTGATAGTGGACAAAGAGTTTCAGTGGGTATTCTAGTCTTATGTGCTTAGATTGCTTCTTATGATGCATTTGCCTGTCTTCTCTTTTGTTTTGGGGAGGCTTTGAGAGTGGGTAAATTACATGTTTATAAGACTGAATTTTTTAGGAAGTGGAGAAGAAGGGAGTAAGACTGCAATATGATTGGGAAAAAAAGACATTTTTTTGAAGCAGCATCTAATTTTCAAGATGCAAACTCATCATTATGTACTTCATATGAGTTCATGGGTCTAAATTGGAAAATTATATGTTTTATGTAGCATGCATTTTCAATTAGAAAGGGAGCTTCAATGTCATTGTTTAAGTTATCTCTTTGTTTTTTGGGATTGTAAAAGCAAATACATATTTGATTTCTCATGTTCAATTGTACATATTTTGTGATCCCTCCCCCATTTTTATGACTGATTAGAAGCTAAAAATTAATGAACTGGATGTATAAGTTTACAGTTAATGCATATTTATTAAGAATCTTCTATAGGCTCTGAATTTTGCTGGGAGGCTGAGTATACAAATATTGCTATGTCTACTACTACTATGACTATTACTATTACTACTCCTACTTCTACTACTACTACTACTACCACCACCACCACTACCACCACCACCATCAATACAACTGCAGCTTGTTAGCCAGCCTTATAATTACATGTATTATCACATTTGTTCCTCACAAAACATCTTTCTGAGGTAAATTCTAGTATCATCTTCATGTTACATCTGGAGAAACTGAGGCTGAGAAAAATTTAAGTGACTAATCCAGAGTCACATAGCTAGTAAGTTAATGAGGCAAAATTTGGAGAAAGATCCACCTGAACAATAAACAAGCAAAAATGAAAACAATGAGTGTTTGTAATAAGAATATCCATTTAGAAGTGGACAAATAAAAATAAGCATGGAGTTCCTATATTCAAAATCCATACAATTCCAGCACCTGTTTGTATTAATATGAGAAAGAATGGCCTCAGACATCAGAAGAACTTGAGTCAGGATCAAAGTCTTCTTTAGGTTTCTCTACTGCTCTGAAATAGTTTGTGGCATCTGCTCTTTGGATAGGTAGGATAAAGTCCAATCTAATTAAATTAACATATATTGAGCACCTACTTATAAAAGGCATTATGCTAATGATTGTAGATAGAAATAAGACCTATGATCTTCTTACAACAACAACAACAACAATAATAACAACAACAACAAAAACGCAACTGGAGTTGTTCTAGAAAAGAAGCATACTGACTGCCTTTAAGTATATAAATACTTCTGCTCTTGCAAGAATTCCATATTTTCCATCGCTATTGGAATGAGTAGCCCTTCAAGCTTCAGGCGATATTCCTTTTCCATCCATTCATTAAGAGCTCATTTGCATGTGTTGTATTTCTGGAGATTTATATAGAAAACCAGGCAGGGAAAATGCTCAATTGTCTTACAATCTGACTTCCAAGGAAGGGCATAGAATAGTGTGTAACATAATAGGGAAACAATTTTCACAGAGTAAGCAAGGAAGAGCAACAGAGAAATATATTAGGATTTTTAACTAGATCCTAGAATATTTCTGAATTTTTCCTATAAACAACCTTTAGGAGTCAGATGTAATCTAAAGTTTTTAAACAATATTTTTATATTAAGTATTCATTTTTCTTTCTATGATCTTCAAATTGAGGAGAAAAAAGGAGAAAATAATGCAACAAATATGGATAGTCAAAGAAGAGAAATATACAAATTTAGATAGTTGCCAAAAGTTGTGTCATTCTGAATCTTGAGTATAGGAAGTGGCTGGTAT
Organism: Gracilinanus agilis; assembly: GCF_016433145.1. Classification (NCBI taxonomy): domain Eukaryota; kingdom Metazoa; phylum Chordata; class Mammalia; order Didelphimorphia; family Didelphidae; genus Gracilinanus; species Gracilinanus agilis. The sequence goes on from NC_058133.1 coordinate 51,372,939, forward strand.
TGTTTATTATTCAGCCTCTGGAAAAATTAGGACATATGAATATATAGAACATGATTGTACCATAAAAATGATGAAAGAGATGATTTCAGAGATATCTGGGAAGTTTCATAGTCTACAGTTTGTTCACTGTTAGTCCCTCTATATTGCCTACCCCTACTTTTCCCCTGAAGCTTCAATTTACTCCATCTATCAAAACAATAAACAAAGACATCAACTATAAATTTTATAAACATATTCTGTCTTTCCAAATATTTTTATGAAGAGATACAGTATCCATACCTTCTAACTGAGTAATTAGTACTTAACTAAAATACAAGTAAATTAGTTCTTTGAAAAAATACTAGTAAAGTAAGTTACTTTACATTAGTAAATTTGTTGGATCTCAACCTTACTCTATTTCCTAACTCCTAAAATATATTGTGAACTTGTTAAAGGCTGGAACTTAAACTCAAAAGGCTCTCAATCCAATTTGCTCCATAATGTTGATATTAAAGCACTGAGAGTTGTTCCATGATAAGATAGACCAACATAAAGATGGAGAGAAAGAAAGATAGGAGAAGCAAATTAGAAGTTGAAGGAGAGGAGAAGAAGACTTGCTATTTTCAATTCTGTGATTCCCAAAACTAAATGATTTAGAATTCATCGATCTCACTCTCCTAAATTTGTAATTCTTTCTGAAATAAAATACCTTAATTTCCCTTGCATTATAGTGAGTATATCACTCATGAAAATTAGAACTTATAAAGAGTTAATTGATTTCTAGACATATTAATATTTATAAGATGAGATTTTAGCAGGTTTAAAAAAAGATCACAAAACTTTACTAGGTAAACAAAAATTAATCATTTGTTATATAATGCTAACATAAAATGTTATTTTATAGAACTATCAAAAGCATAATCAAGGAATATTTTATTGAAATAAGAATGCAAATTTAGATTTAGATTTTTCTACAAGTAAAATTACTAAGTGCACATATTGCTTTCTTTCTTAGAAAGCAATCAGATTTTATGAATAGAGGATTTTAGAGACTATGAATGTAACAAATGAGAGCATATCATGCATCTATGATATCACACATTATAAATCATGAAAATTTGAACTAAGTAAATTTATATGCATAGGATTTTTCAATGAAAAAGACTTTCCTTCATTAGCTTCTAGTCTGTTCTAGAGGCCTTACTAAAAAAAAAGGTACTGGGGAAAGTTTGTGACTACATATAAATCAATCAATGAATGGTAACATTAAGTATCTAATATCTGTCAGACACTTAGCTATTTGCTAGCGATCTGAATACCAAAATGAAATATTCGTTATCTTCAAGGTGTTTACAGGGAGATACACTATAGTACCCTCACTATTAGTACATATATATACATATATATAAATGTATGAAATATATAATAGATAACGATATATAAACTATATATAAATATATTTAAAACCCAGAAATGTCAAGGGGTCACTAACAAATGGAGGAGAAAGACAAAAAAGGCAACCAGAAAATAGCTACAATTACCTGAAATTTGAATATTTTAAGGAAACCACAGGTTCCAAGAGAGGGAAAAGTGAAAAGAGAATAACATTAGTAAGAAGGAGATAAGCTGTGCAAAGACAAGGAGGTAGGAGATGAGATTTTATTTAGGAGGAACAATAAATAGGACAAATTAACTGGTATTGCTCTGTGGGAGTAATATGGTAATCTACCAGGAAGCTAGTCTAGAGGGAGATTTTGGAGGGAGTTAAATATCAAACAGAAAAAATAAAAAACAAAGTTTACATTTTATCTAGAGATCTTGAATCTTGTAAAACAGTGGAGTAATATGGTCATCTATGTTTTTGTAATAGCAATATAACAGCTGTAAGGAGAATGGATAAGAAGGGAGAAGGATTGTAAACAGAGAGACCAAATGGCAGGCTATTTAAATAGGCACTTAGAAGCAGTTATGTCACATAGTGGATAGAGTTCTGGGCTGGGATTATGAAGACTCGGATTTAAATCCCATCTCAGACATTTTTAAACCAACTGTTTTCTTGCTCATTTGTGACTTTCCAACTGCAGTTCTCTTTGGTTTAAAGTCCAAGAAACAAGATAGTCCCTTGCATCCCACTACTCTTTCCAGATTTGTTTTCTGTGCTGTCTACTTTGATCAGATTATAAACTTCTTGAGCCACAGAGACTGACTTTCTTTTTCTCATTTGTATTGTTGGTGTCTAGAATATATCAGGAAGTTAACAAATGTTTATTGAATTGAATTTATTGAATTGAATTGAGTTTGTCAAGTCACAACCTCTGTTTCCTTCTATTTCCTTAATTGTAAAATGGGGATGTTGCTGGCACCTACTTTTTAAGATTCTTGTGAGGATAAAGTGAGATCTTTGTAAAGTGGTCAGTACAGTGCCTGGTAACATGATCATTGATATATAAATTCATCATCATTATCAACATTATTATAATTATAATAATAATTTTTATTATTACTATTATTGTCTGTGAAAAATTTGATGAGGGCCTGACTGAGGGGAATTATGGTGTAAGAAGAGAAGAGAATAGAAACTACTGATGTTGGGGAGTTGAAATGGGCGAAAAGAGATAGCTGATTGAATATTGGGTAGGAAGAGAATAAGTGAGAATGAAGAGGTCAAGGTGACTTCATGATTGTGTCTTTCAGTGAATGGAAAGATGACAGTGTCCTTGATAGAAAGATAGTGAAGAGGAAGAGGAATTGTTGAAGGAAAATAATGACATTTGTCTTATATTTGTTCAGCTTGAGATATTCATGGGACTTCCAACTGGAGATGTTCATATTACTTTTTTGAGTAATGGGCAACCAAAACAGTGTTTAATATCTGGTTGATCAAAATGGCCCTGAACTCTACAGGTGACAACTATATCATAAATACCACACAGTACATTTTCTTCATACCAGTACTAAACACAGAAATTAAAATGCTCTGAATGTTGATTCTCCCTCTCTTTTCCCCATTATCTCTTTTTTTGTCTTTCCTTCATATGTATACATGCACATTGAATTTTATTTTGGTGAATCCACTGGATGAATGAGTCAATGTAGATCTTCATTCCATAATCTTTTCTTAATGTTACTGTTTTCACTTGCCCTTTGAGCTTCCCAACTGATCATAAAAACACAATCTATCCAAATTATGTTCTTCATTATTCTTTTTTTTACTTGGAGGGACTCTGAATATCATGATAACTGATTATTTTGCATTGTAAATACATAAATATATATATATATGCATATATATTCCTTTCTTAATTTATAAAATAATACTCTATCTGGTAGATCTTAATAAATCTCTAAATTTAAATTTTCTGTCTAATAGTTATATATTTTAAAAGAGTTGATGAAGTAGGAAAGCCCATGGTTCACCATTTGTTGCTTGAACTAAAAAACTTGTATTGAGAATACAATTCCTCATCAACTCTACTTTCTCCTTTCCTTCCTTTCATCAAGTCTCTTTCAATTATCAACTCAAATCCTAATTTATGAGAAGTTTTTTTCCCTTTCTTCCATTTTCAGTGTCCGCCTCTGAGATCGCCTATTATTTTCACCAAATGCATAACTTGTTTGTACATATTTATTTGACTATTATTGCCTACATTAGAGTGTGATCTCTTTGAAGGCTTCTACTATGTTTTTGCCTTCTTTGTGTTTCCAACTCTTATTAAAGTCCCTGCCTCACACATGATAGTTTATAACTATTTAATCATGATGATGTACCTGAAAGGGAACAGACAAAAGAAACATTTTTTAAGTTAATAGTGATTTACTACTGACTCAATAAATGAACAAACATTTAATAAGATTACCAAATATTATTTTGGAGTTTTGGTGTACATGAACTAAAATGGCAGTCTAGTATTTGTTATTCTAGGTAAGGAGACTATGTGATGATACTCATAAATGTGAAATAAATATTGAATAGATAGATAGATAGTAGATAACAGACAGACAGACCAATCAATAGATGATGGATAGACAGACCAACAGATTAATAGATTGAGAGATGGATAAACTATAGAAAAATATAGATAAATATAGCTGTTTAGATCTAGATATCTATAGATATAAATTAATTGATGGAGGCAGCATTTGGAGCAGGGATCAGAAAAGCTCACATACTGGATGTGAAATTTTAGCTGAAGTTTCAAGATATCTAAATAATCTAAGAAATAGAGGGAAGGAGGGCTTGAATTCCAGATAAAATTCAGCAAATAGGCATAGAACCAAAGTGTTCCATGCTTCAAAGATAGTTTCATAACAGCAAACCACTCTAAGTTAACACATACATAGAAGACTGAACTATGTTTATTTAGTTTTTAGTAGCTTAGTAGCTTTATTTTTTAACAGTTTTTTGACATCCAGTGAATTCAGAGTACTGAAATAAGATAATACTTTGTTATAGTAACTGTCTCTTGGCCTTATTTTAATTTATCCATGCGGGTATTCCATGAGTCAGAAACCCAGAAGCACTAATCTCAGTTGTTGTGTAACATTGAGATGGCTTCCTGCAAATAAGATGGAAGGATTACTTTGTTTCTGCATTCAATTTTGCATGGTTGCTTAGGCCCAACTAAAGTATTATTTAGGATTAGTTACAGAAAAATTTAGAGGGCACAACTATTTCAGACGGTAAATATATAATTATCCAGAAAGATATTTTGGGGAAACATTGAAGAAAGTGGGATTTAGATCATATCTTTTAGCATCTATATTGTTGTTTCTATTACGTACTAGATTATTTTCCTTTTTAACATGAATTTACTATTGACTTGTAGATATGAGGAGCAAAAATGGAATACCAGTACCTAAACAAGATATCACAGTTCATAGTTTTAGATAAAATTAATTTCCTCTTTTTGAATTGAATAATTCTCTTTGGAGATTTTGGAAATAATAGTCATTCTTCATTAATGTTAGGCCTGAAATTTTTTTTTTTGCACTGGAAGCAAATCAAAGGCAATCCATAGCTTCAAATGTTTTTGAAGAAATGTATATGGTATGGGTCTATGTGGCATTCCTCCATAGCTACTTTGCTATTTGGCTTTAAAAAATACTTCTCCACTTAGGATAAGATTCTTGCTATCATATGATTCCCCGACAATGGAAAAACTTAGGTGTTAATCAAAAGTAAGGGAATCTCTATTGCTCCAATTAGTTTCAAGAGGCCTTCAGAAATATTACCAGAAATTAAAGAAGCAGAATAGAAAGTCAGAGCATGTTTGATTTTGCATTTGACACTTTCTACCTACACATCCTTGGAAAAATCTTTTCATATCTCTGGGGTTCAGTTTCCTCATGTAAAGATGAGAGGTTTTGGCTAGATGGCTTCTAAGGTCCCTTCATATTTGAGATTTATGATCCTATGAACATTAATATCTACATACACACTCACAGAGGTATGAAGATACAAGAGACTTTAAATTGATGTCTGGTTGCAATATTTGAAAAGGTAACAAAATAGAAATATTTAGTATAGTCTCCTTTTAAATTCAGTCTGTATTCTCTCATCTTCTTTCTCTCTGTCATCTCTGTATCTCTTTGTCTTTCTGTCCTTCAATAAATGTTTCACCTGCACACACACACTAATATATGTATGCATAGTATATATACAAACACATATACATACACACATCTGTGCATACATATGTGTATGTTCTGAAAATTTGATACACTATTAGATTTAGATTTTATAATTTAGAGATAAGGGTAGCCTGGTGTAGTAGAAAATGAACTGAATTTGGAGTCAGGAATGATCTGGCTTTGATTTCTATCTCTGTCACTAGCTGTAACTATGAGCAAGTCATGTTACTTCAGTAAATCTTTCTCATCTATTAAATGAAGCTAATAATAACAATTCTCATAGAGTTATTGAGAGGATCAAATGAAATAATGAATGCAAAATTACATTAAAAACCTTAATTTATAATAAGCATAATTAAAATGGCAAATATAATGATTTATTAATTGCCTTAAAAACAGACATGATTTAGTGTGGAATTTCCATCTACCAAGGCAAGTCTTCTACACATTTCTAACATAACTCTAGAGAATAGATAGGTACCTAGAAATCATATAAATACAGAGGTAATATATTTTAAGGAAAGGATTGTATGTACAACAATATTTATAATACCTCCTTTTGTGGTGGCAAAAAACTAGAAACTGAAGGGCTGTCCATCATTTGGGAAATGGCTGAACAAGTAGAGGTATATTATTGTAACAGAATACTATTGTGCCATAAGAAATGACAAATAGAAGAATTACAAAAAATACACCTAGAAAGACTTATATGAAGTGAAGCAAAGTGAAGTGAGCAGAACCAGGAAAATGCTATATGCAGTAAAAGCAATAAATTATGATGACCAACCGTGATTTACTTAACTGTTATAAGCAACACAAAGATATGGGACAACTCCAAGAGATTCATGATAAAAAAAGCCTATCCACGGTCACAGAAGGAACAAATGGAGTATTTCACAGTTTGAAGCATGCTATTCTTCCCTTTATTTCTTCTATGAATTTTTCTCTAGTGTAAAAGATATGTGTCTTCTTTTAAAACATGACAAACATGGAAATATATATTATATGATATTACATATAAAACCTATGTTATAATGTCTGTCATCTTGGGGAGGGGAGAGATATAGAAGGAAGGGGGTACATGACTTGCAAAATGTCAGAAAACAAATGTAAATAGAATCAACGTGTAATCTGAAAAAAATAGTAATGAGGCTCAGTTATTCCTAATCTTTGAGCTAGTCTTCTGCCAACCAAAGTATATTGCTTTTTAAAAAAAAAACATGTATTTCATTTTTTTCTACATGTAGATATAATTGTAAAAATTGTTTTCTGATATTTTGCAGTCCATGTTCTGTCTCCTTTCCTTCTTCACCCCCCATCCCCAAGCTGGCAGGTAACATGATGTAGGTTTTACATGTGTTGTCATCCAATGCATATTTCCATGTTCAACATTTTGTGGAAAATATACATTTATCACTTAGTCAAAGAAAAACAAACTAGTGAAGGAAATAAAGTGAAAAAATGGTACTATGTTGTTTTTAATTATTGTCAACATTTTAATCGAAGATACTGTCATCAATCTGATATTCTTTGAAATCTTTAAGTTCTATGTGAAATTATATAGTAAGAACAAGAAGATCAACATGAACTATTATGAACTATGTCCAATATATTCAGAAGCAGGTAAAAACCTCTCCTCTGACCTACTCATGCCAAGACCAACTGGAAAAAAAGTAGTTTCCCTTCTTGTGATTTCTTCAATATAAGAAATTACTAAAGGTAGTGGATTTGACCTTTCCCTTGACTTTTAACCTCTTTGCCTTACAATATTTCATTAGAAAGTATGAGAACCCTCCAAATGCCATTGCACTATTTAAAAATGATTTGGATCGATTGTGGTACAGACACAGTTTAAATCACTCTCAACTCATTTTAACTCTGGCTAGTGGAAAGGGAGACTACATTTTAGCCATATACTATTGGTGTAGATCTAACTCTTTCAAATTCCATAGTGAAATATCATTTCGGAAATCAGAATGCTCCTAAAATACAATCACCTTTCATTTTCATTATACATGTATTTCATGGGAAGTTATTGCCTCAGTCTTAGCTCTTTTAGAAATGTATGAGTCAGCAGGGTATTTTTGGCTCTGAAGGCCAATGGGCTCAAGGTGCCATCAGTTTGCAGACGATACTAGGCCAAAGCACAACATTTAAATTTAATTGAATCTGAGCAAAGTTTATTGCTTTTTCAGCGCCCGGCCAACAGAGGGGCAGGGATGAAAGAACCAATAATATCAGCAGCATTCACAAAGGAAGCACTAGTGATGATGAATAGTCACCGTGCCCTTTGGATTTCTTCAGGAAGAGAAGAAGAGTCTAAGAGGAAGAGGAGGGAAAAGGCATTTTCTTTTAATGGCTTCATGTTTCATTACTTTGGTGATCAGTACTGAATGCCTTTTAATCTGAAAGCTAAAAGTCGCTAAAAATCATAGCAAAATAAAGACTATCCATTTTACCCCAACTCAAATTAAATAATCATTCAGCAATAGACAAGGCTAGAATAGAAATACATTGGACTAGGAAATTAAAAGAATTGGTCCTTGAAGGTCATTGAAACTAGGAGAGTTTAGAAAGAAATGTTAAATCTGGCTACAACTTGGAACGGTGGTTTGATTTTACTGACTTCGTAAAACTCACCCTCATTTTTATAAACAGGACTTTCTATTTTAACGGGTTATTAATATTGCCAATGCTGTTTTAGTTAGGAACCAAACTGATGAGAGCTTGTTGTAATGTGGATCTTCTGAAGTTAACCCTGTCACAGGAGGCTACCGTAGGCAAAAGAAGCTATTTTGAGCCAAGCTTCCCAATTTTCTGAGACTTGTGGATCTTGATTTGTTATACAACTTGAACAGTTCTTTCCTTTCCCATTCCTCCCATAAGAAGTCTTTCCAGTGGATATGTTGAAAAGGAAATGAGCTGAAGATCGCAACAAATTCAAGATAGGATGGATAAAAGCAGAGAGCATGGTTTGTATTATGGAACAAAACACTATAAATTCCATTCATGTGTATTATCTGAAAAGGCAATTTTGTAAGCTGTAAAAATCAGGCTCCAAGTACTAAAATATAACTTTGTGAGAGGATGCTCCTAGGAACTAGTTTCTCTTTCTCTATCCTTGGTTCACTCCATAATGCCATTCTTCATATCCTACAGTTCTATTTTTACTTCAAGGGTCCAAGCGTTATCATTTTTCCCTAAAAGTACTTCATCTACTATCTCACACATTTCCACTATGACTCATCCCTCTGCTAAAAATCTTATTATTTGCTTTAGAAGGCCCTCAATTGTAAATAGTGCAAGGATAAAAATAAAATTTCATATTTCTGAGAGTGGGGGATTGTATGTATAATTTTCTGAGATTGTCTCTTCTTCTTATACAGATATTCCATATTGTTATGCTGCCACAGAAAAGAATTTCACCGATTTCTTATTATCCACAGATGAAAAATCCAACTCATAATAAATACTCAAGGATCTTTGGGTATCCAGACTTTCTTCATCCACTATTTATCACCAAGACATCTATTCTTTAGTTAAACTAGACTATTTTCTATACTGCTATCATATAATATAATTAAAGTTACTCTGCCTTTGCTTATATCCTTGTCTGTATGGACTATATTCTTCCCAATTTCGCATTCAGAATTTAAAATCGTATTGCAATACCACTGCCTCCATGGAATCTTTCCTTATGTGACTTCACTTAGCACTCTGCTAGGAATGTTTCTTATGTGATTATCCTGTATTATTTTCTATCCATTTTATATGTGAACAAAATTTACTTTCAAATTTCTCATTGAAGTTTAATGTGGAAAATGAGAGGAAATTATATTTAAAAATCATAGAACTCAATTGTAAATGGAGATAATAGGAATTACCTCACAGGTTTGCTGAGAGGATCAAATGAGATAATATCTATAAAGTACTTAGCACAGTGCTTGGCACATAATAAATGGTATATAAACGTTAGCTATTATTATCTATTTTTAGTTAAAAAGGAAAAATCAATATTTATTATGTTATTGAAAATCTTTTATGATTACCCATCATTGTATTCACTCAGAGAAATTAATAAGATCACAAGTTTAGGGGTATAAGGGTGCTTCATTGTCATACACATTTTTTGCTTTATTAATTATTATATTTGTTAAATGCAATTACTGGATTTTAACAGACTCCCCCCATTTTATAGATAAAGAAATTGAGGCCCAAATAGATCAAGTGAAAAAAAATTTACTTGGTATTAAGTATCAGTGTTGGCGTTTGAACTTAGACTATCTGATTCCAAATCTTATTTCACTTTCCTAAGAGGCATCTATTTATATCTCACACTGCATTAAGATCCAGACCTCAAATCAGGAAGACTTGGGCTCAAATCTAGTCTTATTTACTTACTAATTATGTGACACTGGGATTCTATCTGCTTTAGCATCTCGACTTCCTCTTCTATAAAATGAAGGTAATAGACTCTACCTCCCAGGATGATTGTGAAGATCAAATGGCAGATATTTGTAAAGTGTTAGCCATAGTGCCTGCTTCATAGCAAACAATTAATAAATGCCTGTTTCTCCTACTGAGGCACTTGGAAAAGTTTAGACTTGATCAGATCTGATGACATCACCCTCAAGAAAGGAAATTGGTTATATTGTACCCTAGAGAAGATGACTAGCTCCTTAATTCATTACCTATTGATAAGCAAAACATAGACTAATAGAAGAGAGGAAATACCTCTGGAGTCAGTTGATACAGTTCAAGTCTTACCTTTGATGTTTTCTACAGGTGTGACATTGGGAAGTTGCTTAAACTCCATGGGATCTGAATACTTTTTTCATAATAAAAATGAAAGCATGGAACTAGCTGCCCCCCTTGAAATTATCTAGCTTTCAATCCATAAAACTCTGACTATAAATGTCCAACAAGAAGAAAACAATAAACAATCTGAGAAAATTCGATTTTGAGGAGGCAATTTCAGAAGGACAAGTCCCATCTACCAAGCAGGAAATATCTTCTCTAAGATCTCCAGAAATGACTGATATGCTTGACAAAATGAACTTTGATTTTTGAATATGACAATAGACCAGTGACAACACACACCTGTTGTGTAGCCAGATAGAACATTTCAGGGAGCTGCTGCGCTGTAGTTTGCCCATCACTGCAATAGACCATTAACTGCAGAGTCAGCTACCAAATCTTCAGGCCCTGAAAATAGGTAGAGGTAGGGGCAGCTGGTAGCTCAGTGGATTGAGAACCAGGCCTAGAGATGGGAGGTCCTAGTTTCAAATCTGGCTTCAGACACTTCCCAGCTGTGTGACCCTGGGCAAGTCACTTGACCCCCATTGCCCACCCTTACCACTCTTCCACCTGTAAGCCAATACACAGAAGTTAAGGGTTTAAAAAATTAAAAAAGATAACACAAAGAAAGTAGGCAGAGGTCTAACCCTTTTCTACTCTAAGGGAACTCCTGGAACCAAGAGTCTATTAAAGTCCCCAATTTGTGGGCTTCTTCTCATATCCAGAGTATGAAGGAAGCCAGGAAGAAACTGTGCATCATCTGAAAAGGGAAAGTCAACAGTTTACAGAAGCAGAATGTACAGGTCAGCTGGGTACAATGAAAGAACGCTCTCTGTAGAAGATTTGTACTATACTTCCTATAAGAGGGAGAAGGAAAGTGGATGATGGAACCCTAAATGAGCTTGCCTAAGTAATGAAACTAAAATAAATATTGAAATATTAGTTGTTCCCTAAGGTGCAGAGTATGGGAAGACCTTGGGGTCTCTTCCCAACTCTGTTGCTGTTTGTTGCTGAGCCCAGAGGCTGTCAAGCCCCTGGGTCATATGCTCTGGTTTTCTTGAAGTTAGCTGTATATTCTTGCTTGATATGAAGATTGTTGGCTATGCCAATAAGTTATTGATTTGGCTAGCAATGAAGGTTATCCCTACCTGCCTGACTAATACAACTCCCAAACCTCCAGTTTTCCACCACCCTAACCCAAGGAGATGAGAGAAAGAAATGAATTCTCAGGGGTTTGTGGACCTCAATTTATACCCTGTGCTTTAGTGTCACCTTGGCACATGCCCTGGGGTGCTTTGCCAGGTTCTGTGTTTCAAAGTGGCAAAATGCTACTTTGTACTTACAGAAAATGGCTACCCATTTCTGCATATCACAAATAGAAGGAGCTTTCCTAAAAATAATAAACAGTATAAATCAAAAAACATCAACAAGCATCATCTGCAAAATGGGGGTAATTTAGAAGCATTTCCTATAACATAAGGAGGGAAACAAGGATGCCCATTATAAACTCTATTATTTAACATTGTACTAGAAACACTAGCAGTAACAATTAGAGAAGAAAAAGAAAATGAAGGTATTAAAATAGGCAATGAGGAGACCAAGCTATTACTCTTTGCAGATGATATGATGGTCTACCTAAAGTTAAAGATAAAGATGATCTAACTAGAGAATCAACTAAAAAACTAGTGGAAATAATAGACAACTTCAGCAAAGTTGCAGGATACAAAATAAACCCACAAAAATCATCAGTATTTTTATATATTTCCAACGCAACTCAGCAGCAAGAGGTAGAAAGGGAAATTACATTTAAAATCACCTAGACAATATAATATAAGCAAGAATCTATCTGCCAAGACAAACACAGGAATTATATGAACACAACTACCAAAGACTTTCCACACAATTAAAGCTAGATCTAAATAATTGGAAAAACATCGGTTGCTCATGGGTAGGATAAGCTAACATAATAAAAATTAACCTCCTACCCAAGTTAATTTACTTATTTAGTGTCATAACTATCAAACTATCAAGAAACTTTTTTTTTACTGAATTATAAAAAAACAATAACAAAGTTCATTTGGAAGAACAAAAGATCAAGAATATCAAGGGAAATAATGAAAAAAAAATTGTGAAGGATGGTGGCCTACCAGTACCAGATCTTAAACTGTACTATAAAGCAGTGGTCATCAAAACAATATGTTACTGGCTAAGAGATAGAAGGGAGGATCAATGGAATAGACCTGGGGTAATTGATTTAACAAAACAGTCTATGATAAATCCAAAGAGCCCAGCTTTTGGTTCAAAAACCCACTATTTAGAAAAAAAAACTGCTTGGAAATTGGAAAACAGTATGGGAGAGATTGGGTCTAGATCAACATCTCATAGCCTATACCAAGATTAATTCAGAATGTGTAAATGACTTGAATATAAAAAAGGAAACTAAATAAATTAGGAGAGCACAGAATAGTATACTTTTCAGGTCTTTGGGAAAGGAAAGATTTTAAAACCAAGCAAGAGTTAGAAAAAATTACAAAGTATAAAATAAGTAATTTTGATTACATTAAATTAAAAAAGGTTTTGTACAAAGAAATTCAATGCAACTAAAGTTAGAAGGGAAACAATGAATTGGGAAAAAACCTTTATAACAAAAAACTCTGACAGAAGTCTAATTACTCATATATAAAAGGGGTGAAATCCATTGTACAAAAAATCAAGCCAATTCCCAGTTGATAAATGGGCAAGGGAAATGAATAGACAATTTTCAGATAAAGAAATCAAAACTATCAACAAACACATGAAAAAGTATTCTAAATCTCTTTTAATTAGAGAAATGCAAATCAAAACAACTCTGAAGTACCACCTCACACCTAGCAGATTATCTAGCATGACAGCAAATAAGAGTGATGAATGTTGGAGGGGATGTGACAAAATTGGGACATACATGCATTGCTGATAGAATTGTGAATTGATCCAACCAATCTGGAGGGCAATTTGGAATTAGGCTCACCATACCACTGCTGGGTTTATACCCCAGAGAAATCATAGGGGAAAAGACTTGTACAAAATTATTTATAGCCATGCTCTTTTTGGTGGCAAAAAATTGGAAAATGATGGAATGTCCTTCAACTGGGGAATGGTTGAACAAATTGTGATATTTGTTAATGATGGAATACTATTGTGCTCAAAGGAATAATGAACTGGAGGAATTCCATGTGAACTGGAATGATGTCCAGGAATTGATGGAGAGTGAAAGGAGCAGAGCCAGGGGAACATTATATACAGAGAGAGGTACAATGTGGTACAATCAAACATAATGGACTTCTCTACTAGCAGGAATGCAAGGATCCAGAACAATGCTGAGAGGATTATGAGAAAGAAAGCTATCTACATTCAGAGGAATAGCTGTGGGAGTAGAAACATAGAAGAAAAACAACTGCTTGAACACATGGGCTGATAGGGATATTATTGGGGATGTAGACTCTAAATGATCACTGTAGTGCAAATATCAATAATATGAAAATAGGTCTTGATCAATGACACATGTAAAACCCAGTGGAACTGCTACTTGGCTATGGGGTAAGGGGTTTGGGGGAGAGGGAAAGAAGATGAATCATGTAACCATGGGAAAATATTCTAAATAAATTTTTTTAATCTAAATTATTGAAAAAATAATTAAAATAATTAAAAAGATCCTACTTATGCATAAGTTATCATTGGAAACAATAGAAAAGGTACTTGCTCCTCCCCTGATGTGGCTATGCATTGCTCACAACATGATTAAGGGAATATTTTTGTTTAATTTTTTTTTTACTCCAATGCATTTTTTACATTGAGATAGCTTAAAATTCTTTGTAATTTTAAAAAGGCCATTATAGTAATAAAACTCAATAGATGGACATTCTTGCATATAGATACATAGACAAAGAGAGAAAGATAGATTCATATGATCATAGAATTATAAATCCAGAGCTAAAGTGGCTTATGACATTATCTAATCCAACCCCTTAATTTTAGAAACAGATTGATGCAGTATATAATGAGCTATCCCCAGAATCAGGAAAATGGAGATTCAAGATTTCTTTAAAACTTCTGTTGTGACTTTGAACAATTACTTAACCACTCAGGGACTCGAGTATCCATATGACTGCAAGTGATAGAGTAGATAAAAATCTATATAACCCTAGTCCTTTGATATATTTCTTTACTTATCTATCATCTGTAAAGAATGCAAACAGAATCAAGAGAGAAAGTACTACATATTATCAGTGGCCTTTGGAGACATTTTTTCTCAGCTTCAGTTTCCTAATCTATAAAATGTATGTGTGTGAATAGGATACATAAGTTCCTTTTCAACTACATAAAATAAGATCTTTTTTATTGAATTCAATTTTCAAAGTTCTTGAGGGGTAGGGGAATAATATCCTGAAGATGAGTGGAAAATATATATATATATATGTATATATATATATATATCATTAGGTGTTTACCTAGTATATTTTAACACATGAATAAGTCAAAGGAAGATATTAATTCAATGAAGGGTAAATAGTAAGAATAAAGGCAGTATGGACCACTTAGTTGTCTTTTTTATTACATGATTTTTAAAATCTACTGCCACATAGTGCTAAATACAGATATCATTGGAGTATCAACCAATCATAGCTTGTTGAGGATCGTTTCAATCATTTATGCTGAAGTGACCCAAGGAAATGAATAGAATTATAAACATTATATACAATTTATAATAATGAGTCAGAGAAAAAGATCACAACTTTTAAAACTCTTAAAAATATGTATAGAAGCTTAAGAAATGTTTTAGTTGGTAATAAACATTGAATTAAATATTGCTGATGAGTAATCTTTGGCATAATGTAAGAATAATGAACTTGGAGTCAGGAAGAAATGGTTAGATAAACCAAATACACAGATATTCTAGCAGTGTGACCATGAGCCACTCAATGAAATCACATAAAATAGTGTGAAAAGCATTTTACAAAATACAAATCTTCATAAAAATTCATTTGTAGCCTGTTGGCCAGAAACTGATCGTATAGTAGCCTGAAAGGAAAGAGTTCCCTCCCTGTTCCTTTAGGAGGAGATAGAGGAACTATTACAAAGATTTTGGAAGAGATGAGCTTACTAGCCTAACAAGAGAGAGACAGAGACAAAGACAAAGAGATGAACATTGAGAAAAGAATCAGGAAGAGACTACTGTATGTAGTCCAGAAAAACTGGTTCACCTGTGATGACTAGTGTCATGTTCCATGACAGGCAGTCAGGATGGTCATAAGCTAATTGGAATCTAAGTAGCAGTGGATTCTCCTCCAGGATGTAATAGCCAAATGGCTTCAGTTCGTTCTCCCTTTCTCCTTGGTTCTCCCATTCTTTTTTCTAGAATGAATTTAGTGACAGTGTATTTCCTAATTTCTTCCTTTCAGTTTTCAAGTTTGTTTCTCTTTTCTCTAAATTATTTGGTTCCCATTGTATGATTCTCGTGATTACCTATAATCAGAAGGTGGGAGGGATGAAGCCCTTAGTACTTATATTTCATAAAATATATGTTATATTTACTCTATGTATGTCTACCTGTCTCATGTGTGTTTCTTGTAGAAAACATATGGTAGTATTTTGGTTTCTAATCCACTCTGCTATTTGCTTCTGTTTTAGGGGGAGTTTATCCCATTGACATTCAGAGTTATAATTATCAACTGTGTATTCCCAGACATTTTGATTCTCTCTCCTTGTTCTGCCCTTTCTTCTTTCACTACTTCCTTCTATACCATTGTTTTGTTTTTAATCAGTTTCCCTAATAGCTTCCCTTATTGTACTTCCCTTTCTCCCCCTCCGCCCTTCTTATTCCCCTCTTATTATTCTTTTGGGTCTTTTTAAGTTACCCCCCACCCTGCCCTCTCTCTCCCTAGTGTTGCTTCCTTAACCACCAGTCCTTCTGTTACCCTTCTAATTCTCTATAGGGTGGGAATCAATTCTCTGCCCAATGGATCTGATTGTTCTTCCCTCTATAAGTTAATTTCAATGCATCAAGAATTAAGTATTTCCTCTCTCCAACCTCTTTACCCTTCCAGGGTATCTGTTTTCTCCCTCGTTCACCCCTTGCACTTCTTTATGGAATATAAATTTATTCCATTTTGTATGTTTTCCCATTTCTCTAAATATTATCTCATTTTCCCCTCTAGTTTAATACAGATATATATATAGACATATATAGACATTTCATCCCATACAATTTGTCACTGTTCCCTCTAATTAAACTTCTAGTTACCTTGTTGATAATAACAAACGAAATCAAACTATCAATAAGCACATGAGAAAGTGTTCTAAATCTATAATAATTAGAGAAATGCAAATCGAAACAACACTGGGGTATTACCTCACACCCAGCAGATTGGCTAAAATGAATGTTGGAGGGGATGTGGCAAAATTGGGACATTAATGCATTGCTGGTAGAATTGTAAACTGATCCATGATCCATGGAATGAATGATTCCATGATTCCATGACTCTTACAACTAGTAAAACTTGTAAAAAAAAATTGAGCATTTTCTTCCCTCACAAATATAGGGCAATGATGAAAAGAACAAATATTTATTCATCACCTACTATTTGTAAAGGCACTGAATGACATAAGTGCTTTATAAAAATTTTCTCAGCTGGTTCTCATAACTGTATGAGTTGTCCTTATCCTATAGTACATACTGAGGCAGATGGAGGTGAATCAACTTGCTCAGGATTCCAGAGCAAATAAATCTCAGAGGTCAAATTTGAACTCAGATCTCCTTTGTCACCCAACATGCTTCTAAAAGGAGGTTAAATATCTATTATCTTCCTAAAATGGGTAGAAAATTCATTCCTGAGTCTATAGCTGAACCTCCTTAGGAGTACATGTTTACTAAGAGTGAAGACCTATCCTAGCTGGACTTAGTACATCAGTCTAGGAGTTGTCTTAAAGGATTTTGACCCTATCCCCTTTCTATAAGGGAGGGGGGAAGTGAGATCTGTATAGACCTTCTCATCCTCCATACAGCTACCTAGAGTTATACATTTTATTTTTCCTATTTTTCAGTCAATGGGTTAGACTTTTGTGTTAAACTCCAAGGATAGACATGAAGACAAAACAGTTTCTGCCCACAAGGAACATATATTTTATTTGTGAAGAAAATATTCAACAAAAACAAAACAATGAAGGTACAGGTAAAGTTATATATAAATACAATAATTTTTTAAAAGGGGCATCAACCATGAGGGCATGAGAAAAGACCTCATTTAAGAGACAGCACTTCAATTCCACATTAAAGGGAACTAGATGATATAAGAAGTGGAGATGAGGACAGAAACCATAGTAGGAAAGGGGGAAGTGTATTCCTTTTAAGTCTTGGCAAGCCAGATCAGAGAGAACAGGCAATATTTTAATTGGTTGTCATATGAGTTAGACAAGGAGAGAACTAAACAATACTAGGAATAAAAATTGGTTTAGGCTACATCAAAGCACAACAACAATTTTGAGTCACCATAAAGAGATGAGGTGTCAAAAAGTGGTCCCATTGATCTCTAGCTAGCTCCTTTGGACCACTCTATGCATTGACTGCATTTTCATCTATTCTTCTCAAGTTCTTACTTAGATGACATTTCTCTAATTCCTTTAATCCCTATGGTCCTGCAACTTGGCATACACATTATAGAGTCATGCCATTGTTGACAGTAGTTACACACCAGAAGTAGGATTTTTTTTTTAAAAACCCTCACCTTTCCCCTTAGAATCAAAACTATGTATTGGTTCTGAGGCAGAGGAGTGCTAAGGACTAGGCAATGTTTTTATTTTTTTTCTTAACCCTTACCTTCCATTTTGGAGTCAATACTGTGTATTGGCTCCAAGGCAGAAGAGTGGTAAGGGTGGGCAATGGGGGTTAAGTGACTTGTCCAGGGTCACACAGCTGAGAAGCGTATGAGGCCAGATTTGAACCTAGGAGCTCCCGTCTCTAGGCCTGACTCTCAATCCACTGAGCTACCGAGCTGCCTCCTCAATGATGATATTTTAAAGAAACCATTATAAAGAATTCAGATAGCTAAAATCTATATAAAAATTCTGACATACATTTTAAAGGTCACACCAAAAGAAAGAAAGAAAAAAAAAACTAGATGAGAATCTGATAAAATAATTTTCATATTCATGGTTAGAGAATTTATTCTTATGCTGCATGACCATCAACACTCCCCCAAATGGGGGAAAATGATGTAAGCCAGGGATGGGCAAACATTTTAAAGGGGGGGCCAAATGAAAGGCAATGCTCATCTGTCAGTCTGTTTCTAAGACAACTCTTTCAAAGTCTCATTGTTTTGTATCCTACTTATTGTATTTGTCAGATTAGGAATAATGTCATGCAGCCAGATAGAACATTTCAGGGAGCCTCATCTCGCCCGTGGGCCGTAGTTTGCCCATCATTGACGTATGCAATTGTAAGATTTTTAAGAGAATTTTCATTTTATTAAATTGAAAATCTTTTGAAGGTTTAAAATGAACAAATGTAGGATCAGAAGTGAAGTCAGTGGTTGTGTGTGTGTGAAGATATCTGAAAAGTCTTTGAAATCCATTCCAGTATTCTTTTTATCAGAAATCTTTAAATTCATTGATCTACTTCATATCTTATATTGCAACCACTTACGGAATTTACTATTATTACTGGTGGCTATGTAGCATGATGGATCGAGCATTGGGACCAGAATCAGGAAGATTTGAGTTCAAAAATCTGGCCTCAGACATTTTCTAGCTGTGTGACCCTGGGCAAGTCACTTAACTTTCCTGTATCAGTTTTCTCAACTCTAAAATTGCAAAAAATAGTAGTATCTCTGCTGTAATGTGGTTGTGAGAAACAAATGAGATCATATCTGGAAATTGCTTAGGACATTTTCTGGTATATGGTAGAAAATTTATACATTCTTATTTCTTTTGTTGTTTATTTACTATTTTTCCTGTCTATATCCTATCTGTACATAGATGTTTTCATGTTATCTAGTCTATTAGATTGTGACCTCCTAGTGATCATGGACTATCTTTTCTCTTTTTTTTTTTGTATCCCCAGAGCTTAGCACAGTGCAGGAAATACAAGAGCTTTTTATTAAATGTTTATTGATGGATTGACTGACTAATTGGTTCCTACTTCTACCTTAAAATTCCCTGTCCTTCAATATCTAAGATAAAATATTATCTTGGGGGTGGAGCGAAGATGGTGGAAAAGATACGTAGATCTATATGCCTGATCTATATACCAAATTACCCTCCAAAAAACAACTTAGCAACTTAGACGGTCAGTGTGATGGGTCCAGGGCCCTGGGGTGGAGGTGAAGCAAAAAGCAGTGTGCCTGGGCAGACCCTACTGCAACAATGGGCACATCTGGAGCAGCAACAGAGCCTTCAGGAGCTGCCAGCCACAGATGCTAAAGGGTGGTCAAACGAGTGCTCAGAAGGAGATTTCAAGAGTCCCTTTGCTGACTCTGGATGCAAGACTCATGTTGCATTGCCTATACACAGATCCAGGTAGCAGACCTTGGCCAAAGGTTCAGAGCAAGGAGAAGCAGTAATACATACAAGTGCTGGTAGACATTGGGAGCAGAAGACTGTGATCCCAGTATCAGGGGATAAAATAGTGCTTATGATTATTCACAGACAAGAACACAGTGTGAGAGAATATTAAACAAGCCTCTCCTGACATCATACCAACTTGGAAGAACTGAAAGTAGATAGATCCTCAGAGTCGCCTTTGAAGGCAGTTACACAAAGAACATGAAGCCTGGAAAAGTGTTCCTTTCACCACATTTAGAAAACCCAAATTTAGTAGATTTTTTTTTGTTAAAAGAAAAGTAAAAGGCTGGAAAATAGGCAGACACCAAAAAATGATACTCAACCTAGAAATTTATTTTGGTGACAGGGAAGACCAAAACTCAAACTTAGAAGAAGACAAAAAAATTCAATACGGCTCCATCCAAAACCTCAAAGAAAAATATTAATTGCTCTCAAGTCCAAAAGGAAATAATGGGGGAGCCCAAAAGGGATGTTATAAATTAAATAAGAGAGCTCGAAAAGGATATTAAAATCAAATAAGAGAAGTAAATAAAATAAAAATTAAATAATATAAAAATAAATAAAAAGGAAAAAGTTGGAAAAAAGAGAATGATATAGGAAAATTATGAAAAAAGGTAATAGCTTGGTAGAGGAGGCATGAAAAAAACATGAAGAAATTAATATTTTAAAAAACTTAATGGGTCAATTGATAAGAGAGGTAGAAACATCTAATGAAGGAAGAACTTCCTAAAAAGAAGAATTGGTCATATGGAAAAGGATATACAAAAATGAATTGAAAAGAAGAACTTAAAAGGCAGAATTGGCCATATGGAAAAAAGAGATACACAAAACAACTGAAGAAAAGGACTGTTTACAAAGTAGAATTGACTGAATAGATAAACAAACAAAAAAGTTCATTCAAGAACATCATACCTTAAAAATTAGAATTGAACATATGGATGCTAATGATTCCATGAAACATCAAGAAACAATCAAAGTCAAAGGAATGGGAAAAAAAATAAATACAATAGGTTGAGATGAAAAGTAATAGCAGTTGAAGAGATCACTTTCTCATTCCTAATTCATGCCAAATATTATTACCAGATTATTATATTGTTATTCTAATTGGTACTAGTTACTAAAAGGTAAATTTGTGATTATATAGACAGACAGACAGACAGATAGATAGATAAATAGATAGATAGATAGATAGATAGATAGATAGATAGATAGATAGATAGATAGATAGATAGATAGATCTGCTAAGTGCTTATTATACATCAGGCACTGAGCTAATCATAAGACAAAAATACAAGTAAGGAAAACTCATATCCCTCAAAAAGCTAACAGTCTAATGAGAGAAAATAAGTATAAAGGAAAAAATAGAAAGTGAAGGTGGGGGTCATGGCTAAAGAGAAAATCTCTGGACAAAAAAGAGCTTTTACAAAAGAGGTAGAAAACTAAATTGAGCTGGGAGTGAAATGAACATAATCTCAGTGTCTTGTAAAATGGGAGTTCCATCTAAGTACTCACCATTCAGGAGAGCAGTAGCCAGGATAGAGACATTCATGGGAATAGAATATTGATAGAAACCCAGTGCTAGGTATGAAGAGATACGAGCTAATGAATAAAGTTGGTGAAATGTAAAATTTCAAATTATTGTGGTCTTAACCTTTGTAAGAAGTTTTCATATTAGGACTGAATGCCCAATTGTTGGATCTATTTTAGAGAGAATTATCTTTCATCTATGGATTGAAATCCATAATATTCTATTTGTTTCCTATGACATTCTGTGATTGTATAATGATTATGAAAATGATGATTGATATCATCCTCGATTTTATCATTTCCTCTTGACATATATCAAAATATCAATGGCAGCACTTTTTGTAAGATAAAAAAATAGAAACAAAACAAATCCCTATTAATTGAGTGATGGTTGGTTGAATTGCAGTACATAAAAGTAATGTTGCTCTTCTGTAAGAAATGACCAACAATGGGTATAGAGTCAGAAAAACAAAACTCACAATGACTATAAGAATGAAAATGAAAATAACAACCAATATAAAACAATGGAAAATTAACAATGTGAAATTATGAGAATAAGTATAACCCTAAGGAAGAAATACAAACAGTTCCCTCCTTCCATTTTTTGCATTGGAAAGAGGTATACAATTGTGAAATAGAATCCAAATTTTCTAACTTTTAAAAATTCATTTTCTTTATTATTTCCTATTCTTTGTCTTTCCCTTCACTGAGATTGATTTTTGTATCTTAAAAATAGAATGTATCAATAAAATAGCTTAAAATATTATCATTTTCTCATCAACATTATTATTATCAATAACATCATCATGTACTTTATATTTATCAAACTATTTTCACATATATTATCTTACATTATCTGATTTGATTCTTGTAATGACTCGATATGGTAGGCAATATTGATATTATCTTCACCACTTTACACATAAGAAAAGGGAAAAGGGAAGAGGAAAAACACATATAATATTTACTATGTGACTGGCATATATTATTTCATTTTATCCTTAAAACAATCTTGTGATATAGGTACTATTATTAAAATAGCCATTTTGAAGTTGAAGAAATTGAAACAAAAAAGAGATTAAATTACTTTCTCAGGGACTCACAGATATTAAATATCTGAGATTCGATTTGAACTCATTTCCTCCTGCTTCCAGATTCAGCACTTTATTGCACCACCTAGTTCTCTCTCTCATATATATGTATATGGAAACTGAAACTCAGAGAAGGTATATTAGCTCAGGTGAAACAACTTATAAGTGGCACAATCAGAATTAGACACCAGATAATTTGACTCTCTGTCTAAAGGGCTCCTCATAGGACCTCTTGCTACTCTAGTCCAATATCTTTAGTGACAGGGATTACTACAATGTAAAGTCAAAACTGCTCAGTATGACATTTGAAGTTTCCAACAATGAATCCTATATCCCAAAATAAATGTTGGGTTCTAGATAGTCTGATCTCATTTTGTCCTGAACAAGCCAAAGACATTTCCACCCTTAACTTTAACAGTATCATTGCCCTAGAACAAAGTTAAATGTTTTCTACTTATTCTAGTTTTAATGAATGTGAAAGACTCAGAGGATATCCTATAATGTCTATAATCTTTCCTGACCCCCATTTTAGAAAACTCTAATTATTTCCTTTTTCTGATTTCCTTATTCTCGCTATATGATAAAATAATATTTATTAGATTATTTTGTATTATTTGTTGCATGCGTGTATGGTTTACCTTCTCTTCATGCTCAAATAAATTATCATAAGAGTATGCTTGGTCCATAGTTGAGGCTCCATATTCATTTGTTTATTTTTTCTCTCTCAAAATTAGTGTAGTTTAATTACTAAGAGTCCTATCTCAATCTTTACTTAAGCATGTGTAGTTTTATCCAAAGAGCAAGTATTAATGATATCTTCAGGGCGTTACATTTAGTTCTGAAGGTTCGGAAGATTAATTTCATAATGATATAGCCTATGAGTCCCCATTGATGTATCCTCCTCTGTGGTTATTAGTTGGTAGCAAGTAGTTGTTGGAAAGAAATATATACTAAGGTGGTATAAGAATAGTTGGTAGAAAATCACCCTCCAAAATATTTCATATGTCTCCCACAATCACATACATATTTCAGTGAAATATAGGATCAAGCTTAGAAAGTACATGTAGCCAAAGGCTAACTAACATTTCCTAGAAGTCCTTTTGTTGAAGTCATCAATTTAATTCACTTAAGTATGGTGAAACATTCTTAGTGTACTCTTTTAATAAATTTGAATTTACTTTCTTCATCAGGTCCAGTTTGTCCTTGGTTCTAGATATAGACAATACTACCAGCTATTATAGGAAAGAGGCAAGGATAGAAAGGTGTGGGGGAGCCTGAATTCTCTGGATCCTCCAAAAGTCATAAGATCAAGAGAGGAAAGAAGGAGATTAAAAGTAAAATTGAAGGTTGAGTTTTACTCCTCCCCCAAGTCAATGACTTCTCAGATGATCAGCTGGAAAATTCTGCTACCAAGCACTCAACCTGCAATTCTAACTAGTTCAATGGTTTTATTCTTTCCATGGAGAAGATTATGTCATTCGGCCAAACTAAAGGAATTTCACATCATGCTCAGAAAAGTGACTCAGAAAAAAATCTGGATGTTTTTTCACTTGATAAACTATCAAGGCTAAGTGGCCTATGTGATTAGATTCTACCCTTAAACTAGCTAGCTCTATGCAGTTTAAAATATCTAAATTTTTATTCTAACATAAACTAAATGTTAATGATATTTGGATTATTTTGAAAATAATTACAATAAATTCATATCTGACCGGGTTAATGTAATAGTTCTATTTGTTTAAAATGGGACAAGAGGATTATTCTTTGGAGAGAAGAAGATGTAAAGTAAATGGTAAAATGTGTAAAGTGAAAAGGGGAGAGGAGGAAGGGAGAGAGTGGGGGAGAGGAGGAAGGGAGAGAGAGAGAGAGAGAGAGAGAGAGAGAGAGAGAGAGAGTTTTTAATAACTGAAAACAGTTACCATATAGAAAATATGTTCAAGTAAGTTTTCTGTGTAATATATATTGAGGAGAAGCATTTAATATATATATGTATATGTTTACATACATATATAATTGGTGATGATGTATATTCTATCCTTTGGAGGGAAGAAAACAACCACACAGTGGTATTTTAAAATAATTTTTCATAACACTGCTCCTTAATCCTAGTCAACCTTTTATTATTACATATTATTTCCCAGTCAGGGAAAAATGGATGGCTTACTGCTAGTCTTTCCCCACTGCTACATGAACAAAGGTGAGCATACACTTTACTAATGGTGAATCATGAGAGTCTTTTTTTTTTCAATAAAGGTCAGTTGAATAAGAATGCTTATGATGGCTATTATGAAAACCTGAATGATGCTTTTCTGGAATGTTCTGTCATGCCTTAGGAGATTACACATAACACTAAAAGTCTTAATTATTTCCTACTACCTTATTAAGAAGTTGATTTAAGACCGATGTTGTGACAATTTTATAGGTTGTATAGAAATCTGTGTACAACATCAACTCCCAATACCATTAACACCTGAAACAATATTAACAGGTTAAATTCAGAATCATATTTTCCTGAAGGATATTCCTATTCCAAAATGGTAAATTTAACCTTCAAATGACAAATTGCAGGTGGTGTTGTTTGCATGTCCTGTTCTTTGGAGGGAAGAAGAAAACGACAAAAACACAACAGTATTCCCTGGAAGGAAAGTCTGCTGGAGGCTCCTTTAAACATTTGGCCTTGCAAGAATTCTGTCTTTCCAGTGTTTGGCAGAGTACTGAAAACATTCATCTTTTGATGTAAGAAAAGGACAGACAGCCCTGAGGGCAGATTGGGTATGAAATATTTTGCAACTCAGCACTGTAAACTCCCCCTGTAGAGAGAACATGTGCTACTGGAAGAACCGAGCTGTTCAAGTCATCCCAACTTTGAGTGCCTTGTCAACATTTGCAGACTGTATGTAGATGAGGGGGAGGGGAAAGAAGTTTCTTAGAATGATTACATTTGGGAAATTTGGAACATACTGATTACAGATGAAAACTTTAACTTCATGGATTGATTTAACGATCATTTCTAAAACCACACATACAACTTTGTTACTTGACATGGCTTCCATCCCATTTTCTGGTAAACTTTATATCATAACCACGTGTCTGCATTGGTGGATTTGGATAATAAGAGCAAAGACCTTTGGTTTTTGTGATTCTATGATTTTCAGAGTGCCTTTCATCACTAAAGTTCCCAACTTTTTTTAGAAGCTTAAGTTTATTAAAAATGAAAAGATTTATGGAGAAAGGATTATGAGTCTAAAGAGAAATTTTAAGAAGTAAAAAAGTGAAATGTGTCAGTTCATTCCATCCTTGAACATATATCTATTTCAAATGGTCTTATAAACCATAAATATATTCCACAAAACTAGCTATATAAAATGGAGTCCATCTATAATGAAGTGTTTTTCCTTCCTTTTAAAAGTTTTATTATATTTTGTACAGATTATCCATCAATATATTTTTTCATAATTGTTTTCTTAGATTCTGCAGTCCATATTCTTGCCCTTTCTCCTACCACTCTTGTGTCCCCAAGATTAAGGTAATATGATATAGGATATAAATGTGCTATTATACAATGCATATTTCCATTTTTGTCATGTTGTGAAAGAAGACATCACTTATACAAGTAAAAAAAATTCCTGAAGGAACTAAAGTGAAAAATGGTATGCTTCAATCTCCTTTCAGACTCCATCCATTTCTTCTGTCTTGATAGATAGTATTTTTTTGTCATGTATCTCTTGGACTTGTTTAAGATCCTTGAATTGATGATAATAGTCGCCACTTCCAGATATTCATTGTACATTATTATTATTATTGTTATTATTATTATTATTATTTACTGATTTTCTAATGAAAATATGTGTATCTCTTTGTGAGACAACTAGGAGATACAGTATATAGAGTGCTAGACTTAGAGTCAGGAAGACTTGAGTTCAAATATGACCTTGAATATTTAGTAGCTGTGATCCTAGGCAAGTTACTTAAAATCCATTTGCCTCAGTTTCCAAATTTATATAATGAGAAAAATATTACCCTATTTTACAAGTCTATTGTGAGGATAAAATGAGACATTAACTGTATTACACAGTGCATTGTCACAGAGGCATAAAATATTAGTGATTATCATTATTATTATTTAATATTATTTAGTATAATAAAAATTTTAAGAGGGCATCGAGTCCCCAATTCATAAAACCAAAACAGCATGGGTTTAGAGAGGGGTGAGATCCCAGGGGATATCTAGTCTCATCAGTTTTACTGATGAGGAAATTGAGGCCTGGAGAGGTTAAGAATTTGTCCAAGATCATGTGTTCAATGGAAAAGTAGAAATAGTGATTAAGTTCAAATGAAAATGGAATATTCAGAGATATACGTCACTAAATAAAATAAGATCACAGCAAAATTCTTTTATACATACAACAAAAATTAATCCCAATTTTATAAAATAATCAAGCTTCATCCGTGCTATATGGGGACATGAAGCTATAGGTACATATTTTCATATATATATATACATATATATATAATTTCCCCTCAATAGATATGTAAGCTTCACAAAGAAAAGAGTTCTATTGATTTTGGTTCTGTATTCCCAATATCTAGGGATAAAATGATTGTTATATACTAGGCATTTGATAAATGCTTATTGAATTGAATTTAATATTGAAATCATATAGAATAACAGACAAACACAATATTAGGAGATCTAGAACAAAGTTCCTTCTGGAATACATTGCTTTATGAAGACATTATGGTCCTTATCCCTGAGAATATTCAAGTACAAGTACATTGTCTGGGAAGAATTAACAATAAAAATAAACAGCAAGCCTCATCAATCAATGCTATATGAATTTCTTCTAAAAGTGGAAATGTCTAGATTTGAGAAAGAAAGGTTGGAGGGAGGCGTATTCTAATATTTTCAAGCTTACACATATACAAGACCGTGATGTGCAATAGTTTTTCTCCTTTTCCCCAAAAGATGAACAGAGAACAATGGGTGAATGGAGGTAGGGCAGAGGAGTTGCAAAGAAGAAAATGTAGGCTTATTATTAAAATAATATTAACTAAATAAAATTTCAGAAGTCATCTTTAAATGAATAAGATTGGTCATTACTCTTGGAAGTTATAATCAAGAATAATTAGCCAATAGGAACTATGTGGAAACTGAAGAGGAGTAAATTGTGGCTCCATGTAAAGGGGAAAAAAAGTACCTGATGGTAAAACTCTTCCTAAGTGGAATAGACTCCTTTAAAAGACAATGAGTTTCCAAAAATGTATATTAATGTATATTAATAAATGTTAAAAAAAAAGACAATGAGTTTCCGGAATAAGCAGAATAAAAATAAATGAAATCTTTGGAAAAAATAAATTTACACACTGTATAGAGGTTTCATATCTAAAATATTTTGGAGAGTGATCTAGAATTATGTTGAAAAGGTTATAAAATTCTGTATACCTTTTGACCCAGTAATA
>NC_058133.1:51404991-51418392 GCF_016433145.1 Gracilinanus agilis
GTATAACAATTGAATTCTTTTTATTTCTTAATTAATTAATTAGTTAATAAATTAATTAGTTTTGAACATTTTTCAATGGTTACAGGATTCGTGCTTTCCCCCTCTCTTCTTCCCTTCACTCTCTCTGAGCTGACAAGCAATTTCACATACTGCTGAGAAGTAAGTATATTCCTTTTTATGCCTGTACAATTTTTTCCATATTTCTATTAACTCTAATTTTTCAAACTTTTCATTCACTTCCCTTACTTCTTTCTAATTTATTTTCTGGTTCAATTTATCTACTTCTGCAAGGGGAAGGTTAAGATCCCTGACTAGAATGGTCTTACTATCTATCTCCTCCTCAAGCTCCTTTATTTTCTCCTTTAGAAATCTTGATGCTATACCATTTGGTGTATAAATGTTTAGTAATGTTATTAGCTCATTGTTTATAGTACCTTTTAGCAAAATGCAAGTGCCTTCTTTATCTCTTTTAATTAGATCAATATCTACTTTGGCTTTGTCTGTTATCATGATTGCTACTCCTGATTTTTTTTTTACTTTAGATGAGTTACCCTGCTTCAACTCTGTTTCTTGCGAACAAAATATAATAAGATACTGTTTTTAATCCACTCTGCTATTCACTTCCTTTTAATGAGTGAGTTAATCCCATTCACATTCAGCATTATGATTACTATCTGTGTATTGCCCTTCATTCTATTATGCCCTTTAGATCCTTCTCTATTCACTTTCTCTCTGTTTCTCCTCAACAGTGTTTTCCTTTTTGTCATTCCCCCACCCCCATTTCCTACTCCTCTCAATTATCTCACTCTTCCCTTATCTTATTCCCCTTCTACTTCTCTGTGGGGTTAGAGAGAATTCTATACCACACCCAGTATATTTGGTTTACACTCTTTGAGCCAATTACAATGAGAGTAAAGTTTAAGCATTAACCATCACCACCCTTATCCTCCCCTCAATTTTTTTACATCTCTTTATGTTATATAATTTATCCCATTCTATCTCTCCCTTCCCATTTCTCTCAGTGCAACCCTCTCTTTCAGCCCTTGATTGATTTTTACATATCATTCATATGCATACATATCATATCATATATATTTCATTCCATATCATCACATTTACATATTACTCATATAAGATCATATACATCATAGCATCATAATCTGCTTACTTCTCCATCATCTTTCTAAGTAAATTCCTTCTATCTTCTATATTACTAAGAGTTATTTTTATTACAGAAATCCTCTTTCCAAGTAGATATATAAATATTTTGAAATTAATGAGAACCTTAAAGTTTCTCTTTCTTATTTACCTTTTTGGGCTTCTTTTGTGTCTTGTCCTTAGACTTCAAATTTTTTTTGTATGTCTGGTTTATTCCTCAGGAATGTTTAGAAATCTTCTATCTCATTGAAAGTCTAATTTTTCCCCTGAAAAGAATATACTAAGTTTTGCTGGATAGATGACTCTGGGATATGAATTCAAATCTTTTGCCTTCTTAAATATCACATTCTAAGACTTTAAATCCTTGAATGTAGAAGCCTCTAGGTCCTCTGTGATTATGATTGTAACTCCATGGTATTTGGATGGTTTCTTTCTGGCTGCTTGAAGAATTTTCTCCTTAGCTTGGTGTTTCTTGAATTTAGCTATTAATTTTTCAAAGTTGTCATTTGAGGATTTTTTCTGGAGGTGATCGGTGAATTCTTTCAACTTCAACTTTATTTTCTTGTTTGAGCATCCCTGGGCAGTTATCTTTGATAATTTCTCATATTAGGATATCCAAGGTTTTTTCTTGATCATGTTTTTCAGGTAGTCAAATAATTCTCAAATTGTCTCTCTTAGATCTATTTTCTAGGTCAGTTGCTTTTTCAATAAGCTATTTCATGTTTTCCTCTTCTTTTTCATTCCTTTGATTTTGATTTATTGTTTCTTGATTTCTCATGAAATCATTAATTTCTAGATGGTCAGTTCTGATTTTTAAGGCCTGATTTTCCTCTGTCAGTTTTTGGTTCTCCTTTTTCGATTGGCCCATGTGTTCTTGCATCACTTTCATTTCTCATCCCCACTTCTCTTTCTCTCTTAATTGGTTTTTGAAGTGTTTTGAGCTCTTCCAAACTCTGTGTCCAATCCATATTTTTCTTTTGGACTTTATATGTTTTTCCTTTGCTTTCACTCTCCCCTTCGATTTCTATGTCTTGTACTTTGCTCTTTGTGTCCATAAAAATTCTTTAGAGTTAGGTGCTTTTTTGTTGTTTGCTCATTTTTCCTATCTAATTATAGGTAGGTTCTTTTTTTTCTGGGAAGTTGAGGTACCCTCTTAAACTTCAGTCTTTACTTGATGTTATTCTAAATTTATTTTCTGGGTCTGAGGGTTGAGAGCTCTGTGAGCCCCCTCTACCTACTGAGTCAATTGACCCTCTAGATGCTAGTAGCTTAAGAACTTGTATCAGTCCTCTTTGTGGTGGCAAAAAATTGGAAAATGAGGAGATATCCTTCAATTGGGGAATGGTTGAACAAATTGTGGCATCTGTTGGTAATGGAATACTATTGGGCTCAAAGAAATAATGAACTGGAGGAATTCCATGTGAACTGGAATGACCTCCAGGAATTGATGGAGAGTGAAAGGAGCAGAACCAGGAGAACATTATACAAAGACACTGATACACTGTCCTACAATCAAATGTAATGGACTTCTCTACTAGCAGCGAAGCAATGATGCAGAACAACTCTGAGGGACTTATGAGAAAGAGTCCACATTCAGAGAAAGAATTGTGGGAGGAGAAACATAGATAAAAACAACTGCTTGTACACATGGGTTGATGGGGATATGATTGGGGATATAGACTCTAAATGATCACCCTAGTGCAATTATCAATAATATGGAAATAGGTCTTGGTCAACGATACGTGTAAAACCCAGTGGAATTACACATTGGTTATGGTGGAGGGGGGAGGCTTGAGGAGAGGGAAAGAACATGAGCCATTTAACCATGGAAAATATTCTTAATTAATTAATTAAATTAAATTTTCAATTAAAAAAATCTTTCTTCAGGCTTGGGTGTAAGCTTTTTATCTCACTCTGATCTTGATCAGCTCAGGGCCTTATCAAATCCTAGCCCCAGGCTTAGGCTCAAATTTTGATCTTACTTTGCTCTTGATCCAATGTGGCACACCCTTGATTGCCCTGTCTTGGAGCTCTGCCCTGAGCTTTAGTCAGAAAGATCAGTACTTAGTATGTCAGCCACCCCAAACTGTGTACTATGTCCTTATCCCAAGCCCAGACATGAATTCCTGGATTTTCTCTGAGTCCTCCAGATCAGCCCATTTCAGTCCAGACTGCTCTGGGCTGGGACTCTGGACTTCTCCTCAGTTTTGAAACTTCAAAAGGTGTGGTTTGAATCATACCACTATTTGCCCAGGCATGTTCTCAAGGTCTAAGTGTTGGCTTGGGATTAGTTTCCAAACCTGGGATAACAGATGTGAGGTGGGGTGTGGGGGTGGTGGCTTACTTTTAGTTTGCTCTTCCCTCCTTGCTACAGAATTTTGGTGACTGTTTTCCTCTTACCCCAGTTCCCCAGATGATCTCTTCCTACCTTTTGTGATAATGAGATTAAATCTACCCTGCCCATTCTTAAATCTAATCACCAAAAATGTAAACAACTCCACTTAATTCACAAGTTGGGAGGTCTGTGACCCAGGTGTGATAGAATGAGTGATGAATCAAAATTGTGTAAATTGAATTAGCTCACCCCCATTCATAGTTAAAACTCTAGCCACCAGACATAATGGCATCCCCACCTCCCTTAGTGGGGAGGGGAGATGAGTTACCCACACGTGACAATAAGTAACAAATCAAGAACAAGGGACTGCCCAAAGGGCAGTCCAAAACAGTGTAGAGGCTGCCATTTGACCACTTGAATTAGAGGTGGACCTCCAAGAAGTGAGGAAAGATGCTATCTCTTCAAGTATGATGGTAACTTCCTGTTGAGGCAGTTTGAGCTTTGAACTTGGTGCTGAAGGATCTCTGCTGAGACCTCAGGCAGCTTCCCCTCTGAATTGTCATGTGGTTAAGTTAGGCTGACTTCCTTGGTCTTACTTTGGCATTTTCTAGACTCTCTACCTCAAGAAGTTTTCTTTGCCTCTCTAATTGCTAAGGCCTTGTGGCTAGTTGCCTAATTTAATTAATGTTTTAATTATCATTTGGTCTGGACCTCCACTGGTCCAGACCAGAGTTTTTCTCTCTCTCTCTTCTTACCTTCAACCTTCCTAATTATAAATAAACTATCATAAAACCGATCCTGACTTGGGTCTGTTTTAATTATGGAATCAATCTAGATCTGATTGATTCCTGGTGACTACACCTTAATATATATCTACATAATATCTAATTTTTCCCTATTACAAAATTTACTGACTGCCTCCTGGGCCTAAGAAATGCACAGGAAGTGAAGCAAAAGAAGCCCCTTTACAAGAGAATTCAATGAGTTCAGGTCTCTTCTTGTTCATGGCTTGGAATGGAGGAGTGCTGGACCTGGGACCCTGAGACATTGGTAAGACTGTTCTTAAATTTTTCCTTTAGAACTACACATGGTGAGTGAAGAAAGTTGACTACCTTAGTCTCCAAAGGGGCCCTTGATTAGAAGAAGACCATGAGATTAAACCCCTTATTAATTGACTTTTATGCTCTCTGGCTAGACCTCTGGAGCCCTGCCAGAGTATTATTTTTTTGTCAAAAAATAATAGATTTGAATACAAATCTAGTTCATTAAGTTAGGTCTCTTACTCTACCCTCTTATCATCTCTTTACTTTCACTCTCTCTTGAATTTTGTAAATAAATTACTAAAATCATTTTAGGAATTGGTATTTATTCAATTCCCTAGGGACCAAAACTTTTAATATTCATCCAATCAAACGCCCTTTTAACCCCTTATACTTTTGGGTTTTTCTTTTTTTGAAAGTTGTTTCACTGTCTCTATGTTGGTTCCTTCACTACTGTATTCTTTTTGTGGCAATTTTTTAATCTTTGTCAGAGAGGATTCTCATGGTAACATGGAGCTGATGAAGTTTACTCCTCCATCTTGGCTCCACCCCTGGAAGCTCCATCACATTTCTTATTTTTCAAAGAGATGAGAGGGATGAGGGAGGGATGTTGGGTTAGAATTTGGGCTCAACTTATTTAATGTTGAAATTATTTTAAAATATAATTAGATAAAAATAAAATATTATAAACTTGTCAAAAAATAATCTCTTTTTCAGGAACCAAAGCTCCTTATGTTTGATTAAATGTAGTGGAAATTAGGTATCTTCTTCATATTTTCAATTCAGTTCCTTCTACATCAAGGATCATATGAGAGTACTGGAAAGCTGAATTTCATTATGAATAGAAGAGAAAAATGAAGAGTATTTTTGTTTCCTCTGTGGAATAGAATCCTCATTTTAAAGGGATGTTTTTCCTCTCATTTACTCATTTAATTTCCATTCTAAAATATATTCTTTATTGCCTGCACAAATATGAATCACATCCAACTATTACCTAGGACATACAAGTAAGAAAATCATTGTAGAGTGGAAAAAACCTTGAATGGTACATCAGTTTCTGAGTTAACTAAACCTAACCACATTTTATAAATAGTTTGTTCTCGTAACAAGTGTATTGCATTTAGATACAGAAGCTGAAGGTTCAAGGCCCAGTTCTGTCACTTGAAGAGCCATGTAATTTTGGATTAGAGGTTTAACAAAAGAATTTGAGCTGAGAGTTTAGCAATTTAATTCAAGAAACATTTATTGTCATTCCTTTTTTTATCTCTCTTTCTTTCCTTCCTCAGAGATTCTTTTTCTCTCCTGTTTGTTTTCCTCTCTTCTTCTCTCCTTTGTTTCCGCCTTTGTTCATTCCTTTGTTCCTTCATTCCCTCCCTCTTTCATTCATTTTTGTTTGTTGGTTTGTTCTTTCCTTCCTTCCTTCCTCCCTTTCTTCCTTCCTTCTTTCTTTCCTTCTTTCCTTCCTTCCTTCTTTTTCATATTACAGTAACTGTGGAATAATTCTTTGGATTTAAAA
Organism: Gracilinanus agilis; assembly: GCF_016433145.1. Classification (NCBI taxonomy): domain Eukaryota; kingdom Metazoa; phylum Chordata; class Mammalia; order Didelphimorphia; family Didelphidae; genus Gracilinanus; species Gracilinanus agilis. The sequence goes on from NC_058133.1 coordinate 51,411,041, forward strand.
GAAATTAAATAGGTCCTAACCTCAACTAAATTATAACATATTATGTTTGCAGGAGTAAGTAGTGGTTAATGAAACAAATACACAAGTAAGTATATATGCATTTACTTATATATAAGTACACAGTAAATATTTATAGATATGTAAATATAAACATATAAAATTTTAAAAAGGAAAATTTTGGAAGAAAATAGTGTTAATTACTCAAAATCAGGAAAGGACAATTATAGGTGGTTGGACCTGAGTTGTGTGTTTAAAGCACCAGGATACCAGGATACCAGGATACATATTCCAAATATAGGGGAACTCCTTGCAAGGTAGCTAGCACTATTTGTATTTTAATTGATTGATTCCTCCCACTACCTACTGGTCATGGGGAGGAGTGGGAACACCTCCTTGTTCCTTATCACCACTTCCAGATTTTACTTTTCCCATCATCATTCAGTAACCTCTCCTTTGAATTTCATTCTATTTAAATACATTATCCAATCAAGATTCTGGTTATCTGTTAACAACCCACACAAAGGACATTCTCCTTTCTTCCTCAGTAAATTTATGTCTGTTATACAATTATCAGGGTCTTTATCTTCCCAAATCAAATTCCTGCTTTTACTGTAGTGGACTACAATGCCACTTAAATGCTTCTTCAAACACTCCAACTTTCCAGTTACTCAATTTAATCAATTCTCATAATCTTCTTGTTCTCTCTATCTCAACTATATAGATTGCAGATCATATAGCCATGCATTGTTTTACATCTACATATTTGTTAATTTTGAAGTCCCTTTATCTGATCATAATATTTTATGAGTCCATTTTTCACCTTGCCTTATGTACTCTGATGCTATTTTTCATCTTCACTGTGACCTCTAATCTCTATACTCCTCTTTTTTTCTCAGGTAATTTTCCTGGTACTGCCTCTACTCTCTTCTCTTCCCTTTCTCAATACCTAGATGAACCAGTTAGATTCTATACACTCTTATATACCCCAGGCTTTTGTTTTCTCATCTTATCAAAAATCATATTTTGTCCAGTAATCTTAGATTACTCTTATAGTCTTCAATTTTCATTCCTAATCACATGCTACTAAACAGAGTTAGAGATTACCACAAAACTATTTTTCCTGGGTCCAATACAAATTTACATCTCACAATCTCAACTGGGCCTTCTCTGCAGTAAGGAATTCTTTTACAGATCCCTAAACAATTCTATGTTCCACTCATAACTGAGACTCTTTCAAAACATTTTATCCCTCCACAACTCCTCCATTACACCTGCCCTCTTTTTCCAATTGAAGAACTAGTTTCCATTTGCCACAAGCTCCCTAATTTTCATTGATCATAACTATGTTCTTATACCTCAGTATTTGTTCTTTTGCTCCTGTTTCACATCTTATCCTTTTTCTTGACAATAAAATCCCTCTTTTAGGACAAATGATTATTCCATTTCATCTCTCATCTCTTATAGCAGATTTCCCCCTCTCCTATCCTAACCAATCTGTTATCTCTCCCTGTGTACTGGTTGTTTTCCTTCTTCCTAAAAGTACTCTTGTTTTTATGAGATCCTCAAAAAAACTGTCATTTGATTCATTCATCCCTGTTAGCTAGCTTTCTATACATCTCTTCCCACTCTACAAAGATTGGACCTTTCTATTGTCCCTTTTAAGAAGCTCCATTGACTCCCTAATGCAACTAATATACACTTCCATTTTTGGAATTTAAAACCCTTTGTCATCTGGCTCCAGACTAACTTGCCTGTTTTATTTCTTTCATGCCTTTTCAAATAAACAGAGTGAGAGAAAATGACCAGAATGCCATGAACCAGTGATGGGCAAACTTTTTAAAGAGGGGGCCAAAGGAAAGGAAATGCTCATTTGTCTGTCTGTTTCTAAAGCAACTCTTTCAAAGTTACATTGCATTGTATCCTACTCATTGTATTCGTCAGATTAGGAATAATTTTACGGGGCTGGATAGAGCATTTCAGAGGGCTGCATCTGGCCCAGGGGCCATAGTTTGCCCATCACTGCTATAAGGCATTCTTGAACCATTGTCTGTGTCTTTGCATTCATAGATGAATAATATACTCTTTCTTCATCTTTCTCTTAAAATACTTGGTTTTCTTGAAGGCTCATATCAAGTGCCATTAATTACATGAAATCCATTGTGGTCTCATTTGAAGTCCAGGGCCTAAAAAGTTGACACTGAAGGCAGTAATTCTCAGGTTCGAATCCTGAAAGTGGAACATATTGACTGTGTGAGGCTGGATAAGAAATCAAGGATGCTATTACTTTAGTTGATTATATAAAAATCTCAGTTACAAATAAAGTGCTGGTTTACATTAGTAGAGAAGATTTCTTGACCTAATATCTCTCTGTGCCAATAAAATTAGAGAATTAATCTCTGTACCTTATATTTTATAAATAATTTCAGTAGAAATTATTTTGCCTAATAGAATGAACTTCTTATAAGTGGGACTGACTCTTTAATTTGTATTATTGTAGACCTGGTACCCATCATGCATCCTGATATCATAGGCTTATGTGCTTATTGCATGATGAATATATGAAAAAATAAATACTAATATAAAAATAATCGCCCTATTTTCCATTTTGTGTGATTTGCATTTTATACAAAAGCAGGCTTCAAATTGAGCCTTTATGTTTTCTTGGATCACCTCTTTTTTACATTGGTCTGACAGTCTTAGAAAGCAACATCCACTGAAATTTAATCAACTTTTTTAATTTAAGGAAAAGAGCTGTGGGCATTTGTCTGGGTCTGCATAGGCAAGGCAGAATGGAGATTTCAGACATTACCTGAGAAATGTGATCAACATCAGAAGCCAGCATGGATAATTTTAGCCCCCAAACCTCTTTTCTTGCAATAACTGTGTTTTTTCCCCTAGAATTATTAGAATTATCACTTCAATTCTCCACTCCATCTGCTTATTTAGACACTGTCACATTGATCAAATACTCTTGAAAATAGATTTTCTGAAAAGTATGATTATTTAAAATGCCATAAACCCTTTGAGATTAAAATTCATCCATAATAAAGACCTGTGTCTGAAACTACATGGTGCCAAACAGTATAAATTAGACTCAAAGTAAAGAAAATAAGAAGAGAAATGCTATTTCCATTTACATGTTATCTTTTCCCCTCAACCACCTGGATTTATTCTCCTAATTGTTCCCAAGATGCAAGAGTTTAAAAATTCACTTGAATCAATCTATGTTTGTCTGGGATCAAGGAAATCTGACCTTCTAAATTGTCCCCCAACACTTCCCAATTTCCATGAAACTTCTCCTATTTCCCAGTTCCCCACAGAGAAGTGGATTAATATTACCCAATTCCCAAAAGGACATACTTCTAAAAGCTTGCTTTCCATATTATTTTTTTTCTTTATAGTCCTGAGGAAGCTCCTTTTCATTCCACCAAAAATGGGATGCAGGGAAGAGGAATAGATACTCTCTATCCTTAGTCTCTCTTATAAGCAATTTTCTAGTCATTTCATTTGTTTTCCCAGTATCCCATAGAGATAGATAAAGGAAAACATTCCCAACAGTGAAAACAAGACACAAGATCAATCTGACTTATCAAAAAGTATCTACTGACCAATAAGTTAGCTTACCTCATGTTAGCTGCAGTGGATGATAACAAAAGAAGCATAAGATACAATCTTTACCCAAAGGAATGACACCTTTCAATATCCTTTTGATAAAAACTGACCTTATAAATGATGAAAGAAGACACTGAGAATGACCACTATTGAAAAACATACAGAATGAATAATGGGCTGTACTTTGCTGCATATGTCTATATGACATGACCTTGCCTACTCAAAGATGATGAAAGAGTCAGGGTTTCAAAGTTGGGTTCAAAGGAATTTCCCAGTTCCCAGTCCATTACTTTAACTCTCTTGTCAAGAAGTTCCAGTAATTAATTTTTTTAAGAGTACTTCTGCTAGAATGAATTACTGGTAGGTGGTGAACTAAAAACTGGCCTTTATTATCAATTGGCAAGCAGCCAGAGGAAAATCTATGTAGAGATTTTCAAATTGCTATTTCAGTGAGGCATTTTTTTTAGGTAGACTTGATGGTCTTTACTCACTTCTGCCCTTTACTAAAACTCAAATATTCTAAATAGGTGTTTATTATTTAGGGATGAACAATATAATGAATGAAAAAATTTGAATGAGAGTGGAGTGTGTGGAAGATGGAAACAGTTATGTTTCCTTTTGCATGTCTAGCAGGTAAAGAGATGGTAGATATAGATTTTCTTTTAATCAATTAATCAATAGATATTAAGGGCCTAAAGGATAATGATATTGTAAAATATCTAGGGAATGCAAAAAAAAGCTGGAACATCTCTTCTCTTTGAGAAACCTACATTCTATTAGTGAGGGGAAATAGTCAAGTACAAATATAAGTTTATTGGCAAGGACTGGTCATGAGGATACAGCCCTCAGAACTTTCTTTGGGAATTCTGCCTGCCACTAACATAAGTAGTGGGTTTAGTGATACTACTTCTGGAAGTGAATAATAATACATAATGGAAGGGTCCTGGTCTCAATTCAATTCAAAAAAGTGCAGATGTTTTGAGTATTTCCTATCTACTTATTGCATGGTAAAGTAAGCCTTATAATTTTCTTTTGAGTTCAGCCAAGCCCTTCCTTCAATCAAATTGGTAAGAATAATTTCATTTCTTCTCTAAAGGCTCTGATTTCAACACCTTTACAGCCATTTTGGCCCTAATCTAGTGGATTTGTTTTTTTAGACACTGCCAAATAAGAATGATAATATGGACATGGGCCACTGTCTGATCTGTATTCTTTTACCCAGATTGACCTCTTGTCCATAATGTACTTCTTCCTCTCTCTGCCTAGAAGAGTCTCTAGTTTCCTTCAGATCAAAGGTCAGGTACAATAAGCCAACCAAAGATCTTTCCCAATCCTTCCACTTTTAAGTAATGTCTCTCTCTTGGAATTCTTTTGCTATTACATTGAATATATGTTAATATATTCTAACTGTGTACATGCTGTCACTACCATTGAAAGCAAATTACCTGAGAGAAGACACTGTTATTTTTTGTTTTGCATCCCTAGTTTTCTGAACAAAGATGATGCTTAAAAACTATTAAATAGTTGAAATGAACTGAATTGAGTTGTGTATATCAACCAGGTCACACATTATGTATATTATTCATAAGTAGAATCTTCTACCTCTGCAAAGAAGGGAGATGAGTATATTATACCACCTCTTTTTGTTTAGATTAACCAGTACTTTATTTTATTTGTTTTTTTCAAAGTACCAGCTCTTAGTCTTTTTTATTAGTGCAATAGTTCTTTTGCTTTCAATTTCATTTATTTCCCCTTTGATTTTTTTAGGATTTCCAATTTAGTTTTTATCAGAATTTTAAATTTTTTCTCTTAGCTTTTTAAGTTGCATACCCAATTCATTCATCTTCCCCCCTCTCTATTTTGTTGATATAGCTTTATACATTTTTCTCTGAGTCCTGCCTTGGCTGTATCCTACAGATTTTGATATGTTATTTCCTCATTGTATTATCTTCAGTGAAATCAGTAATTGTATCTATTATTCGTTCTTTGACCCACCAGTTTTTAAGAATTAGATGATTAAGTTTCAAATTAAATTTAAAGTTGCCTCTTCATGAGCCCTTATCAATTATTATTTGTATCACATTATGATCTGAAAAAATGCATTTCTTATTTCTGATTTTCTACATTTGTTTGCAATGTTTTTATGCCCTAGTACCTGGTCAGTCTTTGAATATGTGTAATGTACTGCTGAAAAGAAGTATCCCTATTCATTTTTTTCCAGATAACTATTAGCTCTAATTTTTCTAATAATTCATTCACTTCCCTTCTTTCTTATTTATTTATTTTTTGGGGTTCTATTTATCTAGTTCTGATAAGGGAAGGCTGAGGACCCCCACTAATGTGGTTTTAATATCTCTTTCTTCCGTCAGCTCCTTTAGTATCTCCTTTAAACATTTGGATGCTATTCCATTTGATATATGTATGTTAAGTAGTGATATTTCTTCATTATTTATACTGTCTTTAGTGAAGATGTAATCACTTTCTTTATCTCTTTTAATTAAATCTATTTTAACTTTAGCTTTGCCTGAGATCATGATTGCTACTTCTGCCTTCTTTTTCTCAGTTCCAGCCAAAAAGATTCTGTTCCAGCCTCTTACCTTTACCTTGGGTGTATCTACCCACCTCAAGTATATTTCTTATAGACAACATATGGTAGGATTCCAGTTTTTAATCCATTCTACAATCCACTTTTGTTTTATGGGTGTTCATCCCATTGACATTCATAGTTATGATTACTGTCTGTGTGTCCCCCATTATTTTGATTTCCTTCTTTAATGCTAACCTTTCTCCTTTCCCTCTTACTCTCCCCTGTAATGTTTCACTTTTACTCAATCTTCCCCCTTTCCCCTCCCTTATGTTACTCCTCTTTCCACCACCTCCCATCTTATTCCCCTATTGCTATAGGGCCTTTTGAATGCCCCCCAACTTCTCCTTCTCTGGTATCACTCCCCTCCCTACCATTCCTTTTTATTACTCTTCTACTTCTCTTTAGGGCAAGAGACAATTCTGTACCCCAATGGATCTGAGTGTTCTTCCTTCTTTGGGCCAATTCCAAGGAAAATAAGGTTTAAGTGTTATCTGTTGCCAACCTCTTTCTCACTTCCATTGTATTGGTGTTTTTCCCTCCTCACCCCCCACCCCACACCGTGCTTCTTAGTTAGATATATGTTACCCCTTTTTATCTCTTTTCCCATGTCTCTTAGTATTATTCTCTTTTTTATTCCTTGTTGTTTATATTTTTGACATGTAATCCTAAACAGCTTATCAATGCACCCTCTATGCATACTTCTTCTAGCTACTATGATAATTATAACATTTTTAAGAGTTACAGATATCAACTTCCCATATAGGAATACATGCTATTTGACCTTATTGATGCCCTTAATTTTTTTCTCCTTATTATTTACCTTTATATATTTCTCTTAAATTCTGTATTTGAGCATCAAATTTTCTGTTTAGGTCTGGTTTTTTTTTCAGAAATGCTTGGGAATCTATTTTATTAAATGACCATACTTTCCTCTGAAAGAATATAGTCTTTTTACTGAGTAGTTGATACTTGCTTACAGAAACAGTTACCTTGCCTTCTGGAATATCATATTCCATGACTTCCAGTCCTTCATTGTAAATGCTGCCAGATTCTGTTTAATCCTAATTTGGGTCTCCCTGATACCTAAATTGTTCTTTTCTATCAGTTTATAGTATCTTCTCCTTGGCCTGAGAATTCTTGAGTTTACTATAAC
>NC_058133.1:51443358-51489122 GCF_016433145.1 Gracilinanus agilis
GATTATATTAAGCTAAAAAGCTTTTGTACAAACAAAAACAATGTAGTCAAAATCAGGAGGGAAACAACAAATTGGGAAAAATCTTTATAACGAAAAACTCTGACAGGGGTCTAATCACTCAAATATACAAGGAGTTAAAGCAATTGTATAAAAAATCAAGCCATTCCCCAATTGATAAATGGGCAAGAGACATGAATAGCCAATTTTCAGGTAAAGAAATCAAAAGTATCAATAAGCACATGAGAAAGTGTTCCAAATCTCTAATAATTAGAGAAATGCAAATCAAAACAACTCTGAGGTACCACCTCACACCTAGCAGATTGGCTAAAATGAAAGAAGGGGAGAGTAATGAATGTTGGAGGGGATGTGGCAAAATTGGGAAATTAATGCATTGCTGGTGGAGTTGTGAACTGATCCAGCCATTCTGGCTGGCAATTTGGAATCATGCTCAAAGGGCTATAAAAGAATGCCTGCCCTTTGACCCAGCCATACCATTGTTGGGTTTGTACCCCAAAGAGATCATAGATAAACAGACATGTACAAAAATATTTATAGCTGCGCTTTTTGTGGTGGCAAAAAACTGGAAAAGGAGGGTATGTCCTTCAATTGGGGAATGGCTGAACAAACTGTGGTATATGCGGGTGATGGAATACTATTGTGCTAAAAGGAATAATAAACTGGAGGAGTTCCAGGCGAACTGGAGAGACCTCCGGGAACTGATGCAGAGCGAAAGGAGCAGAGCCAAAAGAAACATTGTACACAGAGACTGATATACTGTGGTAAAATTGAATGTAATGGGCTTCTGTACCAGCAGCAATGCAATGACCCAGGACAATTCTGAGGGATTTATGGTAAAGAATGCTACCCACATTCAGAGGAAGGACTGCAGGAGAGGAAACATATAAGAAAAGCAACTGCTTGAACGCATGGGTCGGGGCGAACATGATTGAGGGTGTGGACTCGAAACTACCACACCAATGCAACCACCAACAATTGGGAAATTGGGCTTGATCAAGGACACATGACAGAACCAGTGGAAATGTGCGTCGGCCATGGGTGGGGGGAGTGCGGGGGGTGAAGGGGAAAATAGGAGCATGAAACATGTAACCATGTTAAAAATGATTATTAATAAATGTTAAAAAAATAATAAAAAATAAAAATAAAATACCCAAGTGGAAAAAAAAAGAAATAAATGTGTAATGTAAGGAGGTTCAGAGGAGAGCTAGACAAATACAGGACATAAATCCTTCCCTCCCACACAAATAATAATTATTTACTGACTGGCTGGCTAACTGAATCTAGATTTGAAAAAAAAAAACCTCTTCCATATAATATAGGGATCACCTAGATTCTCTGGAAAGACTTAGTTATGTTCCAATTTATAATAAAAGGGAGAAGCTATATGATTCCAGCAATCTGGAAGAGATGAGGATGGAATATAGTCATCCCTTGCTATCTTGGGGTTCACTTAAAGGGGATTCATTATATTGTTTTTTTCAGAGCATTGTTAATTATCTTTCTTTATTTTAATTAGTTAATTTATTTTACTTAGAATATTTTTCCATGGTTACATCATTCATGTTCTTTCCCCCTCCTCAACCCACCCCTGCCTCCCCATAGCTGACATGCAATTCCACTGGGATTTATATTTATCATTGATCAAGACCTATTTCCATATTATTGATAATTGCACTAGGGTGATCATTTAGAGTCTATATCCCTAATAATATCCCCCTCAACCCAGTTTTTCTTCTGTGTTTCTCCTCCCACAGTTTTCCCTCTGGATGTGGATACATTCTTTCTCATAAGTCACTCAGCATTGTCCTGGGTCATTGCATTGCTGCTAATAGAGAAGTCCATTACATTTGATTTTACCACAGTGTATCCGTCTCTGTGCACAATTTTCTTCTGGCTCTGCTCCTTTCACTCTGCATCAATCCTAGAGGTCTTTCCAGTTCACATGGAATTCCTCAAGTTTGTTATTCCTTTGAGCACAATAGTATTCCATCACCAACAGATACCACAATTTGTTCAGCCATTCCCCAATTGAAGGGCATACCTTCTTTTTCCAGTTTTTTGCCACCACGAAGAGTGCAGTTATAAATATCATTGTACAAGTCCTTTTCCTTATGATCTCTTTTGGGTATGAACCCAGCAGTAGTCTGACTGGATCAAAGGGCAGGCAGTCTTTTAAAGTCCTTTGAGTGTAGTTCCAAATTGCCATCCAGAATGGTTGGATCAGTTTACAACTCCTCCAGGAATGTATCAATGTCCCAGTTTTGCCACATCCCCTCCAACATTCCCACTTTCCTTTGATGTCATGTTAGCCAGGCTGCTAGGTGTGAGATGGTACTTCAAAGTTGTTTTGATTTGCATTTCTCTAATTATAAGAGATTTAGAACACTCTCTCATGTGTTTATTGATAGTTTTGATTTCTTTATCTGAAAATTGCCTATTTATGTCCCTTGCCCATTTATCAATTGGGGAATGGCTTGATTTTTTTTGTACAATTGATTTAGCTCCTTGTATATTTGAGTAATTAGACTTTTGTCAGATTTATTGTTATTAAGAATTTTTTCCCAATTTGTTGATTCCCTTCTAATTTTGGTTGCATTGGTTTTGTTTCTGCAAAAGGTTTTTCATTTAATGTAATCAAAATTATCTATTTTATGTTTTGTAATTTTTTTCTAACTCTAGCTTGGTTTTAAAATTTTTTCTTTCTCAAAGATCTGACAAGTATTCTATTCTTTGCTCAAATAATTTACTTATAGTTTCCTTCTTTATATTCAAGTCATCCACCCATTCTGAATTTATCTTGGTGTAGGGTGTGAGATGCTGACTAAACTTAATCTGTTCCATATTGTTTTCCAATTTTCCCAGCAGTTTTTGTCAAATAGTGGATTTTTGTAACAAAAACTGGGTTCTTTAGGTTTATTGTAGACTGTCTTGCTGATATCACTTAGCCCAAGTCTATTCCTCTGATCCTGCCTTCTGTCTCTTAGCCAGAACCATATGGTTTTGATGACCTCTGCTTTATAATATAGTTTAATATCTGGTACTACTAAGCCACCTTCCTTCATGTTTTTTCTTTCATTTTTCCCTTGATATTCTTGATCTTTTGTTCTTCCAAATGAACTTTATTATAGTTTTTTCCTAATTCAGTAAAAAAAGTTTTTTGGTAGTTTGATAGGTATGCCACTAAATAACTAAATTAATTTGGGTAGAATGATCATTTTTATTTGCTTAGATCTTCCTACCCATGAGAAATCAATGTTTTTCCAATTGTTTAGATCTAGTTTTAATTGTGTGGAAATGATTTCATACTTGTATTCATATAATTTCTATGTTTGTTTTGATAGATAGATTCCTAAGTATTTTATATTTCTAGAACATTGATGGGCAAACTTTTTAAAGAGGGGGCCAAAAGGAAAGAAAATGCTCATCTGTCAGTCTGTTTCTAAGGCAGCTCTTTAGAGGTTTCATTGTATTATATTCCACTTATTATATTTGTCAGATTAGGAATAATTTTGCCTGCCTGGACAGAACATTTCAGGGGGTAGAATCTTTCCTGCAGGGTGTAGTTTAACTATTACTGCTCTAGGGTGATTTTGAATGGTGTTTCTCTTTCTACCTCTTGCGAATGAAATGTATTAGATGTATAGAAATGTTGATGTGCATTTATTTTGTATCCTGCAACTTTACTAAAGTCGTTGATTATTTCCACTAGTTTTTTAGTTGATTTTATTGGATGGGTTTTTTAAGTAGACCATCATATCATTTGCAAAGAGTGATAGCTTGGTCTCCTCTTTGCCTATTTTAATACCTTCAATTTCTTTTTCTTCTCTAATTGCTGCTGCTGGTGTTTCTAGTATAATGTTAAATAATAGAGGTGATAATGGGCATCCTTGTTTCACTCCTCATCTTATTGGGAATGCTTCTAATTTGTCCCCATTGCATATGATGCTTGTTGATGGTTTAAGATATATACTGTTTATTAGTTTTAGGAAAGGCCCTTCTCTTCCTATACTTTCTATTGTTTTCAATAAGAATGTGTATTGTATTTTGTCAAAGGCTTTCTCAGCATCTATTGTGATAATCATATGGTTTTTGTTGGTTTACTTGTTGATATGGTCAATTATGTGGATGGTTTTCCTAATATCAAAACATCCTTTCATTCTTGGTATAAATCCCACCAGATCATAATGAATAACCTTTGTGATCACTTGCTGGAGTATTTTTGCTAGTATTCTGTTTAAAATTTTTGCATCTATGTTCTTTAAGGAGATTGATCTATAGTTTTCTTTCTCTGTTTTTTATCTACCTGTCTTTGGGATCAGTACCATATTTGTGTCATAAAAAGAATTTGGAAATACTCCTTCTTTGCTTATGATGTCAAATAATTTGTATAGTATTGGGATTAGTTATTTTTTGAATGTTTGATAGAATTCACTTGTGAATACATCTGGTGATGGGGATTTTTTTAGGGAGTTCTTTGATGGTTTGTTCAATTTCTTTTTCTGATATTGGGTTACTTAAGTATTCTTACTTACAGTTAATCTAGGCAATTTATATTTTCATAAGTAATCATCCATGTCACTTAGATTGCTATATTTATTGCCATATAATTGGGCAAAATATTTTTAATGATTTCCTTAATTTCCTCTTCATTAGAGATGCAGTCACACTTTTCATCTTTGATACTGCTAATTTTGTTTTCTTCTTTCCTTTTTTTTTATTAAATTGACCAGTACTTTGTCGATTTTATTTGTTTTTTCAAAGTAACAGCTTCTGGTCTTATTTATTAATTCAATAGTTCTGTTACTTTTGATTTTATTAATTTGTCCTTTATTTTTATGATATGTAATTTAGTTTTCATCCTGGGATTTTCAATTTGTTTGCTTTCTAGTTTTTTAATTTGTATGCCCAATTAATTGACCTTTGCCCTCCCTAATCTGTTAATATATGCACTCAAGGATTTAAATTTCCCCTAAGTACTGCTTTAGCTGCATCCCACAGATTTTGGTAAGATGTCTCATCATTGTAATTGTCTTGAATGAAATTATTAATTGTTTCTATGATTTGTTCCTTATTTAACTGACTTTAGAGTCATATTATTCAATTTCCAATTAATTTTTGATTTGCCTTTCCATATGCCCTTACTAATGATTATTTTTATTATATTATGATTTGAAAAGGTTGCATTTATTATTTCTGCTCTTTTTCATTTGTTTGCCATATTTCTTTTTCCTAGTGCATGGTCAGTCTTTGAGAATGTAGCATGTACTGCTGAAAATAAGGTATATTCCTTTTTTGTCCCTATTTATTTTTCTCCACACATCTATTAATTCTAATATTTCTAGTATTTCATTCACCTCTCTTCCTCTTTCTTATTTATTTTTTGTTTTGATTTATCTAGATCTGATAGAGGAAGGTTTAGGTCTCCCAGAAGTATAGTTTTACTATCTATTTGCTCCTTGAGGTCTGCCAGTTTCTCCTTTAGAAATTTGGATACTATACCATTTAGTGCATATATGGTAAGTACTGATATTTCCTCATTGTCTATATTGCCTTTTATCAGGATGTATTTACCTTCTCCATCTCTTTTTTATCAGATCTATTTTACTTTGGCTTTATCAATTATCAAGGCAACTCCTGCCTTCTTTTTCTCCATTGAAGCCCAATAGATTTTGTTCCATTCTTTCACCTTCACCCTATGTGTGTCTGCCTCCCTCATGTGTGTTTCTTGTTAGACAACATATTGTACGCTTTTGGTTTCTAATCTACTCTGCTATTTGCTTCCATTTTGAGGAGAAATCATTCTATTCACATTCAGAGTTCTGATTGTCATCTGTGTATTCCCCAACATTTTGAAGTCCTCTCCTAGTACTGCATTTTCTTCTTTTGCTCTTTCCTTTTAAACCAGTGGTTTGCTTTTAATCAGCCCCCCTAATTCCCACTCTTATTTTACTTCCCTTTCCTCCCTTTACCTTTTTGTTCCCCTCTTGTTATTTATTTTTTAGAGTCAATTAGATTCTCTCTCCCCTCTCTTTCCCTCCCTTTACATACTCCCTGTCCCCCTCCCCCTCCCTTGGTTTTTCCCCTCTGATTTTCCCTATAGTGTAAGGTGGAGTTTCTTGCCTCAATGGATTTAGCAGCTCTTCCCCTTCGGAATTGATTCCTCTGAGAGTAAAATTTAAGTATTACCTATTAACACTCTCTTCTTCTCCTTCTAGTAATAGTATTCTTCCATTCCCCTTCCCATAAACTTCTTCGTGTGGTATAGATTATCTTATTTTTCTTAGTCCTTTAAGTTTCCCTTGGTGCCATATCTTCTATTCCCCTACCCCTTTTCTTTCTTTTTTGTGATTTTTTTTTGTATGTGTATCATCTTAGATCACTTAGTACCCCAACCTTTCCCTCTGTTTAGTTCTTCAAATTACTATAATAGTAAACACAATTTTTGAGAGTTACAAATAACATTTTCCCATAGAAGTATATAAGTAATTTCATCTTGAATAAAGCCCTTAAACAAGAACCTTTAAAAATTTTTATTTTCTTTCCCCCCTCTTTCTTATTTACCTTTTCATGTTTCAATTGCTTTTTGTGGTTGGATATCAAACTTTCCATTTAGTCCTGGTATTTTCTTTGCAAATACTTGGAAATCTTCTATTTTGTTGAATGCCCATACTTTCCCCTGGAAGTATGTCAGTTTTGATGTATAAGTAATCCTTGGTTGCAGACCCAATTCTCTTGCCTTTCTGAATATCATATTCAAAGCCTTGAGGTCCTGTAGTGTGGAGGCTGCCAGATCCTGTTTAATCCTGATTGGTGTTCCTTGATATCTGAATTGTCTCTTTCTAGTTTCTTGTAATATTTTCTCCTTCACTTGGAAGCTTTTGAATTCTACTATTATATTCCTGGGGTTTGTCTTTTGAGGATTTAGTATAGAGAGTTTTCTGTGGGCTCTTTAAATGTCTATTTTGCCTTCTTGTTCAAGGACATCATGACAGTTTTCTTGAGTAATTTCTTGTAATATGATATCTACATTTCTATTTGTCTCTGATTTTTCTGGAAGACCAATAATTCTCAAGTTGTCTCTTTTATACCTGTTTTCTTGATTAATCATCTCATTAAGATATTTCATGTTTCCTTCTATTTTGTCAAGTTTTTGACTTTGCTTTATTAATTCTTGTTGTCTTGTGAGATCATTGGCTTCTACTTGCCCAATTCTTGCCTTTAAAGATTAGTTTTTGCCTATAATCTTTTGGTTTTCCTTTTCAGTCTGGTCTATCTGGCTCTTTATGGCTTCCAGCTGGTTATTTCTGGTCTTCAATTTGCTTATCATTCCATTTGATTTCTGAACCTCAATTTCTAATTGCGAACTTCTGCCTTCTAAACTGTTATTTTCTCTTTGAACTATTTTCCACTTTTCTTGCCAAATCTCTCTCAACTTTCTCAGGATCTCAGATTGGAATGCTTCAAGAACTTGTGACCAATTTTCATTTTTTGGGGAGGGTTTGGTTGTGTTTACTTGTTTTTCCTCCTCTGCTGTCTGTTCTGTGGTCTGAATTTTTTCTATGTAAATATTATGTAGGGTTAGTGCTTTTTTCTTGTTTCTTTTGTTGGTTGGTTTTTTTGAGCATTGCTAGCCATTACTCTGCTGTTTCTTGCTTCCCTCAGAAGTCTGGGTAAAGAGGGCAGACTATCTGTGTATAGAGCTATGGAGAGGTTTTTGCCTGAGGCTACTTTTTGAGTCTGTGCATGGTATCCGCTGTATGCCACCCTACTCCCCTCTCCACATGCAAGGTGTGCACTCTTCAGCTTCCTGGGGTTTCACGTCTAGCTGTTCTCAGGGGTGCTCTTGATCCATGATGCCAAGAACTTAGAGATTGTTCCCCATACTTTAATTCTAGGGAGCTAGCTATGAATCCTGTCCCATAGATGGAGTGGGGTAGGGTTTAATCAGCTTGCATTTTGGTGGGAGTTAATTTACCCTCTTATAGCATGGAAATTCCCAAATCCTACATACCTTCAATGCTGAGCCCTATTGTGGATTCCCTTCACTCATCTGAACTTGGCCTTTGTGTTCCTTTGTCGTATTGTACAGGTAGGTGGTAGGGAGGGTAAAAGTTCTGCAACTACTCTGCATCCATCTTAACCTGGAAGTCTTTGTATTGGGTTTAAATATATATAATTCTGTATCACAGTTACCTTCATGGTAGCACACTATTGACTCAGGGAATGAAACACAACCAACCACAGACTGTGTGCTGTATCCTGGTTGCTGAATGGCTCACTGACTATAGAAAGATTTTTGGGAGAGTGGGAAGGGTCTATAAAGCCTTAAAATTTTATAAGTAATAAAATAAATATAATGTAGCTACTTCCTGGATTTTCACCTACTGTGGGGGACTCTGGAACATAACTACCATGATAAGTGAGGGATCACTGTATAGTCATA
The DNA here is from genome assembly GCF_016433145.1 of Gracilinanus agilis. NCBI lineage: Eukaryota > Metazoa > Chordata > Mammalia > Didelphimorphia > Didelphidae > Gracilinanus > Gracilinanus agilis. The sequence goes on from NC_058133.1 coordinate 51,451,820, forward strand.
CAGAGTTGATCTAAGAAAGAATAATTTTGAGAAAATCAGTAAAAGGAGAAAAAAGATAGTAGGACTAAACTGTGGTGTCAAAAAAGGACACTGAGGAATGTCATCAGTTCTACAAACACGTTCTAGCAGATGACTAGGAATAATGCTGCCGATATACACCCATCTTCTAGATCTGAAGGAATCATGTATGAAATACCATTTCCCAGTGCCCATCTTGCTATAAACAACATAATACTATCTGCTATTTGATAACCAAAATGTTTTAGGGACCTGAATATTATGTCATATACAAGTTTCCAGGGTTTAACGGACAGATATTAAAGTAAATTTAGGGAGAGAGCTCAATCTCTAAGAAAATCTTAGGAGCTTTCGTAACTAAAGGTTCCAAGAAATTGTTACTGAACTCATACCTTTATGTCTAAAATGAGCTTTCTTTTGCTACAGAAGAGATTACCATAAGGATCTTAGGGAACATTTTATTTCCCCTGCACTTAAAATGAATTAATTATTTTCATCAAGTATTATACAGATTTCTTAAGAAATTAACACATCAACTCTTATTATTCAGTTATGCTTTGATATAAATAAGGCTATTCAAATATCTAATTCAGAAACATCCACTAAGCCCCTATTACTATAATGCCCTAAAGAGAGACAAAATCAAAATGGAGATCAGCCTCTTCTTTCTATTTGTTTATTAAAATAATGTATTTACAAATGTCTCAGTTTTCTTACCATATCATAGAAGGCATCATCTTGGAGAAAGATATGTATATATAGATTATGCCTTTCATATTTCTATTTTTCAGTTCATTCTCGGGAAGTGACAATCACAAGTTGTTCAAGTATTAAATTCATAGCTGTATATAATGTTCTCTTAGTTCTACTAATTTTGTTGTTTATTATTCCATGTAGTTCTATGCAAGTTTTTTTATGGCATTTATTATGGCATAGTAATTACAACTATTCCACAATTTATTTATCCCCTCCCCAATTGATGGAAATCCTCTCTATTTTTAATTCTTTTCTACCACAAAATAGAGTTGCCATTAATAGTTTGGAATATATAGATTATTTTCTTTTTTCTGATCTCTTTGACAGATAGAACAAGGGTGTTGCTGAGTATAAGGATATATACAGTTTTATAACTCTGGATATAGTTTCAGATTGCTCTGCAAAATAGTTGGATCAATTCATAGATCCTCCAACAGTGTACGAGTTTCTCCAGTTTTACACATCCCTACTAAGATTTGTCATTTTTCCTTTTTCTCATTTTAACCTGAGGGTATGAACTGATATCTCAGAATTCTTTTGGTCTGCATTTCTCTAATCAGTAACAATTTAAAGTTGTTTTTTTTATCTATCTTCAAATGGTTTTGATTTCTTCACCTAAAAAAATATCTATTTATATATTTTGACTGTAACAGTCATAAAAGGCATGTCTGCATATGTCTCATCCATTGCAATGTGGAGGCAAGGGCTACAATAGGGAAAATCACTGCAGAAGTCTCATCCATTACATTTTTATAAATTCAGAGGTAGGGAATACACCAGTGTTACAACACTTCACTTCAACCACTAAATAGACCTCTTACCACTTGTTACAAACAACTCAGAGGTAGGCAAATGATCAGGCAGTGGTAGTGGTGCAACTAGATATCTAAAAATCATTTCTGAAGGCCCCTTAAAATTAATTAAAATTTTTAGGTCATTAAATTCTCCAAAGGTTGTAAGCAGTTTGATGGAATCCATCCATCATCATCTATGTGATAATTAACAAATGCGAAAAGGCACAAAAAGCCATTTAGGTAACATGTGACCTTGATGGATCTGGTGACAAACCCAGCATCAATAAGGATCTATGGTTTTTCCAAAGAAAAGGATTTGCACAAGTAGTTTATGTACTTTTATAATGGTGTTTTCTCCAGTCCAGTCATACGGGGAGGTACAAATAATGTAACAGCACATATAGCTAATAGCCAAAACACAGTAATAGAAAGTGACACAATGTAACAGAATATATTATATCAATATGTGAACTTAAAAAAATTAAATCTTAAAACAATCAGCAAATACAATATAAGTGACAAGATACAGGCATTGAATTTAATTCCTTGTTTTTAATTCTGATGACTGTGCTAGAGACATCACTATTTGGAGGGGAACCAAACTGAAAGAGTTAACAATGAAAAGGCTTAAAAATTCACCCCCAGACTCTTTAAGGTTCCTTTCCCTCCCCAGCATCATCATCTATCAAGATTCCTTTGGTCGCCCCTCTGGGGTTCTCCATACCCCCACTGAACACAGTGTGTACAAATCCCATATTGGATGTGTTGCAGAGACTAGGCAAGCCAAAATGGCAATGGGGTATAGGGAGATGAAGCTGCCCCCTGATTACTCAAGCTAATCACAAGAACAAATGCACCTAGGAACAATAGTAAGATAAAATAGCCCAAAACTTTCAGCTGTGTGAGCTCTGTAATGCTCTCCCAGGATGGGAGCTATATGAGATAGGCAGGAAACTGGGCCATGCTTGCAATTCTACTAATTAAATTGGTTGCAAATTTACTTCCTGTTTGGAAGAGTAACCTTCCTTCCTCTCCCCTATATGGATAGAAATGTCAGGGAATTAAGAGAATAGAAATGTGTCCTCAGAAGAAAAACAAAAAACAAAAAACTTTTAGAAGCTAATTGTTGCCTAAGAGCAACACCTGAGCTTCTCATTCAGATGTTAGCAATGCAAAGGAAAGAGGGGTTAATACTTAACCAGCAACAGCAATAGAAACAGCAGGAGGAGGAGGAGGAGGGGAGGGTTCAATGGCTGGTTTGTGGGACCACCCAGGCAGTAAGGGAAGGAGGCAGGAACAGAGTTGGAAAGGCTAAAAAGACATGGCAGGAGAAACCTGGTTTCTTTTCAAACTAATTTACTCAGAGAGAATTAAGGTTTCTAAACCTCACTTCTAGTTGCCATAAATATAGGATTTAAATTAATATCCAGTAGCTCCAATATTCATTTTATATTGTTTATTAATAATCACTTCAAGTGGAAGGAATGAAAGAAAAATAAAAGTAAAAAAACTAATTATTAACAAAATTAAGTCAATGTAACTAAGTTCTCCTTGCCTGTTTAAAAAGCCTGTTCCACCAAAGCCACAGCAGGAAGACAAGAGAGTAAGAGACGGGACTATAATAAATTTATATGCTCCCTATGTTGGCCCATAATGTGAGGAGAGTGGGGTGTTGGAAATTGTAGTTTTTAGGGTAACAGATTCTAATTACACAATATGTATAATGAGATTTATGCATATGTCTAGCTCTGTACTTTAAATCATTATCTATCTTTTGTGGATTAAAAATTATTAATTTTAATGCTTAAAATTGTGTACCAATTTTCTATCTATAACCTAATAGAAATTATTATTTTCTGTCCTTTTTTATTAATTTTGTCCTCTTATCCCCTTTTCATTGTATTATTTAGGTCTTCGTAGGTGTTTGAGTATATAAATATAAAACAATTTCTGTCCATAATGATTTCATAATACAGTTATTGCTTCCACATTAAACTTTCCCCATCTTGGTTTCAATATATCATGAGCCAGCATAAGACATTAAATGGGAATTTTGGGTAAGTTTTGCAGAAATCACAGACAATAGGTAAAGGCCAACAGATAACAAAGAAAGAAAGTTTAGAAACTCAAAAATGCATACTTAACACAAAATTTACAATAAGCTAATGTAAACACCCTATAAAAGGAAAAGAAAAAAATCAGACTTCTCTGGTATCAAGGGAAGGACAGAAATTTATATTTGGATAATCCTTATAGTGGAGGTGCTTGGTTCCTAATCCCCTTCATGTGGAAGGGATAACTATTATTATGTAAGTGTACCATAATTTAACTATTCTCCTATTGTTAAATATGCATTTCTTATACTCGCTATAATTTCATAAACTACTACCATAAAATCTTTTAAATATATTTTTCTTTAAAATAACATTTTATTATATGTTCTCAATAATGGAAATATTAGGTTATTGATATACTTATTTTTGGAGTAGGAGATAGGATACTAGAACTAGAGTCAGAAAGAACTGAGTTTAAATCTGGCCCCAGATACTTACTAGCTATTTTACTCTGGACAAATTATTTAACTTTTATCTCTGTATTTTCTCATCTGCTAAGTAGAAGTGAAAAAGTAACTACCTCCTTAGGTTATTATGAGGATAAAAAAATCAGTAAATACTCGTGAAGTACTTTCCAAACCTTATAGCATTGTTAGTTACTGTTATTATTGTCAACTTGAAATCTGGAGACCCCAAGATTGCCCCTGTCCCCTGAGAACTCACCTGGATGGAAGTCCTAGACTGGCCCATTTCAGATAGAACAATAGACCTAAAGGTAGACCTAATCAGATGTTAAGTACACTTTTGTCCTAATAGTTTCTCCCATTGTATCAAAGTCCTCTCCCAGGTAGCCCAGCTCTTGGCAGGACTTTTCCCTTTTGTATCTATTATAAAGCACCAGCCTCTCCCTGATAATCCTGTCTTGTACTTCTCATTTCTTCATAGTCATGGTAATGCCAATCAATCATATTTGCCTGTCCTTAGTTCCCCAAATGGTATATAAGTTATCCAAGTTCTATTGTTCTTTGGAGAATCATCTAGTAGTGCATTCTCCCAGAGATACTGCCCCCAGAGCCCCAGAATTGACTGTATGGTTTGTGGTGCTTGACTCTGTCATAGTAGCATATTATTGGACTTATCTTTTTCCTGATTAAAGATATTTTTTTTCTGACTACTTCAGCAGTTCCTTGTTATTTCCAAGTTAACATTATTATTACTATATTTATCTGTATAAAATGACACTCACAATTCCACAAATAATAAATGACTATTAATGGATCTCTTCAACCTCAGTTTTCTTGAACTTTATTGCTTTTGAATAATTTTCCCTCTTAATAAATGTGAATTAGGACTTCAAACTTGTTTCTTTTTTAATTTTTGTATTAATGAGGCTGTGTGTTCTACAAGTTACCATTAGTTATTTTCTCTTTTATCAATGATCCTTTTACATTTTTATAGCATTTATTCTAGACTAAAAATTAGTATGACTATTAAAACATTTTATTTTGCATTTTATTTATTTTACTTAAAATTAATTTAATATTTATTTATTTATTTTTTACTTTTAACATTGTCTCCATATCTTACCCAGGGTGAAACTTCATTATCTACAAATGAACTTTTTTTTTCTTCCAACTGGGAGTGGTCTGTCCTTTTGATGGCCATTCATTTCAGGTCAACATATTGTAAGGATGGGGGATGGGACAAAAACAGCCAGAAGAAAGCCATTGGTGACAGTTGGTAACAGCTGGGACCAGAGAGGATTGTAATGATTATAAATGATAAAGGCTGATATTATAAGAGAAATTAATATTTTAATTGCCATGGCCATGCTGGTAAAATACATGTGACCGTGCCTGACTATCTTTAAAATTTACCGCCAGTGCCCATCTTGTCTCTCTTGTATGCCAGCCAGCCCACTCAGGTAACCAAGAGACCTTCTCAAGGACACCTTCCGAATTTAAGAGGCTCTATAACTTGGTTCCCGTTGTCTGACTTTAACTGGAAACCCATTGGATCACGGGGAATGTAGTCTCAAAGTTCCCCACATGTCCACAGGAAGTTTGTAAGATACTTTTAAATGGAACCTCCCTGAATTCCAAACACACAGGATTCTGGGTAATTCTCCAGAGGAAGAGGGAGAAGAAGGCACTTTCAGCAGAGGACTGGAGAGAGGGAGGAGGAGAACATCTCAGAACAGTCCTGAGGGCTTCCTGAGGATCTTTCTTTGGACATTGAAACCCTGATTCCCCGATCAAAGGTATCCCATCGCTTCTCATCCAGCAAGACTTCAATCATCAGCTAAGTTTTGGGACTCCATTTTGGGAGTGATCTCTTAGTCTCCTTCCCCCATTACCCAACCTTGCTGAGAGACTTTTTCTGGTCTAATTTACAATTATAGAAAAGGATAGAAATAGAAAATAAAAATAGAAGGAGAAGGGACAAGGGGGGAAACACTTGGTAGCAGGAACCCCAAAGGTTCCCAGCTGAGTGACAGACTCCATAGAAATAGAGAAGAGGGCACCCCAAAATCCCTCTGCCCTTCACCCATTTCCCCAGTCCCTGAATTGTGATTAATAAAAGCCATTCATTAGTTAGATAGCATTCCAGAGTGCCTGAGAGACAAGGGGGAAGGGAATCACAGCTTAGTCTGGCTGCCTCCATCTTGGAGCCAGACCACGAGCTGTGATGTTGGCTGACCTTGGGGGAGGCTTGTGTGAACCCCTCCCACATTCAGAATTGGATCGGGGTTCCCCCATACCTCCTCCTACAGGGAATACTCGCCCCTAACTCCTATGAGGTGGCACGACCATCCAGGTCACCCAGTTTGGGGATGACAACCCCTCAAAGTCTCTGCAGTGCATATTCCATGGAGGGGAGAGCTAGAAGAGAGTCTCACCTTATAGACTTTCTCTCTCCCTTCTATCATTAACATTCGTTATTGGCTCTGTCATTAATATATATATATATATATATATATATATTTCAGATTTAGTGTGGATAACCCAATGGCTTTATCTTTATTGAAGTTCAAATGTCTTGAATTCCAGTGATGCACCAGTCTCAGCACTATTCCTGACTACTATCTATCTTATCTGGAAAAATTTTAAGTCCTTATTAGCTGCAAGTATTTTTCACTTTCATGCTCTTTTAATTAAAATTTTTATGTTCTATACTTACATTATATGTGTAGTTTTTTTTTAATATAGTAAAGGAAATTTATTTTGTTCCTAAAATTTCTTACAACTCTTTGAATTAAATTTTTCCCTCCATGCTTAAAATACTTTATCATTTTGTTCTATAATTTTATAATTTAATTAATCATATAAAAACAACATTCCATGCATTTTAGAATCAAAGTGAGAAAACATTAAAAAAAACTTTTCCTTTCCTTTCCTTTCCTTTCCTTTCCTTTCCTTTCCTTTCCTTTCCTTTCCTTTCCTTTCCTTTCCTTTCCTTTCCTTTCCTTTCCTTTCCTTTCCTTTCCTTTCCTTTCCTTTCTTCTCCTTTCCTTTCCTTTTCTCTCCTTTCCTCTCCCTTTCTCTCCTTTCATTTCCTTTCCTCTCCTCTCCTTTCCTTTCCTCTTTCCTCCCTCTATATATATCTAGCTTTCTATTTCTCTATCTCTTCATTCCTTCATATTTTTTTTTGTTGTTGTTGCTTGTTTGTTCCCTAATTTATTTATTTATATGGTGTTCCTAGTGCCTAGTGGAGTGCTTTGTCCATTCTGGGAGTTTCATAGTTATCTTTTGTTGCTGAATTAAGACCCAAGCTATTTGGTATGTGGTCTGTCAACATGACTCTGAAGGCTCCATATTCTGGGGCAGTTTTGTTCTCTTGTGCTTTTGTTTCAAATACAGCTAAGAAAACAAATTCCCATGAAAACCTAATTGGGGGGAAAAAAAGGTCATAGAAAGGAGAGGCAGAACTCATTAATTTTGTTCAGGGCCTGAGGCCTGATTCTTTTAAGTCTGCACCACAAGAGTGCATGCTATTTGCATGATTATTCTCTTTTGTGTCAAAGCTCACCTACCCCAGATTGAAATACTCAGGAGCCTTGGCATCCTGGTGCTCCATGCTATGGGACCCTAGTGTAGGTGAGATTGCCTTCTAAAAAGGTCCTTCTAGGTGTTTCACTTACCAAATGATCTCGCATGGTTTCCAGCACCTGCTTCTGCCTTTTGAGGATTTTGACTCTATGGGGACTAGTCTGGGTACCATGTCTTTTCTGTGGTATACAGAAACAATCACAGGCACAGACTGAGCAGGGCTAGGTCCAAATAAGGTATTATTGCATGCCTGACATGTAAAGAGGCAGAATTATCACTGGATGGTTGTTACAGGCAGCTTTTCTGAGAAGTGCCAACATTTAGAAGGTGTCCACAGAGCTACTTTCAGGTTACACTTCAATCCAGGGGAACTCTTCTCACCCTACATTCAGCTTCAATGATGGCAGACTTATTCTGAGATTTGTTTTTTTCCCTTCCATGATTCTCCAGCCCCTACTCAGGGGTCTACTGTAACTAGCTTATATAGGCTTGTTACATTTTTAGTTTGAGCATTTATACCTTGGGAAATCATCCAGTGCTACAAGTCAGGATTTGTTTTATTTTTTTTAATTATCTTGATTTAAGAAAGTGATGATGAAAATGTTAATAACACAGATTACACTTAAAAGTATGTCATATGCCCTTGTGGTATTTTTTTAAAATCAGGTTGTTAAACAATCACAAATACACTCTTTCCTCAGTTCACCTTTCTCCTATGTATTCTGTACAACCAAAGCTTCAGTGGCTTGGATAGGTTATAACTTCCTAAGGTATACTTTCTCCCTCCAGGCAGTTAAACTGCAAATGAGTTACCCTCCCTAACCACCTTCTCTCTCTCTCTCTCTCTCTCTCTCTCTCTCTCTCTCTCTCTCTCTCTCTCTCTCTCTCTCTCTCTCTCTTTCTCTCTCTCTCTCTCTTTCTCTCTCAGCATATAGATTCCTATTCAAGGTTCTGAAAACAGGGTCAGGATTTTGAAATTGCCTCCCTGTACCGCCATGTGTATTTAAGGAGGCTAAAGCTTGCCTGTGGTTGGTTGCTTTTGAACTGACCACACATTCCTTATGCCTGAAGAGGAATCCAGTGATTATATATTCTTGAGGTAAATATAAGGAGAAAACAATAGGAATCATAATAAACAGCATTACAATATGGTAAAAAATGGTCACATAGTGAATAAATTGCTGGAGTGGGAATCATAAAGACTCACATTCAAATCCTACTTTTGACACCTCTTAGCAAGTGACACAGCCTCTTCCAATCTCAGTTTCCTCAGCTATAAAATGGGGGAAACAATAACATTTATCATTAAGGCAGTTGTGAGGATCATATGTGATAGAAATTTTTGTATGTATATGAGACAAACTGATCACCCTACTTGTTAATGTCTAGAAAGCCAGATGAGATAATTTTTACTCCTTGCCAAGGATTCTCTATTGTCCTTAAGGGTGTTTGAAGTGTCTAGGTTTCCTACCAATGGTTATACCCCCCCCCATTAATGGTGTTACCTTCCACTGGAGGTCTTGGGATCCTGTTCTTGAATTCCTTTTAGCTACTCATAGAATTTTATATTTAAATTTATTTATTTGTCACATTAAATTACCCAGTTAACTTCCTCTCTTCTGCCTTACCCTTCCACATTAAAGACATCATTTGACAAAAATAAATATATGTATATATACAACGATATCTTACTTATTTCTATTTGTCAGTTCTTTCTCTGCAAGTGGACATACACAAGCCATTCTACAAACAATATTTCTGTTGCTCTTTATAATGTTCCTTTGGATCTGCTCATTTTCTTCTTAATAATTTCATGGAGGTCTTTCCATACTTCTTAAAAATTTAACCTGCTCATCATTTCTTACAAAACAATAGCATTCTGTCTCAATCACATGCCACAACTTGTTTAGCCAAAATCATTTTTACAAAGGAGGATTTAATAGAGAAGGTATCACCACAAATGTATAAATAAATATATTCCCTTCTCACAAATTTAATTCTTACTTTAGGTAAACTGTGATCTTCACTCCTTAAATGAAGTAGAAAAGAACCTGAAGAAAAGAGCACGAGCCCAAAAAACAGTCACTGTCTCAGTTCCACCAGATTTTAAAATGCAACCTCTTCAGGTTACATAGACAATCAAAGGAGGCTTCTACCACCCTTATATATTAGATGATTTAGGTGATTTGGTAATTTTCAGACAAGACCCGACATAGATAGATAAACAGAAGATAGATTGATAGAAGCTAGATGACTGATACTATATAAATGAGTTAAGATAGGTAAGTGATAGATGATAGAAGGACAGATAGATGATATAAATAGATGAGATAGATGAGAGATACAGAGATCAATAGATAACTAGACAAATAGCTTTATATATTTGAAAATTTAAAATACTAAATAGATGTTAGTCAAAGATATAGATTAAGGGAAATTTCCATGGGCAGCATGGAGGGAATATTTGAATAATAATAGACATTGAAGTAGTAGGGTACATTGAGGTGTGTGGATGTTGAAATCCACCAAGGGATAACAACATTTAGGTAGTGATTTAATGTTAACAAAAGGATTTTAGTATAAGAGCTCCTTTCATCCCTAGAGTGACCTCATAAATTAGTTAATATAAGTAATATTATTCCCATTTCTAAATGAGAATATGGAGGCAAGAAGAGAAAAATATTTGTCCATAGTCACAATGATTCTGAGATGGGATTCAAACCCAGGTTTCTCACAACTACATACCTGGTTCTTTTCAGTACAGAACAAAAGGAAAATAATATTAGGGCAAGGCTAGGAAGAAAGCTGCCTAAAGTATCACAACTGATGGGAGGAAAATGAGGAACACTTCTTAATAGTTTTTTTATAAATGCTCACATTTTTAATTCCAGGATTTTCTGCTTTCCTGGCATATGGAGACTTATTTTGTGGTGAGTTATGTCCCATATGTTATAGAAAAAAATGAAATGTCTTATGGTCTATAAAACATGATGGGAATAATTTTCAAGTGATGGGAGAACACATTATTTTAACTTTACACAAGGTTCACAAATGTCTTGTCATCTCTGAGGTGATTTTCTAGTAAGGAAAATAACATCTGAAAAAAAGTAAGAGTACTAGGCAGAAAGTAGAGTAGAAAATTTGATATTTATGCTATATAACCCATTTTAGAAGTATACAGAAGCATGGTCATTTTAAAACAAAGTTTTCCTGATGTCTTAATTTCCTTTGAGAGTCATCTGCACTGAATTTCTCCTTTTAAATAAGAAGAAAATAATTAAATTAAATCAACCAGTGATGTGACTGCACCTGATAGCTCATGCAATATTCCACCATACTCCGCCTTAGTATTGAACATAAGACATTAAATTTACTTAGAAATTACTTTTGTTGTTGACATTGTTGTTGTATTGTTATCCTTTAATCTTGCTCAACTCTTCATGATCCCATTTAAGGTTTTCTTGACAAAGATATGGAATGATTTGCCATTTCCTTCTCCAGTTCATTTTACAGATGAGGAAACTGAGTCAATCAGGGTCAAGTAACTTGTCCAGAATCACACTACTAGTTAGAATCTGAGGTCAAATTTGAACTTGTTTTCTCTTCCTGATTCCAGGCCCAGTGACTTAACTATCATGTAACCTAGCTACCCTAGAAATTTCTTTAGAAACTAATACATCCAATTCTATTATGTGTGAATTAATGGTGGCCTAGGGAGGATAAATTGTAAAAACAAATACGAAAGGTGGGATTTGAACTCAGGGCCTCAGACTTCACCTGTGAAAATCACTTTGCCTATGAATTTGTATCTTCAGAGTACTCTCAGCCATACTGACACATCCCTCTGATTTGACGGCTGCTCATATAACCTCAAGAATGGTCACTAGACAAGTTACTTCTTCATTTTTCACTGGGCTGCAATCTGGAATCCTCCATCATGTCCATCTGGCATTTTTTACACCCCCATTCAAATGTAAACTTCTGGAAAATGAGAACAATTTTTTTTTGTATTTGTAGTCCCAATGCTTAATGTAGTGTCTGACATCTAGTAAAAGCTTCATGAATGCTTCTTACTCTATTGACAGAGAGTCTTTGACTTGAGCCATTGTTCTTTCCACTATTAGGAAATGCATTTCAGGAGCTATTCTTGTTCATTGTAATTAGTCTTGGATTGTAATTGTAATTGTAAACCATTTCTTTAGTTCAGTAATAATGTAATCTAAATATATCATAGCCTACACATTTTATTTTACAAGTCCTATGTGCCTAGTCTTTTTATATTTTAAAGTTACTATGATTTTTTTGGAGAAATCCTCTCCAGTGTGTTGAGAAGTCATCATTTTTGTCTTGATTTTTGAATGTGATTAAAGAGTAGCTACAAAATAAAGCAATAACAAGTAAATTTAAAAAAATTTTCTCCCAATTTTGCTCAGATATTTGATGCAAAATATCAACTTTGATCCTTTACTATTTGTTAGATGAAGTGCTAGAATTGCCATAGTAATGGCATAAAGTGGTTTCTTTTCCTTTCTGCTTACTGCTAAATACTTTTAAAAATAAGTAAACCTATTTCACGTCTCATTCAGCTATTGAGAAATGTACACTATTTTAGTGAATTTCCTAATAGCTGGAGATTTGACAATACAAATTTGGAAGAGACACATGAAAAAAAAATGAGATATTTTCATTACAGTTAAACTTTTCTTTCATCAAAGGACCCCCAAAATTCCCTTGCTGTATCAGTAATGCCAGGTAGCTAATTTCTCTGCCCAAACAGGATGTGCAGATGTGCTGACATAACAATACCCTATGTTTCAGGATCCTTAAGGATATTAATAAAAAGCTACTTCTTATGGGAGCCTCTGATTTTTTTCCCTCAGGAAAGATTGCAGATCAGTATTTGCTACCTCAAAATATTACGGTAATTAGTTCTGGGTGAACTTAAGGAAAAAAAAAAGGAAAGAGAAAAAAATGCAATATCCACTCTGGTTTGGATAAATACTGAAGTTTTTAGGATGCTTACCTGAACTTTACTGGAACTCTGGAAATCCATGGTGTTAGCAAAATCAGACTGTATGTCTGGGGTGGGGTAAAAAGGGCTATTTTGCAAGATTATAAGTACATCATGTTACTGTTTGCACTGAAAAAATACCACATGCATGGGCCTTTCTTTGCTATTTCAGCAGTCCTTGGAACAGCCTAAAAACTATTCAGCAAAGCTTTAACTTCAGAAATATGGAGATGCTAAAAAAAAGGTAAAAATGAACTTTTAGGTACCATTAAAATTACTTTGGCATTTAGGTGACAGTTCCTTTAATTCTTATTTCATGGAACGTCTAGAAAACAAGTCTAAGACAATAGCTTATCTATCCTGCTTCCCAAGGCCCTGTTACCCCAAACTTGACTCAAGCACAGAGCTAACTGCTTTGGAAGTCAATAGGAATTCCATGCTTGCATCAGCTCAGGGGGGGAATCCAAAGCCAAATGAGAAACTGGTCTGGAGACCAGAGTAGAAGCTTGAGCAGATTGCTGGCCATCATTTCATGTGCTGTTGTATCCCCTCCTGTGACTATTTTTTTTCCTGTTGCCGACAAGAAATCAGCTAGGGCAGAGTGAAGGAAAGCTGGTGCAGCACATGTTTTTTTTTTTTTTTTTTTGCTTGTATTAAAAAAATAGCCACAGTAGTGGATTGCTGCCTTTGCTTGCCTTTATCTTCCACTGTCTTGAGTCCATTTCTGAATGGAAGCCAGCTCCCATCTGGTAGTACACTACAATGCTGTCATGTCATCAACCCAGGCAAGATGTTCCAGGATGGGTTTTGAGTGTGTGCAAGTGTGCCTGTGTCTATGTGTGTGTGTGTGTGTGTGTGTGTGTGTGTGTGTGTGTGTGTGTGTTTTAACCTGCAAACTTGGCTTTTTCCCCATAATTGCATGGAATAATAATTTTTTTAAAGGTTTCCTTCCCATTTACTGATGGGTGAGCAGGTTTTAAGAGATTGCTCAGTAAACAGAATTCAAGTCAAAATGTAGTGACAGCATGCTAGCCTTCGTGCTTTCTCTATGGCTGACACATCAAGACAGTAAGAGTTCTGTCCCGAGTAAGAGGCACACACATATATTCCGAGAAAAGTTTGATGATGTGAGCAAAGTTGGATATCCTAGCAATAAGCTGAATTTTCTGGTTCCAGTCTCCATTCATTGAAATTTCCAATTTCAATTCTTCATTTGAGGTCTTACCTAACCATGATTAAATACCGTCAAGAAAGAGTCAAATGGTGGACATTCTTTCCTGAGAGCACTGTAGTAGAGTGGATTGGGGTGGTTATGAAATCAAAGGATCATTGATTTAAAACTGAAATGGATTTGGGACATGATCTATCATTTTATCAACCATTAAGTATTTTAAGCACAGTTATGAGTTAGATACTGTACTAAGAATACAAAGACAAAAATAAAATGGGTTCTACCTTCAAAGAACTAACATTCTATTGAGGGAAACATAATGTTCATAATAAGTGTATAACTATTTTAATCCACTTGATTAAAAGATGAGGAGACTGAGGTCCCAGAGAGTTTAATGGATTCCTCAAAGATGAAGTAGGTAGCAAGTATCAGAAAAAAAAAGGTTATGAAGTCAGATCTTCTGACTACACTTGTTTCATTGGTCCACAAAATGCTTTCCTGATGGTAACTCAATGAAGCCAAAGCAAGTGTGGTACCAATCTGGTTCTTCTATTAACAAATGACTTGGACTTAAGTGGGCCACTTCAATTTATTTTTTTAATCCTTACCTTCCACCTTGGAATCAATACTGTATATTGGCTCCAAGCAGAAGAGTGATAAGGGCTAGACAATGGGGGTCAAGTGACTTGCCCAGGGTCACACACCTGGGAAGTGTCTGCGGTCTATTTTGAACCAAGGACCTCCCATCTCTATGCTTGGCTCTCAATCCACTGAGTCATGCAACTACCCCCAGGGCCATTTCAGTTTTGAGCATTTAAATTTCTTCATCTGTAAAATAGGGAGTTCAGAATTAAGTATTTCTAACCTCCCTTCCAGATCTAAATAGAAAGAAAGATATTATGGCATTTAACCTTCTTCTTCCTCAGCTTACCAATCTGAAAATTGTGGGAATTGAACTGGATAACTTTTGAAGTCCCTTCCAACCTTAAATCAAAAATTCCATATTGAGTTAGCAGTGTCTCTCTTTCTGTCTTTCTCTGTGTCTCTCTTTTTATGTCTGTCTGTCTCTATCTCCTTCTCTTTTATATATTAAAAGTTCTTATTTCTAACAATGAATCTTTCCATATAAAGTGATAATAAAATGGCCAAGAGAATAAAGCAATTCTTTCTTTACAGACCATAAAAGTAAAGATATATTATTTCTGAGAATCTTGTGTTTTTAAAGGCATTTGAGGATATTTTAATAATTTGAACATATGGTCTGAGCAGAAGTAGAAAAGACATGTTTTCACTTGATGTAAGATGCTATCACATAATGGAATTATGGGCTGCAAAACAGAGTCACATATTTTAATGAATGAATTTTCCTCATCAGTTAGAGTATAATCAATTCTTGGAGCATAACAGTTGTGGTATTCTTTGATACTCAGGTCAACCCACCCAACCCCTTAAGAATCTTTTCCAAGTTTCTATCAGTCATCTGTCACCTTTGATGTCCCCCATCTGGTCAGGTAACAAATAAACCTGTGACAAAAATATCACAACCTCCTGGAGAAATTGTTTTCCCTACCTACCTTCAGTCCCTAGTTTTGGAATTGTCAGGGAGCAGAAAAAAAAGAAAAGAAAAGAAAAAGAAAGAAAGAAAAAGAAAGCAATCAAGGTCCTGGACCCAGGTCAGTTTCAGCCATTTGACAATAACTGAAAAGCCATTTTTGTCAACAAAGTAAAGTGCTTTTTGCTTCCTGATGTGTAATGCAATGTATGAGTCACAGTGGAAGTAAACCTGAAGGTCAGAGCTGAAATAACACTGCTGGGTTGCTTGGTTTGCTTCTAGATATGTCTGTTAAGCCAGTTTCTTGATCCTACCCTGAACTTCTTACTCATGTGTAGCTTCTCAGAGAAGGTGACCAGAATATTGATAAGTCAATAATTTCAAGACTAGAAAATGCTTTTTCTGTGAAGAAAGCTTCCACATTGGTATTTCTAAAGCATAAGCTTGACCAAGTCACTCCCCAGCTCAAGAAGCTTGGCTGACTCATACACATCTAGTATTTTCCACTATAGTTTACTTGTTATTTTTCTTTGTGTGACATTCCATAGACAATGTACAAGCCTGCTTTAGGCTTCCCTTCATCCATAGAATGCCCATATAAAGAAGCTGAGAAGGATGGCAAAAGGGAGAGATGCAGGTATGATCCTGATAGAAATAGTCTACAATGGATTCTGGAGAGGAATGACATGACTGTCCTGGACACCCTATTAAAAGAAAAACAACTGCTTGAACACATGGACTGATGGGGATATTATTGGGGATGTAGACACTAAATGATAACTCTAGTCCTATTATCAATAATTTGGAATTAGGTCTTAATCAAAGATACATATAAAACCCAGTGCAATTGTGTGTCGGCTACTGGGGGGTGGCAGAATTTGGGGGAGAGGGAAAGAACATGAAACATGTAACTATAGGAAAATATTCAAAATAAAAAAAAATATAAGTTCTAGTAAAAGCCATCTCATCAGATGGAGAGGCTTCAGGGATGGGAGATACATATAATTTGTGAATTCCAGGGCTAAAGTGAGTTTTTAGGATGAAGAGTTTTCTGGGGCATGACAGAGGAAGTCTTGAATGTTCTCTGGAGGAGACTGAGAATGCATCATCTCTTACCTCTAGACATCCTTTGTCTTGGTAGTCTGCCAGTTGGTGAATATTCTTTTTCTTTACTTTTACCTAGAAATGCTTAGTTTCCTTCAAGTGTCACCTTCTGAAAGAGACCTTTTCACTCCAACCCTTCTTCAATCAGTTACCTCCCCTCTCTTTTATTTGAATTGCATTTGTCATGTAAATACATGCATTCAAGATCTCTCAATTCATAAAGCAAGTTTCTAGAAGGAAAAGAAATTTTCATTTTTTAGCTTCCTAACTCCAGTGCCTAGCAAAGTATCTGACTTAATAAATATTTGTTGATTGATTGACTATTTAATTAAATGTAAAAGGAATGTGGTATAATGGAAATAGATTTAGGCTTGTAGTCATAAGGTCTGATCTAGAATCTCATCACTGTTGCTAGTAAGTAAACTGGTTTAAATTATCAACTCCCTGAACTTCATCTGCACAATAAAGGATAATAAATAGATATATTTATAAAGTACATATAATATACACATATACAAACATATATAGATAGATAACTATACATATACATGTAGATATACATATAAACATATATAGCTATGGAGATGCAAATAAAGGTAGATATAGGCATATGGCAACTAGGTTGTACAGTGAGTAGAGCACTAGGTCAGGGCTCAGGAAGACTTATTTGAGTTCAAATCTGACCTCAGATACTTACTAGCTGTATGACTCTGGGCAAGTCACTTAATCCTGTTTGCCTCAGTTTCCTGATCTGCAAAATGAACTGGAGACAGAAAGGACAAAACACTCTAATATCTCTTCCAAGAAAACACCAAATTGGGCTCCAAGAGTAAACCATGACTGAAATGACTAAACAACAACAATACAAATATGGGTAAAGATATAGATATATACACATATAAAGGAGAGATTGCCATATTCCAAGTTTCATCACTAATATTCATGCAAAAATTATACTAAATATTAGCAAGGAGACCACAATAATATTTCATAAAGGTGATACATTTTGAACAGATAAGATTTATACCAGGAATGCAGGGCTTCTTATATATTAGGAAAACCATAAGAATAATTGACAATAACAAAAATCAATAACAAAGATAATATTGACAAATGCAAAAAAATATTTTTAACAAAATACAACATTCATTACTTTTAGGTACCCAAGAAAGCTTAGGACTAAATGGAGCTTTTCTTAAAATAATAAGTTGTCTACTTCTAAGACCAAGAAGAAGCATTGTCTGTTGAGATCTATCTATCATCTCTGATAATCTGATAAGGACAGCTTAGTTGATAAGGAAGTAAGGGGACAAAGGAGAAGATCTTGACTGTTAACTCATAGCTACTTCTCTGAAGTGCCATTGAGTCACAAGTATATTATATATGAAAATTCAAACTCCCTTTCATCCATAAGCACAGAGAGAGTTTTACACCTCTGTAGACATTGCAATGAGTTTAGACAACACACAGAAACTCAGAAACTTTGAGGTGAAGATAAGAACTAGGCTGGACCTTCAGCTGTGTGATTATCAGCAAGCTAAGTCTGAGAATACTTTTCTCAGGGGCAAATGCCCCTGTTAAACTAAGGTTTTCGCCTTGGTTACATTTCTGACCAAAGGGGAAGAATGTTAACCTCTTGCCTGTTGGTTTGCTAAGAACTTAAAGCTTTTCAATAAGGCCACAATACTTTTCAACAAGAAATCACAAGGATCACAAAAGGGATCAAAAGAGGAATCTCAGATTTTTATCTATTTGAGACTGTTTCTTATATTGGCTTCTGTTGTGAGGGTTTACTTAGCAATTAATTTAGTAATAGTGTTGGACCTAGCAGGAAGGGCTGTGATTGTGATGAACCAGAAGTCTTACCATAAGATCAGGGATGAATCAAAGATATCCATTTTCGCCATTATTTTCAGTATTTTATTAGAATTGTTATCTTTAGCAGTAGGACAAGACAAGAAAATTGAAAGAATGAGAATAGGTAGAAAAGAAGCAAAACTATCATGTACTATAGATATAATGGAATAATTAGAATATGCAAAGAGAATCAATGAAAAAACACTTACTTAAAGCAATGAACAATTTTAGCAAAGTTGTAAGACATAAAATGAACCTCACCAAATTTATTAGCATTTCTACACATTACCAACAAATTCTATCAGGGAAAAATAAATTCCATTTAAAATAACTGCAGGTGTTTAAAATACTTGTATTTCTACCTGCTAGGACACCCAAGGAAATACATAAACAAAATTATTTTTAAAAATCACAGAAATGAATACAGATCTAAACAATTGGAAAAGATGAATGACAGATTAGAGATGACAGAGGACTTAATATGTTTCAAATACATTTAATTTAAGAATTGTTAATGGGGTCCTTACTATATGCCCCAGCATCTAGTCTACTCTTGATATTCCTCTTAATGTGACAACCAATGTCCAGTTATATATTATTTAAAAATGAAATATAAGGAAAAAAAAAAGATTTGATCCATAATTATTACAAAACCTTGGTTTTAATAAGCTTAATTATTTACACAATCCTGTCCGTTTCAGAAAATTTTCTATAAAAATGAAATTTAAAACAAAACCTTCTTATCACATATTTTGCCGTAGTGTCCTGAAAGGGTTGATAATTGGTCAATGACCTACTTACTGTGTAAATCTCATTGGCATTGCCTTCCTTCTGTCTGCCCTCTTTACCCCTAAGGTATAGCTAATTTTTTAATGATTCTGAATTTTTCTTTAAGTCAAAATGTGTTTTTAAGGTCTTCTACAATGCATCTACAAGAAAGACAAGTCAGGCCAGTTGTCAAGGATGGAATAGAATATATTTTTGTTTATGGCTAGGTAGGACTAGTTGGAAATGAGTCCTTTACGACTTTGACATGCCATGTTCTCTATATACAAAGCAGATCATCTTTAAGACAATATCGAGTTTTAAAAATTCTTTAAAATTCCTTTTTTAAAGTGAATTTTTCTTGAATTTTTAAATTTAATTTTTCCAGACAATGTCAGAACAATTTTTATGATCATTTTTTGACTCTTTAATCCATGTTCTCTACCTCTCTCCCACCTCTTCATCCTTCCCCAAATGGCAAATAATATGATATAGGTTGTAGTTATGTTATCATGCAGTATATGTTTCTATGTCTGTCATGTTCTAAAATAAGACATATCTCTTACACATAAAAACATGTTACCCATAAACAAAAGCCAAATTTAAAGCCAAATTTAAAATAATTTAGACAAATCAAAGACTAAGTCAAAATAATGATATTCTTTGCTCATAGTTGCATCAAACATTTACATTTTTAAATGTCAATAACACAAAGCAATTTAAATATTAATACAATAGTAACCAAAATGTCAAGACTAATAGAATTATTAAAACTTTAATAAAATTAAAATAGAAAATAAGATGAGTGAAAACATCAAAAAGAACTATTGCTAAGAAGTTGAGTTTTGGACTATTCGCTTTCAAAATGTATCATAAAGCACTAAATGTTCTGAATATGACTTTGTGAAGAAGGAAATAGATCAAATGAACAAAATAGAGTAACTAGAAATATAACTGAAAGTAAATAAGAATTTCATACTTTTGACAAATATTTCTTTAAAACACAGGAATGGATGGAATAAATTACTATTATACAAAATCATTAGGAAAATAGGAAATATATGTGACATAATAAATTTATATCCATTCCTCACAAAACTATAGTAACTTTAAATAGATTCATGATACATATGAAAAAGGAATACTTTATTTTTTAAAAGTTTGTAGTATTCTATGATTCACAGTTCTCATCAGAAGAATTTTGTTGTAGGAATTTTTGTTCCAAGAATAGTTTAGGAATCATGGAGAGATGTTCAAGTTTTCAAAGAGGGACTAGAACTTTCTCTTCATCTTTTAAAATTAATTTCACATTTCATTGTCCATTAGTAAGGTTTGGATGTACTATTTTTCTTAATGCCTGAGCTCATTGGACTATCCATCCAATCACTCATAGCAATTATGTACCCATAGCTTTACAGTATATTTCTGGTGATAGGTTTGACACAGAAAGCATAATAATGAACATCAAAGAAATATATTTCTGAGATAGGGAGAGGATATGTCACATACTAAGTATGGTGAATAATGGATATATGTGTTGATCTTATACCCAATCCAAATGATTGAACTTGGTTAAAATTTTCAAATATTTTGGAGACAGCCCTCATCCTACAGGAGATCTAAGGAAAGAATGAGGCTATAGATTTACTCTGATTTGTATTATACCTGCATCAATGAAATTACAGGTCAGGGAAAACAATAAATTATCTCTCTTACTTATGGAGTAGAAGAATATTATTATAAATGAAATAAAGATTTGAGTGAAAAAATTAAAAGTTTGAAATATAAACATATTTTCTACCAAAAATGCTACACATATGAATATACCACATAAATACACACACATACACATGCCACATGCACAAATATTCCATTAATTCTAGCAGCTTCTCAGCTTGTCTTTAATATTCTGTTTTATATATATTCACATGCATGCTAGATTATATAGGGTGGAAAATATATTTGAAATAAACATACTGTAATGGGATCTCTGCCTTTCTTAATTAAGCCTAAGATTGCATCAGCGCCACTGCCCTTCTACTCCCACCCAGACATATTTTGAAATATAACTTTGTTGACTCCTATGCAATTTGCATCCAGTAAGTCTTTTAGATCATTTTCACATTGTCTAGCCATTCATTCCCCAGTCACAGATGCCACGCCCAACATTCTACCAATACAAAGTGTTTCTCTTCTATAATGCTATATTGCTCTCTAAATTGTTCCCTTATCTAGAAATGTATTAATGTATTTTGAAGTTCCATCAACAAAATAAATAGAGATGAAGATGGAAATACAGATAATATAGATAGAAAATATCAATAAAGATATCAATTTTGATATTTTGGTTTACATAATAGGGTATGTGTGATATGATAACAGCATCTTTATTTTTATGTATGTTGTTAGAATATTTGAGAATAATAAAATATTAGAATATTTTTATGTGGGAGATATGGGAGAGATAGTTATATGAATGTGGAACTGGTTGAATGTACAGATTCATCTCCAGATGATACTCAAGGGATCAGTGCTTGGTCCCATAGTAATAATTTATTTGCATAAAGCCTTATATAAAATGCATACCAAATTTATGCATGGAACAAAACAGAGATGGAAAATATTCTAAAAGTTTTATGATGGGGGAGGGAAAGAGAGAGAGAGAGAGAGAGAGAGAGAGAGAGACAGGAACAGAGACAGAGCGAGACAGAGATGAATGAGAGAATCTACAAGGAAGTTATAAACCCAGTTCTGATTTTTATTAGCATTATGACCCTGGGCATGAAGGTTAATCTTTTTCAGGAAATTCCCCCAGGGCTTACTAATTAAATCAAAGATACATTTTAACCTATTTTATTTAAGGGATATCTGTCTATATGTGCCCCAAATTTACAAAGTTAAATACTTTTTCTGTATTCTTATAATAGGGCTTTTTAAAGATCCATTTAAATGCATGGAACCTTGGAGGTCATTGAGTCCCACCCCTTCATTTTACAAGTGAAAAAAGAAGTCAATGAGTTATGTCAAAAAATATTTATTAAGCATTATATACTTGCTAAGAATTGAAACAAGAACTGCTAATACAAAGAAAGACAAAAACAGTCCCTACTCACAGAAAGCTCATAGCCTAATGGATGAGATAATATGAAAACTATTAGGTAAAAATAAATATATAACCTAAATTATAGATAATCTCAGAAGAAAGAAAGGAAAATTAAGGTGGAATAAAAAGGGTTTCTCATAGAATGGGAATTCTTTTGGAAATGGGAATTCAGCTCATATTTAAAGGAAACAAGGAAAATCAGGAGGTAGAATGGATGGAAATCCTTACAAGAATACAAGATTGTCAGTGCACATATGTTGACTCAGGATATAGAGTTTTATATGTGAGGAACTGCAAACTGGCCAGCATCACAAGATCAAAGAATATGTGGGAGGGATTAAAGTGTAGAAATATTGGAAAAATAGATTTAATGAAGCTAAAATACTTGCCCAGGATCACACAACTAGTAATCATCAAAGACAGATCTTTCCTTCTTTGTTAGGTACTCTTTTTATTTTAGGTTACTTGTAATGAGACATTGTAAGTCATTCAATGTCATTATATATATATATATATATATATATATATATATATATATATGTATGTATGCATATATGCACACACTTGCTTAAGTATATATGCTTATACATACATTTAAACTTCTAAAGTCCCAATTTTAGGAGGCAGCTGGGTAGCACAGTGAGTTGAGAGTTAGGCTTAGAGACAGGAGGTCCTAGGTTCAAATCTGACCTTAGACACTTCCTAGGTGTGTGTGACCCTGGGCAAGTCACTTAACCCCCATTGTCTAGCCTTTACCACTTTTCTGCCTTGGAACCAATACCCAGTATTGATTCCAAGACAGAAGGTAAGGGTTTAAAAGAAATAAAATAAAATACCAATTTTGAGTTACCTAGGCTAGTCAATATTTCTATATAATTACTTAAGAAATCTTATCTTGGGGATATGATTGGGGATGTTGACTTTAAATGATAATTCTATTGCAAATATTGATAATATGGAAATAGGTTTTGATAAATGATACAAGTCAAAAGAAAACCAGATAGAATACTAAAATAATCTCTAGACTGTCCAGTCAGGACTGATAAAGAAAAAAAAGAGAGAGAGATATCTTATCTTCTAACTTTTTGTTTTGTTTTGTCTCACCCTTACAAGTATCTAACTTATAGGTATTAAAGAGAATAAAAGTATCCCCTCATTGTGAAAACTTCTTTTCATAGCCTAAGTGCTCCCTCTCTTCCCCACAGTCATCTTCTTTCCCCTTTTACCATGGAATCTCCTCTCTAAGTCTTGGCCCTCTCACCTTTTATAATGCTCATCATCCCATCTCTAATTCTCTCTTTTATTGAGGCAGGGTGGTATTTGTAGAGGCAACAAAGTGTCTCAGAAGTATTTGTTTCTCTGAATGCTAAAAACATGCAAAACATAACTATTATGGATTTTGTAAAAGGCAAATTAAAACTACATATAAACTTGTTCATCCTTCATTTTCAAAGAGAACTAATAACATTATAGAATTGTCTTGACTTGCATGTGAATTGACTTTAAGTGAAGCAGAGTTGCACATAGTCACTCTCTCTTCCAGAATCATTGAAGTCTCAGTGGTAGGACAAAAGTAAAAATGACTCCATGTGGCTCAGGTGTGGTGGATGACATGAATATATTCCATATCTGATGAAACTCTTAGAATTCCACAGCATGATTTAGCTGCCTTTCATGACCATTGGAACAATTTCTTTTGTTTCTGTCCATTCTGCTTGAAAAAGTCTTCACTGGCTTGCAGTGGACATCCCTCTAAGTCACTGATAGGTTTAAGATGTCAGTTATCCTTAACTTGGTAAAACCTGCCTTCTCAGATGGCTTTTCTGGGCTGTGGCTATTGTACATAATACAGCTTCTTGGAACCACAAGTGAGAGTTGGGTAATAGACAAAAAAGGTGGGTGAGCAGTCTTGAAAAGAGTTTGGGAAGCCCTCATACTGGATGTGCTAGTCTTCCCTAAACACCCCATATACAATGCATATATAAGTTAAAATATACTTATTATAATCTTTCATTCCAGAATGCATTGTCTCCTCCACAGATATGCTCTTCAGTGAAAAATCCTCCCATTGAACTGAGATTTCCCTTTTTTCCTGCTTTAAACCCTAACTTTGGCAGCTCACCAAGGTTCCTGTACTCCTCCTTACAGATAGATAGTAAAGGTAATTTTTCCTTTTCTTTTTATCAGTGATTTCATTATGGCACATCACACATTCCTCTCTAACTTATATCTTTCTTGCCTCCTTTTATAAACCCTCCTACACAGTAATTTACTCCTAAGAAAAATATTAATTCACTTGAGAAAGGACAAGGTTTACTTGACAATTGTCCAGAACTATTCTTCCACCATTAATTTTCCTATTTATTTAAGTGATGCTTTTAATATTATGTCCTTCTGGACTTTGAAAAATGGATATTTTAATAATACATTGTCATCTTGTTCTTGTTTTAATTCAATAGGTCTCTTTATCTTTCATTTTTCCTATTTTAATTCTCTCTAGAGATGGACTAATTAATTTCTTCATACAAACTTTCCTTGCTTATTATATTTATTGGCCTTCACTATATTTATGTTGTATAAGATGTTTGTAAATCAAAAATATTCAATTAAATTATGTAAATATTTATTAAACATGTACTATGTGCTGGAACTGTGTAAAGTGCTGGGGACACGAGTAAGAAAAAAGAAAGATAGCCCTGGCTCTCAAGGAGTTTACAATCTAATAAGGGAAGGGACCACACAAAAGTGTTGGGAGCGAGGGTAATGGGGACCTGTCCAAGATATAAGGACATCATGTTCTGTGGAGTCCAAATCAATCTGAGTTACTTATAGAAAGTAAACATTTAGTTACCTTGAGGGTTCAAATCTCAGTCCTCAAAAAAGACTTTGGAAGCTTAGTATCAAATTTGTAGCTCTTCCATCAGAGGGCTGATTATCTCATCAGATCTTTTTATTTTTCATTGAAATCCTTCAATTTTCTCTTTTATTGAAAGTGTATTTTTTCATTGATAATATGGCTCAAATTTTCAGAGAACATAATTTTATATTCCATATTGAACTCTTTTGACTTGTGAAGCCTCTTAATCCATTCTCTCTTGTACTTTCTGGTGAATATGGAGTAGTTTTAAGTGACCCATGTTTCTTTTCTTTGTATTTCAATGAATTTCTCCTGTTCACAAGCATGATTTATTAATTGTCAATACAATATTTAAATACGATGTATTTTGAAGATTGGAGGACATATATATATATATATATTATTTTTATTATTTTTATTGGAGTAGTTTGTGAATGTTTTGATGGGCACCTCATTTTCTAAAAGCAAAATTTCCAGGCAAAGTTCTTACATTATTTCTTGCATTATTACTATTTATGGTGTTTAGACTTTTTTTTAATTTTGTGGTATTTGGGAAGGTTTTAGTTTTTAAATTATTTATAAGGACCATATCTTCAATATCAATAGATTTTGTTTGTATAGAGATGATATATTTTCTTTTCATGAGATATTTATTATTTTTCCAATTCTACATAAAAACAATTTTTACACTTATATTTGTTAGAATTTTAAGTTCCAAACTTTCTCCCTCATTCTCTCCCAAAGAAGAAAAATAATTTGATATAGGTTATACAATGAAGTCATGCAAAGGATATTTCCATATTAATCTTGTTATAAAAAACACACCAAAAAATGAAACAAAAATATATACTTTGATTTGCATCCATCAGGTCTTTCTCTTTCTTCAGAATGGTCTCACACAATTATTTTGCTTTCATTAGCTAACTTATTCACAGTTTATCATCTTACAACATTGCTGCCTCTTTGTACAATATTCTCCTGGCTGTATTCACTTCTTCAGTTCATGTAAGTATTCCAAGTTTTTTCTGAGAGCATTCTGCTTATTTCTTATATCACAAAAGTATTTTATTATAGTCATATACCACAACTTGTTTAGCCATTCTGCAAATGTTGACTATCCCCTCAATTTCCAGTAATTTGACATGACAAAAAGTCACTATAAATATTTGCATGTGTTTATCCTTTTTTTTTCTTTTTAAAAATTTGTTTGTGATATTGACCTAGTAGTGGTATTTCTGTGCCAAAGATTATGAAAAAGTCTTTTAGCCAGTTTGGCACAGTTCCAAATTTCTCTCCAGAATAGTTAGATCACTTCACAACTTCACCAATGGTTCATTAGTATTTTACTTTTGCCATATTCCCTCCAATGGTTGTCATTTTCCTTTTCTGTCATGTTAGCCAATCTGATAGGTTTGGGATGGTACTTCAGAGTTGCTTTAATTGTAATTTCTCTAATCAATAGTCATATGACCATAAATAACATTCATTACTTCATCTAAAAATTTCCTGTTCATATTCTTTGACCATTTACCATTTGGAAAATTAATTGTATTCTTATATGTTTGACTCATTTCTCTATGTATTTGATAAATTAAGTCTTTATCAGATAAATATGCTGTAATTTTTTCACATTTTTGACTACTAGACCATCTATTTCCTTCCATCCTATTTCCCCTCTATCATTCTATCATTTCATCCTGTCCATACTCAATGGTGTTTTGCCTCTGATTATCATTACTCCTAATCCACTCTTCCTTCTATTAGCCTCCCCTACTCTTCTCTTCCTTTCCCCTTCATCTTTCCTGGAGGGCAATGTAGATTTCTATACCCAGATGACTGTGTATTTCCTTTGAGCAAACTCTAAGAGTAAGGTTCAAATGCTGTCTTCCACCTCTTCTTTCTTTCCCTCTATTATAAAAGCTCTTCTGCACTTATTTTATGTGAGATAATTTACCTCATTCTACCACTCCCTCCTTCTCTTAATGCTTTCCTCTTTCTCACCCCTTAATTTTATATTTTTAAATATCATCCTGCCATATTCAACTCATATGCCCTTTACCTATTTATACTCCTTTAACTGCTCTAGTGATAAAGATCATAGGATTTATAAGTAAGATGATCAATTGTTCTTCAATATGATGAACCTCTAAATACTTGAAGATGGTTATAATTTCAGCCCTAAGACTTCTCTTCTCTAGATTAACTACCCTTTCAATCTTTCAAGAACTCAACATTTTTATTTTATTTTATTTCTGAATGTTCTCCAGAGCTTAATACATTTTGATATAATTAAAAAGGCAAAATTAACATCATTCTAAATACCTTCTGTATCTGGAATGCTGATTTTTTAAACCAAGTATTAGTTTCATATTACCAAATTGCTATTCTTCCTAAATGGTTTGCTTTAGAAATTTTAACACGAAACTATGTTTGATATACCATAATAGTCCATTGATTTTTTGTTGCTGTTTAATATTTTTTCTTTTTTTAAAACTGTAAATAGTTCATAATGAGTCAGATATGAATGAAAAAAATGACTGAACACCAAGAAGGATATTGTGAGGCAGAAACATTGCTGAGAGGACTAAATACATTTAATCAAGTCTTGGTGAGTGGCACTATACCCAATGTTCTCTTTGAATGAGTTATATTTTTTTTTTCCTAATTTGTTACCTTGAAACAGTTATATATGGATAGGTGTCACTCTTTACTTCCTGTTTGTTTAATCCCTTTTCTTTAGGTCTTCCTATAGACACACATATATATGTATATGTACATCTATGTATCTATATAAAACTTATGTAAATGTATATATATAAATATATATACATACATTTTTCCTGACCCTCATTACATGCACTCCATCCCTAGTGAAGATATAGGCCAGAAAATTACTTGTATGATTCACTTCTAAATATGCTCTGGATGTAAAAAATTACATTATGAATTCTTTTTTTAACTTCTTTTATTTGATATTTTACTTTTATAGTTGGTAAAATCCAGATAGAAAATTGTATTGCTTTCTCTTTTTTAGACCAAATGGTACAAAATAGCATTGAATTTCTCAGAGCTATTGTGAAGTCTTAAGTTTTAAAACTATGATAATGATGTGCTTCTGGTCATCCAATTTGAAGATCCTTTTCTGTGGGTCCTATTGTCATGCTACTAAAATCAGTAGAAAATCAGGAGATGCCACAAATATTTGACAGCAGCCAAGTGGATAATTATTCATGAGAAAATCAAGGGGTTGTTTGGGCATTGTTTTTTCTTTGTTTGCATAGTCAGATCATCTGTGTATCCTAGTAAAGTCAGAAGTTTGACATTTTCCTTTCTAGAACATATTGCTTTCCTCCACAATGAGTTTATTTTAACCCCTTGAATTCGCTTGAATTAGAATATGAGTTGTAAAACTTGGGAACCTTGGATATATAACCATGACTTTAATCTTGTGTCCAAATGAAAGATTTTAAATTTTTCATGACTCCTCGTCTAGATTATAAAAAGATGGAAGTACACGAAGCATGCATACATTTGAATATAGAGAATGTCTGGAAAATTTAGTAAAAGTAGAAACCTAAAGAACAGAGAAAGTATTTTCTCCATTATTAAAATATTTTTTCACTCTATTATTCTATACTCCATAGTACAAAGGAAAATAGGTCAATTGATTAATTGATTATTTGAAAATTATCTGCATGGTATTAATAATGTCAACCTAATCTACCTTCTTAATGACTTATAATGTTTTAATTATTTTGAATAACCCAATATTTGAGAAATCATTGTTTATGTAATAATGAGCAATTTTATTTATTCCAGCTGGAACAAATCTTCTTTTCCCAGAAGCTGTTCTGTGATTTTCCAAAATCTCTATTTATTTTTTAGTTTAAATTTACAATGAACTTGAATCATCACCTCAAATAATCAAAGTACTTTTAATTTTCATAAATTTCAAATAATTACTTAAGACAATATAAGTGGTTTTTGAGGCATTTGAGTTCAACTTGCAAATTATACAGATATAATAACTAAAACCAGGAAAGGTGGATGAATTGGTATATCCAAATTTACATAGGCAGAAAGAATTTGAGGAAGGATTAGAATCCAGGTCCTCTGAGTTTTTTTTTTTTCATTGATTTGCCTTTCTCTCTGATTTTAGTTTTAGTAGACCTGTGATTTTGTTAATGTAAGGTAATCCTGTTGGGAAATTCTTTCTAACAGTGCATATTGGTAGCAACTCTGCAACTTTTAGCATTAGAGAATCTCCTAGAGAACTGAGAAATGAAGTCACTTGAATAAGGTCACACAGACAGAGTTTGTGAGTTAAAAGACTTTTTTATTTTGTTTTTAATCAAAGTACTTGCTCAAGCTACTGGAGGGCTGAGGGAAAGAAAAAAAAAATCATGGAGGAAAGTATTATCTTGCTCTCACCCTCTGTTTTCTTTCATATAGACCAGTGGTTCCCAAACAATTTTGGCCTACCACCACCTTTCCAGAAAAAAATATTACTTAACCCCCTGGAAATTAATTTTTTAAAAAATTTAATAGCAATTAAAAGAAAAGATAAATGCACTTGTGGCTATCACTGCTTCCCTGGATTACTGCAGCACCCACCAGGGGGCGGTGGCACCCACTTTGGGAATCACTTATATAGACAGATAATCTACTTCCATTTAAAGGCAACTGGTGATACAATGACTAGAGTGCTAAACCTGGCTTTGGTAAGATGGGAGTTCAAATATAGTTTCAGATATTTAATAACTATATTGCTCATGGCAAATAACTTACTTAAACTCTGTTTGCCTCAGTTTATTCAATAGTAAAATGGGGATAATGATAGCACCTACCTCACAGGGTCAATTTTAGGATCAAACAAGACTTGTTAAAAGTACTTGGCACAGTGCTTCATACATAGTAGACCCTATATAAATGCTTACTCATTCCACTTATTTATAGTGTTGGAGACTAAATTTAACCAAACTAATCTTATTTCTCATAAAGACTTGTAAATCAGCCTATCTTTTGCATTTCTTTACATTGCTTTATTAGTGATGTGAGGGTATGCATCTCACTGAGAGCCATGCAGGAGAGAATGATGCACTTGAATCCTTCCCCCGACCCTCACCAAAACCATCATCATGAGCCATTCATATGTTTCATAATCAATTTTTCAATATTAGAATTTTTATAAATTTAGAGCTTCTGAATGTGCCTCATCAAGTTTTAAATCTAATGCTGTGGTCTTTAGGATTATATTATTTTAATTAAGCCTCCCAATAACTATGTAAGGTAGGTTCTTTAGGCATATGGTATCAATTTTATAAATCAGGAAACTGAGGCCTAGAAAATTTTCTTGGACTTATATAACTCATTAGTGATATATGATGAATCTTTCCAACTCCAAACCCACAATCGTAGCTGTTCTCCCAGAGTTTTAAACAGAACATTGGTTTGGGATTAAAAAAGACTTCGGTTTTATTCCCATCACAAACCATTCACCATCTATGTGAACTTGAGATCTGAGGCACTCAAACTTTCCAAGTCTTAGTTTCCTAATTTGTAAAATGTGAATAATGATGGCACTTGCCTCTTGTAATTATTGTGAAACATACTTTCGAGAATGTTTAAGTGATATTAAGTGATGGTCAATCTCCATTATTACTGTGATTTCATACTGATCTATTCATACCTGGGATTTATGGAAGATCCACATTTAGATTAGTTGGACCCTGGGATAGAGAAGAGAGAAAAAAATTGAGTAAAAAATTGTCTTGGGGGGTATAAATCTAAGATGCAATACAAACTGCTCAATTTGGCATTCAAAACCTTTCAGAACTTGGCTCTTGTCTCTTTCATGTCTTCAAATAAACTGTTTCCCTGTATTCTAACAGTTCTATCAAATTGTCCTTTTTATTACTCTATATATACAACCTCCTATTTCCCATTTCCAAGATGTAGTACTGGGTGAAATCATACCTTTAATATACTCTCTACTTATCTCTTGATAATGTGATTGCTCCTTGAATGTCTAGTTTCCTGCCAAGCTCAGCGCAAGAACAACCTTCAGCATTCAAGCCTTCCAAGACATTTCCATTTCTCAGAGCTACTAGTACCTTCCCTAACAAATCACCTTGAAATTAATTGTATTATACATATGCATATATGTAATATAGCATGTCCAAAAATTATTTGTGCAGTTTTAAATTTTGATAGTTTAAAATTTTAATAATTTAAAGCTTTTAATAAAAAAGTATGAGGATAAATGTGAAGGATAAAATTGGAGCACCATATCCTCTAAATAAAAATGTTTCATTTTTTACTAATGATACCATTATCTTCTCCCAGAATACACCTTCAACAAATGGGAATCACTATTGACTCTTCTTTTTCTCTAATGCTCCATAGCCAATCAGCTGTTCCTTGTTCCTTCACACTCATTTCTTGAAATTCTTCCCCATTCCAGCTTCTAGTTCCTTCTCTTATAGCCTCATATCTGCTCTGAAGGTATATTTTTAATACACATTTTTCTCTATGGTATGTTTTTAATTAGACTACAAGTTCATCAAAGCATGAATTATTTTATTTTTTTTGTATTCTCAACACTTATATTTCCTTGCAAAGAGTAAGCATTTAATAAATGTTTATGAATTTGTTGATTTGAAATATCATGATTTGAGAAATAAGCAACAATGTTTGGCATACAGGGATATCTTGGGAGAGATATGTCTTAATGTATCAAAAATATATAATGGAGGTGCTTCTCTTATTAGCCTAGTTATGATCTTTGCTGGATTTAGGGTGGTTCTTTAGTATCAGTCATATAATAGATAATCATAGACTTAGTATGTGGTTCCTTTATAATTAGTAGAAATTTATAATCCAGTGGTATATAAAATGTGCCCCCCACAAATAACATAAATATAAAGGGTTCTGTAGAGTAAAGGAAGAGAGTTTTTATCACAGGATGAATTCCCACTAGTTGAATCTTCATAAGTTTATAAAGTTTTGAGACTTAGTTGAATATTTTCTCCCTTGCTCTTGGATTTTGTGGTAAGTTATGCCTTATTTTTCATCCTAGAGAGAGTTTTTAAATGGTCTTGTCTCTATATTTTGGTTTTGTAGATAAAATCAGAAGAAAAAATTATTATAACCACATGCAACTAAATTACAATAGTTTCCTTACATAAAGAAACTCTTGGTTAATCACTTGGGCTCTGGCTCTTTTTATGGCACTGTTTTCCTTTTCAAATTTGGTAAGCAAAACTTTACAGTAAAAAAGATTCTTTGCACTGTAGAGAGACTAGAATCTTCAATCCAAGTTCCTTGGGTGTAGCCGTGCTTTCAGTTTTGTGCCTTCAAACACCATCCTGGGAACCAACTTCTGTGGAGACGCAGTCTGGAAACTGCAGGAGAAATAGTCACAATTATTAAGACCCAAAAAACAAAATTCTTGCCACCAAAGTTTTTGGTACTGTCAAATTGCTTCAATATCAGAGTCTGATATGATTTTATCAGTGAAAATGAAGTTAAAGAAGAAATATTAGCATTAACTTTGCTAGGAGGAATATGTGTTGTCTTTTTTTTCTTTTCAGTAAATTAGTAAGCATTTATTATTGTTGACCACTTTTCCTAGCTCTAGAGATACAAATGGAAAGGCAAAAAATGCTCACCAGTGGGGAAGTTAATAATAAATACTCTAATTTGCTTAGACAATTGTAAAATCATGTATGGTTCTACCTCTCCTTTGATCTGACTGACTCCAGTCGTTCCTTCAAAGAAGGAATCTGTGTGGTGAAGGTGTCAGAATGAGATATAAACATGAGAGATGACCATTGCAAAGGTGCAGATAATGGCATGTTTCATCTAAGAAAAATAGAAGGAAGATCCATTTTATCATACTATTGGGTCGTGAGTTGGGAAAGGTTTCAGTAAGTTTCCTATATTTTAAATGTGGAAGGCACCATTGTGGTTACTGAATCCAATGTCTTCTTCCTATAGATAAGGAAATTAAAGTGCAGAGGGATTAACAGGCTTGCCCACTTGCATCTAAGTAGTACAATTGATAAAACACCAGAACTG
This sequence comes from Gracilinanus agilis, assembly GCF_016433145.1. Lineage (NCBI taxonomy): Eukaryota > Metazoa > Chordata > Mammalia > Didelphimorphia > Didelphidae > Gracilinanus > Gracilinanus agilis. Next base: position 51,484,990 of record NC_058133.1, read on the forward strand.
TAGTCAAGAAGATCTAATGTAAAATCTAAATTCAGACTCTAATTGTTTTGTATGGCTATAGGCAAAATGCTGGACCTCTGTCTACGTCAGTTTTCTCATCTATAAAACAGAGATAACAATAATTCCCAAAGTTATTATGAAAATCTAATGAGCCAATACAGACAAATGATTTCGAAATCCATAAAGTGCTATAGAATTGGTAGGTATTATTATTATTACTCATAGTCTAGGCTAATAAACCTGACTCTATTCTACAACCATGGCCTTACCCATTTAACCATACACTTTATAAATTTTTTATTTTATTTTATTTTCTCCAATTACATGTAAAAACATTTTCCTTTATTATTCAAAAATATTGAGTCTTAAATTTTATCCATTTCTCACTCCTTCCCCTGCAGTCCCTTCCCCCACATTGAGTTGGTAAGCAATCTCATATAGATTTTACATGTGGTAATATGTAATAGGTAAAAAAATATTTTTTCCTATATGAATCCTTTGGTCAAAAAAATTAATAAAGAGAATGAAAAAAAAGTTTTCTTTGGTCTGGATTCAGACTCTCAATTCTCTTTGTCTAGAAGCAGAAGGCATTTTTTTTACTATGAGTCCTTTGGGATAATTTTAGAATATTCTATTGCTGAGAATAGCTGTTATTCAAAGTTATTCATTGTACAGTATTCCCATCACTATGTACAGTATGCTCTTGGTTCTGCTTATTTTATTCCATTTCAGTTATTTAAGTCTTTCCAGGTTTTTCTGAACTCCTTCTGCTGATTATATCTTATGGCACAATAGTATTTCATTACAATCATATATTATAACTTATTTAGCTATTTCCCAGTTGATAGGTATACCCTCAATTTCAAAATTTTTGCTCCTCCAAAAAGAGCTTTAAAAAAAATTTTTTATATAGGTCCATCACCTACGTCTCCATTTTTTTTCATCTCTTTGGGATACAAACCTAGTAATGGTATTGCTGAATCAAAGTGTACATACTATTTTATAACCCTTCAGGCATAGGCTGAAATTGCTTTCCTGAATGATTGAATCAGTTCACAACTCCCCAACAGTGCATTCTTGTTTCAACTTTCTCATTTCCATTCCAAGTTTTGCCCTTTTCCTTTTCTGTCATAATAGCCAATCTGATAGGTGTGAGGTGGGACATCATAGTTGTTTTGGTTTGCATTTTTCTAAATAATAGTGAGTTGGAGCTTTTTTTTTTTCATGACTCTAAAGAACTTTAGTTATTTTGAGAACTGTCTGTCCATATCCTTTGACCATTTATTAATAGGGGAATAACCTGTATTCTTATATATTCAAATACTTTTTCTATGAATTTGAGAAATAAGGCATTTATTAGAGAGACTTGTAAAATTATTTGGAGTAGTATGATTGCTGGATATTACTCTTCATTCTATATCACATTATTTAGTTTCTCACTTCTACCTCCCATAATTTATTTTCTTTTCTATCATCCCCACATTCCTTCTCTTGTCTCCTTCACCTACTTCCCTGTAGGGTAAAATAGCTTTCAATACCTTATTGATTATGTATATTCTTCAGTCACTGAGTCAGTTTGAATGAGAGTGAGGTTTACCTGTCTCTTCCTCACCTATCCCTCCTCTTCCACGGTAAATGATCTTTGATGTCACTTTTATGTGAAATAATTTATCTCATTCTATTTTCTCTTCTCTTCCTCCAAAAGAATTCATCTTTCTCAGAATGCTATCCACATCCAGAGAAAGACCTGTGGGAGTAGAAATGCAGAAAAAAATCATATTATCAATCACATGGTTTGATAGGGATATGATTGTGGTTTTGGACTTAAAAGATCACTCTATTGCAGATATGAATAATATGGAAATAGGTTTTGAACAAGGATATATGTATAACCTAATGGAATTGCTTGTCAGCTCTGGAAGGGGGTAAGAAAGAAATGTGGGAAAAATCATGAATCATGTAATCATGGAAAAATATTCTAAATTAAAAAAAAGAAATTATTTTTAAAAAGAAATTAAATCTTGTGTTTTCCTGACTATAGCTCCACAATATTTGAATGATTTCTTTTTTGCTGCTTGCAATTTTTTCTCCTTGAGATGAGTTTGGTTATTATATTTTGTATTGTAGCTTGACTATGATATTCCCAGTAGTTATTCTTTTAGGCTCTCTTTCAGAAGGTGATCAATGGATTCTTTCAATTTCTATTTTTTCCTCTGGTTTTAGATTATCAGGGCAGTTTTCCTTGATTCATCTAAGTAAATTTTTCTTAACTTATAAAGATAAGATGGGGAGGGATAAAAAATTTAAAAAAGCAATTAGAGAAGGGAATCTAGATTAAGAAAAAATAGAGGCAAGAGGATAAGACAAAGAAGGTACTTAAAAACACTGTTAATATGAACAAATAAGATATCAAGAGAGGGATAAGGAGTAGACTCAAAGAAGGATAAGTACATGACAAACTGGGATAATAAAGGAAGGAGAAAAGGGAGAGAACTTTAGAAGGGTAGGGGAAAATAAATGTGGGAATGATGAAGGGGTAGGGATAAGGGAGGTAGTGCATAGAGTAAAATTAGATCTCTATGGAGGAATAAGATAAAAAGAGTTCTAAAGAAGATAAAACAGTGAAGAAAAATAGAATGGAAAGAAATACACAACTAATAATTACAACTTTGAATATAAAAGGATGAATTCACCCATAAAACAGAAATAGGTAGCAGAATGGATTAAAAATTAAAACCAAACAATGTGTTATTTAACTATAACATATTTAAATTGAGAGACACACATAGAGTAAAATAGAGGGATGACACAAAACATATTATATTTTAGCTGAAAAAAAGGGAGAGTAACAATAATGTTCTAAAGATTAGAGCTGAAATAGGTCTAATTAAAAAAGACAAACAAAGGCACTACAATATGTTAAAATATACCAAAGATAAAGAAACATTATCAATAGTAAATATTCCAAATGTAATTGCATCCAAAATTTTAAATGAAAATCTAAAGGAATTTCAGGTGGAAATAGATTTTTTAAAAGTACAATAGTAGGGGATTTGAACCTTTTCCTGGCTGAACTTATTCAGTCTAAACAACAACAAAAAAGGAGAAAAATTATGGAGTTAAATAAGATCTAAGATCTATTATAAGCTAGGTATAACATATATATGAACAGAATTGCATGGGGATAGAAAGGATATTTTTCTTTTCTCAGCATCATATGGTACTTTTATAAAAAATGACTGCATAGTAAGATAAGATTTTTATACTTAAATACAAGAAAGAACTATTAAATGCATTCTTTTTCAGATCAAAACAAATCATATTTAATAAGAGACCATGGAATTAGAGAATGGAAATTAATTGAAAATCAAATAATTAAATCTTAGAAAATGAGTGGGTTAATGAACAAGTAATAAAATCATTTATTTTATTAAAGAAAATGATAAAGCCGGTTAAGATGGCGGCAGAGTAAGGAGCAGCTGCTCGATCTCTCCTGACCAAACCACACAGGACCCCTCAAGGGGAAATAAAAACGAGTCCAGAGGAACGAAGGAACCCCACAACAGGGCGCAGCATTGAAGGTATGCAGAATCGGGGCATTTCCACACTTTAAAGGGGTGAAACAGTTCTCACTAAAACTCGAGAGGAAGAAGCCCCTCCCCCACCCCCCACACCGCACAAGCCAGTAAACAGGACTGGGGCAACCAGATAATCACTGGCAGCCCCTGAGCCCGTACCTGTGCGCTGCAAGACGAGGGACCCCAGGTGGCTGGGACTCTCCCTGAGCGCCCACGTGGGTGAAGGCACCGCCTCCAGCCTGGACAAAGGCCCCTAAAACGCAGCCTTTCCCCAGCACTGAAGGCATCGCCTCAGGGGCAAATAAAGATCTCCAGCCCATGGACTTTCACTACCTTCTGTGGGGGTGAAAGCAGGGCCCTAAGAGCATCAGCACAGGCAAAGGCAGTGCCCTAGGCTTGAATAAGGATCTCCAGCCCAGGCTTGGACCTCCAGTGAGGACCCGGTGCAGACCTGAGCGTGGCTGTGGAAGCAGCCCCAAAGACTGCTGAAGGAACCTCGGGCAGAGGGGCAGACCAGGAACTACCAGGAGGCCTGACCCCGAGGACAAGGAGACC